>NW_016814544.1:640347-647820 GCF_001698545.2 Rhinopithecus bieti | reverse complement strand
ATATATATATATATATATATATATATATGGTGGTGTGTGCCTGTAATCCCAGCTACTCAGAAGGCTGAGGCACAAGAATCACTTGAACCTTGGAGGTGGAGGTTATAGTGAGCTGAGATTGTGCCACTGCACTATAGCCTGAGTGACAGACTCTGTCTCAAAAAAAAAAAAAAAAAAAAGGGCAAATATGGATGAGACTCAAAGTGTAATTCATCCTGAGGCAAAATGTTCTCCAGCTGTGAACATGTGAAATATGTGCTTCCAAAATACACTGGTGGGGTAGGTAGGCAGAGGATAGACATTCTCATTCCGAAAGGGAGAAATAGGCAGGAAGGAAGGGGTAACTGATCCCTAGCAAGTGCAAAACTTTAAGGCTGGAGAATAGTCATCTTTGACTTGAGGTTCTGCCCTCAAAATCCACAGGGGTAGAGAGGTCCTGTCTTCTGGTCCCACTGGGGTGGTGGTCCTGCCTCCATGGCAGTTCTGTCTTGTCCCATTTTCTGTGGAGGCTCTGTGCCTGGGTTGTGCAGCTGTAGCTATCTTGGGCTGGGATCACACACTGGTGGCCCCACTGGTCTGGGTTGTAAGGTGGCCCTACCTCTGTGGCTCCGCTGGGCATTGCCCTCATCGAGGCTTTCTACAGTGGCCCTGCCCCTGTGGTGGTTCTTTGCCTGGCCCCTTAGGCTCTCTGGGGCATCCTTTGAAATCTAGGTGAAGGTAACCATGTCCCCACAGCACATATACTCTGTATACTGGCTGAGATGGCGCCATGCGGATGCCACCAAAATTTACCACCTGTGTCCTTTACGGGTGGGAGGAGGGTGGCCACTGGAGCTGAACTTGGGATGGTGAGGAGGGCTACACTGGAATGCAGGGAGCAGAGCCTTGAGGTGATGCTGGACAGTGAGCACTGAGGGCCTGTGGAGGCCTGTGGCTCCTCCTTTGAAATCATTCTCTCCCTTAGGCCCTGGCATTCTAGGCCTGTGATGAAAGGGGCAGCCCCTCTAATCTCTGAAATGCCTTTGGGTCCATTTTTCTATTGTCTTGATGAATAGCACATGTCTGATTCATCCTAGTATCTGTAGCAAATGCCTGAACACACTTTCTCATTTTTTACAATATGAATAGGCTGAGACATTTCCTAATCTTTAAGTTCTGCTTCTCTTTTGACGAAAAATTCCATCTTTAGAGTTTGTTTTCTTGCGTTTTACTACAAGCATTTAAGAAGAGCCAAGTTGTACCTTCAACACTTTGCTTAGAAATTTTTTTCAGCCAAATATCCTATTTCATTGCTCACAAGTTCTGCCTTCCACAAAACAGTAGGACATGAACAAAAGCCAAATGTCTTTGCCGCTTTTTAACAAGGGTCATCTCTCCTCCAGTTTTCAATAAGATGTTCCTCATTTTCATCTAAGACCTCTTCAGAACAGCCTTTACCATCTGTATTTCTAGCAACATTCTGATCATGACCACTTGGGTGATCTCTGAGAAGATTGAGGCTCTCTCTGTAGCACCCCTTTTCTGAGCCCTTACCAGAATCATCTTTAATAGTCTGTTTATGGCAATGTAGATTTTGTTTTTCTAGCATTCATCTCAAAATTCTTCCAGCTTCTACTCATTACCCAATTCCAAAGCCTCTTCCACATTTTAGGTATTTTGTTATAGCAGCACCCTACTTCTTGGTACACATTTTCTGTTGTTAGTCCATTTGGGCTGCTGTAACAAAATACCTTTAGCTGGGTGGCTTACAAACAACATTTATTTCCCATAGTTCTGGAGGCTTGGAGGTCCAAAATCAAGGCACTGGCAGATTTGATGTCTGGTGAGGGCCTTTTCATGTGAACCCATTGTGTTAGTCCGTTTTCACACTGCTGATAAAGACATACCTGAGACTGGGCAATTTACAAAAGAAAGGTTTATTGGACTTATAGTTCCGTGTGGCTGGGGAGACTTCACAATCATGGCAGAAGGTGAAGGCACGTCTCACATGGTAGCAGACAAGAGAAGAGAATGAGAATCAAGCAAAACGGGTTTCTCCTTATCAAACCATCAGATCTCGTGAGACTTATTCACTACCCCGAGAACAGTATGGGAGAAACTGCCCCCGTGATGCAATTACTTCCCACTGAGTCCCGTTCACAACACGTGGGAATTATGGGAGTACAATTCAAGATGAGATTTGGGTGGGGACACAGAGCCAAACCATATGACCCATCTGGTTCATAGTGCCTTCTCACTGTCCTCATATGGTGGAAAGGGCAAAGGAGCTCTCTGGGGTCTCTTGGAAGGACACTAATCCCGTTCATGAGGGTGCTACCTTCATGAGCTAATGACCTCCCAAAAGGCTCCATTTCCTACACCTATCACCTTAGGGGCTAGGACTTAAATATATGAATTTTGGGGAGATACAAACATCCAGACCATAGCAGAGATCCACATTCCATTGGGCAGAATTCAACTCATTACCTCCGCCAACTGCAGGGGAGTGAGAAATGTAGTTTAGCTCTGTGGCCAGAGAGTGAGGACCTGATATTGGTAAAAGTTTACCCCTCTTGCCAGGGGTTTGCCTTCATTGATATCTAAGGGTCCTTTCATCCCAGGTATTCTAGAATTTCCCCTAAGCTGTGTCATTTCTTACCCAAGCCCATGGCCATTGCCATCCTGTTGTCCCTCAGCCTAGTTCTATGTCATCCTGGTCTCCCCAGACTTGCCAGCATTTTTCAAGGCCAGCCTCGTCTTTCCCTGAGGTTTGGTAAAAGGAGAGTGTCCTGGGGGCTTGCCCTGATGGGGGGCCTGAACAGGGTCACCAAGTTGTAGCAGGTCATAGCTACAACTGAACTTAGGAATCATCTCATTTACTAGTGCCTCTTAGCCTGTTGTTTTAATTTTTTTTTAGAGATGGCATCTTGCTCTGTCATCCAGGCTGGAGTACTGGCATGATCATGGCTCACTGCAGCCTCAAGCTCCTAGGTTCAAGTGATCCTCGAGCCTCAGCCTCTTGAGTAGCTGGGACTACAGGTGTGTGTTACCATGCCTAGCTAAGTTAATGTTATTTTAAAAAATTATCTGTAGAGATGGGGGTCTTGCTATGTTGCCCAAGCTGGTCTTGAACTTCTGACCTCAAGCTATCCTCCTGCTTCTATCTCTCAAAGTGCTGGGATTATAGGCTGTGAGCTACCACATTGGGCTTGCTTTTAAAAAACTTTTAAAGGGTTATGGGGACTATTGACCTGATTTGAGAATTTGACAACTGTGGACTGTAGAAAAATGCGCATATACACAATTTTACAAACCAGGCCGAATCCCTGTCATTGACTTTCTGGAACAATGGTTTTTTAATCTTCATTATGCATCACAATCTCTGAGGTGCTTATTAAAAATGCACATTCCTGAGCCCCGCCCCAGGATTCCAACCCAGGAAGTATGCCCAGGAGTCTGCACTGTGGGAAGCCCCTGAAGTGGAAGGTAAAGAAAGGCTGTGGGCCTCCAGTGGGTGCCTGGCTGCACCCCGGGTGGGTTTGGGCCGGGCAGCCCCTGTGCCAGTCCGCCCAGGGCCCAGCAGAACTGAGCTGGCATGAGCTTTGTCCCATTCTTCCCACTCCCTCCTCTCTGTAGGAGTAGGACTGGCAGGAGCCGAAGCCAAACACTTAAGACTCATTAGAGGAACAAATGGAGCCTGGGCTGATCCCAGCACAGGGGCTCTGTGCTGGGAGGGAGAAGAGGCAGGGGGCCACGCTTCTGGGGAAGTCAGAGGAGGATGTCCCACACTCCGCCACCATCTGGGGAATGGTTCAGAGCCTTTGTTGGGAGTCAGGGAGAGAGGAAGCCAACACACGCAAGCTTTGGCCCTAAAGGCAGGTGTGCGACAAATAACACAACTGAGAAAGTAATGATGTGTCTGCCATGAAGCCGTTTCTCAGACTATGCCCAGGGTTCTCGGGAGCGGCCTCAGAGGGGCAGGTCTTGATCTTTTGAACCTGGATTTGGATTTTGGAAATAGCTGAAAGTTCTTTGGCTACCCGTATTGGGGAATACTTTGGACAGTCAAGCAGGCTGACCAATTTTGGTCAAAGGTCACCCTGAAGGCAGTTTCTGAAGAGTTGAATGAGCTCTGGAGAAGTCACTAGAATAAGTTCTGCCTTTCAGGGGACCACTTGGAAGCCAACATCTCAGTGTTTGTATTAAAAAAAAAGCCTTTAAGAGAGGCTACCTGTGGCCGGGCACAGTGACTCACGCCTGTAATCCCAGCACTTCGGGAGGCCAAGGTGGGTGGATCACTTGAGGTCAGGAGTTCGAGACCAGTCTGCCCGATGTGATGAAACCCCGTGTCTACCAAAAATACAAATATTAGCTGGGCGTGGTAATGTGCGCCTGTAATCCAAGCTACTCCAGAGGCTGAGGTGAGAGAATCGCTTGAGGCAGAGGTTGCAGTGAGCCAAGATCATACTATTGAGCTCCAGGTTGGGTGACAGAGCGAGACTCCATCTCAAAAAAAAAAAAAAAAAAAAAAAAGAAGGCTATCTGTTAGAAAGCTGAGTTGTTGTTCCTTCCGGGGTTCTTATTGCTTACTCTCAGAGAGAGAAAGAGTCTCGTCCCAATGCAATTACAGTGAGAAATGTCTCAGCACCATCTTTCTCCTGGCCCCTGCTTCAGAGGTCCTCAGCAAGGGGAGGGCCTGTCCACCTAGGAATTGGATACTAGGACAATGGAGGATGCCCTTGGGAATGGAACAGGAGTGGAGCCCAGGGAGCAGTCGCTGGTCCTCTCCCACTTTTCCCAGGATCCAGGAGCTGCAACTGGTGTTTGGGCCCAAGAACGAGCTGGCCTTTGTCCATGGAGCCCTCAGTATTGGGGTGGTAGTGGTTGGTGTCAGGGGAGGTTTGAAGGGTGCTGCCCACTGCTTGACACTTCCTCTCTCCAGCATCCTGTCTCCTAAACGTAGTCTAGCCATCTGCTGTGGTCATGGCACATTCCCGAGATGGGCAGAGACAGGTGTCCTTCTCGTGGGCAGCTCTGGAGTGACTAGATCAGAGTTTATATCCTCCTTCTGACTCTTGTGAGATGGGGACTCTCTGAGACTGAGCTTTAAAAGAAGTGCAAAAATAATCAGCTTTATGGGACTGCTTGAGGTCTGGATGCAGGACAAAGTGCCTGGGACAAACCACACATTCCTGGCGAGTCTCGTCCTGTCTTCTGTTCGTATGGTGAGAACTGAGGACCCTTTGCAGTCCTCCTGCCTCCCAGACTGATGACCCAGAGCAGGCTGAGGCTTGGCCTAGAAGCTGATGGACGAGATTTTCCTGGGGCTGATTTGCCTTGGGCCTCTTGAGCCAGCAGTGTAGGCTCACCCAGGATAGCCCTTTGACCTCTGCCAGCAAGTGCATCATAGACAGAAAAAATGCTGGCAGGTTCAGAAGCACACCACCCTCCCTCGGGGAGAGTGCCAGGCCCTGGTGGCCAGAAACGCCTGGGCACAGAGTGATAAAGTGGTTTTTTTTTTGCTTTTTTTTTTTTTTTTTTTTTTTTTTTTGAGACGGAGTCTCGCTCTGTCACCCAGTGCAGTGGTGGAGTGCAGTGGTGCGATCTCTGCTCGCTGCAAGCTCCACCTCTCGGGTTCGCACCATTCTCCTGCCTCAGCCTCCCGAGTAGCCGGGACTACAGGCACCTGCCATCACACCCAGCTAATTTTTTTGTATTTCTATTAGAGATGGGGTTTCACTGCATTAGCCAATATGGTCTCGATCTCCTGACCTCGTGATCCTCCCACCTCGCCCTCCCAAAGTGCTGGGATTACAGGCATGAACCACAGTGCCTGGCCATTTTTTTTTTTTTTTTTTTTTTGAAGCATGGTTTCACTCCATTTGCCCAGGCTGGAGTGCAATGGCACGATCTCGGCTCACTGTAACCTCCGCCTCCCGGGGTTCAAGAGATTCTCCTGCCTCAGCCTCCTGAGTAGCTGGGATTACAGGCACCTGCCACCATGCCCAGCTAATTTTGTATTTTAGTAGAGATGGGGTTTCACCATGTTGGCCAGGCTGGTCTTGAACTTCTGACCTCAAGTGATCCACCTGCCTCAGCCTCCCAAAGTGCTGGGAATACAGGTGTGAGCCACTACGCCCAGCCGATAAAATGTGTTTTAGTCGCTGTCGAAGGACGACTCTAGTTATACTTTTATGTATATAGTACTGTCTCCAAAGACCCCAACATCCATTCACTTTTTAAAAAAAGTAATGTTGATTGATTTTTTTTTTCTGATGTCAAAAGCTGTGCATATTCCTCATAGACCATTTGAAAAATACAGACCCAGCTACAGGCTCAGTTTACTTGCTTGAGCCCAGGAGTTGGAGGCTGTAGTATGCTATAATGGAGCCTGTGCATAGCCACTGCACTCCAGCCTTGGCAACACAGACAGACCCTGTCTCTAAAAGAAGAAAAATTAAAAATATACAGACAAATAAAACTAAGAAAAGAAATTGCCTGTAATCTCACCACCAGATCGACCGCTAGCATTTTGAAAGTGAATACGCTTTTTTAGAATAGATTTAGATGTACAGAAAAGCTGAAATGATGGTACAGAGAGTTCTCCTGTACTTCACCCCCAGTTTCCCCTGATGTTAACAGCTTACATTAGTATGGTACATTTGTCACAACGACTGAAGCAATGTAGATAACAGTATTGTTGACCACAGTCCATACTTTATCCACATTTCCTTACTTTCTACCTAATGTCCTATTTCTGCTCCAGGATCCTATTCAGGATACTGCAATACATTTACTCATCATATCTCCTTAGGTCCCTTTAGATTGGGACAGTTTCTCAGGCTTATTTTTTGAAGACCTTGATAGTTTTTGAGACGTTTTGGTCAGGTATTTTGTAGCATGTCCTTCCATTTGAGTCCCGTCTGATACTTTTCTCATGATTAGACTGGGTATATGAGTTTTTGGAAGTTAGAGGTAAAGTGCCATCTATCTATGATATGTCTATCATATCAAAGGTACATGCTATCAGCGTGATTTATCACTGGTAACTTTAACCTTGGCCAGATGGCTGGGGTAGCGCTTGTTGAATTTCTCCACTGCAAAGTTATTCTTTCCCTCCCTTTCCATACCATACTCTTCGGAAGGAACCACTAATTACTCGAATTTTCATATATTTACTTCAGTCTAAATCCATCCCTTTGTCTATACCATCTTGAAAGCAAAATTTCACTAGGCACTCTTTCTTTCTCTTTCTTTTCCTTCCTTCCTTCCTTCCTTCCTTCCTTCCTTCCTTCCTTCCTTCCTTTCTTTTCCCTCCCTCCTTTCCTTTTTCCTTTCCTCTTTCCTTTCCTTTCCTTTCCTTTCCTTTCCTTTCCTTTCCCTTTCCCTTTCCTTTCCTTTCCTTTCCCTTCCCTTTCCTTTCCCTTCCCTTTCCCTTTCCCTTTCCCTTTCCCTTTCCCTTTCCCTTTCCCTTTCCCTTTCCCTTTCCCTTTC
>NW_016814544.1:636056-639893 GCF_001698545.2 Rhinopithecus bieti | reverse complement strand
CTTTCCTTTCCTTTCCCTTTCCTTTCCTTTCCTTTCCTTTCCTTCCTTTCCTTTCCTTTCCTTTCCTTTCCTTTCCTTTCCTTTCCTTTCCTTTCCTTTCCTTTCCTTTCCTTTCCCTTTCCCTTTCCTTTCCTTTCCTTTCCTTTCCTTTCCTTTCTTTCATCTCTTGCAGTTTGAAAGTCAACTTGTGAATTCTTTTTTTTTTTTGAGACATAGACTTACTCTATCACCCAGGGTGGAAGGAGTACAGTGGTGCGATCTTGGCTCACTGCAACCTCCATCTTCCGGGTGTGATTCTCATGCCTCAGCCTCCCTTGTAGCTGGGATTACAGGTGCCAGCCACCACGCCCGGTCAATTTTTGTATTTTTAGTAGAGACAGAGTTTCACCATGTTGGCCAGGCCTGTCTCGAACTCCTGACCTCAAGTGATCTGCCTGCCTTGGCCTTGCAAAGTGCTGGGATTATAGGCATGAGCCACAACGCCCAGCCTCAACTTGTTAATTCTTGACACCCTTCAATTTTGCCAGAAGCTGGGATCTGGATTCCAGCCTTGTGACTTCAATTTTCTTATTTTTGGAAATTTTAGCACAGAGACACATATCACCATTCTAAATGGGTCTATGCCTTGGTCTTGTCATCCATTAAAAACAAAATTATCTAGCAATACTGTGTACTGGGCACTGTGCTATGTGCTTTACCTGATTTATTAATCTACATAGGACCCTGTGGTGGAGGTGATACTACTGTCTTCATGTTATGGATGAAAACTGTGATTTGCAGTAGTGAAATCAGTTGCCCAGAGTCACCATCTTGCAAGTGGCCAGAACTGGAATTCAGTCCTTGCTTTATGATCCCAGAGCTCAGCACTAAACGAGCGCTAGACTGCTTCAGAGCAGTTGTAGAGAAGAGAGGTTCAGAGTGCAAGCTCTGGGGTTTGAGTCATTCATAGCTCTTCCTCTTACTCTGTAGCCTTGTCTAAGTCACTTTACAACTTTATATCTCAGTTTTCTTATCTGTTCAATGGAGACAATAATACTATCTTTCTCACAGGGCTGTTGTGAGAATTAAATAGTTTAAAATAATGCCTGGCTCGGGGTAAGCACTCCATGAGGGTTATTATTGCTATCACTGTCCTGTTTTTTTCATTTGCATTTGTATCCATTAATGTATTCACCATCTGTGCACTCACCATCCATCCATCCATCCATCCATCCATCCATCCATCCATCCATGCATCCAGAAGAAGCACTACCTGTCTTGGACCTTGGTTTCTCCATCTACAGTGAGGGTTAAAGCCCAGTAGGAATTCTTAATCCTTTCTGTGTCATGGACACTTTTGAAGGCTGGTAATATAAAATACATAGAATGACAAAGTTAACTAATGATTCCAAAATACAGTTGTCAAGATAAAAAAAAAAAAACAAATTTGTGCTATAGCAATAAAATGCTTATTTATTAATGCATTAAGCAAGATCTAGTGGTGGCCCCAATCATTACTACAATTTTGAGGTAGTATTAATGAACAATGTTTTGAGAATTCTGGAATGCCTGTACTGAGCTATAAAAATGCCTGTCATGTCTCTTGGTGACAAAGTCTTAGGTTCTCTGAATTCTACTGTAGTTTGTTGCTTAGGTTCATGATAGAAAGACATGCTAAGTTTTGGTTATAGATTAGTGAGCCTTTTCCCCCCAACCTATCCTAGTTCATAGATGGATGAATTCTTAACATGGACCCCAGATAAAAAAACTGCATTGGAGAATGCTTGGGGTCCTTTCTAGCTCTGTGATTCTGTGAGACTCTGAGTCTGATCCTGGAGGGTGCTGGGGGTGAGGAGAGGGACCCTGTGCTCTGAGGATATTGACCCCAGGACAGGCCTACCTAAGGGCCTTTCAAGCCTCAACCTTGCTTTCCTGGATGGCTCTATTCTAGAGTTTCAGAGAAACTGGCTGGCCACTCCCCGCGGAAGCCTTTGCCCTCACTGATCAATGGCTGCCGCGGCAGATTTATTGACCCAGCCCTTTGTTTTCGGGAACCAGCTGCCTTTCTCTTGTTAACCCCAGCCAGCCCGGCCCGAACAGGATGCCTTCTGTGCTTTGGGCTCAGCACTAGGGGAAGATGGACATCAGGAGAAGAGTAGCATCCTATGGATAAAGGACGTGCTCCAAAGGCCAGGAGCTATGCTGGGCCCTTTCATCTGGCTCCTTTATCAGCTGACAGCAAAGGAGTGTGGCTTCTAACCAGGACTGTCTGAAAGTCAAAGGCTGCGCCCTCTCTAGGGTTCTAGAAACCTCCAGCCCTGCTTCACCACACAAGTGAGTTTAGGGATTTTTCCACCTCAGGATGCACATATACATCCCTCCCCCGGGTCCTCTCCAACACACACACACACACACACACACACACACACACACACACACACTTCCTCTGATTCACGGACAGCTCAGAGCTGATTTCACCTAGCGTGGGAAGGAGCTATTAATTCAAACTTTGGGGTGCTGGATAGGTGAGAAGGGACCTCCCCTCCCCTCAAGTTTGCTGTGTTCAGCCCCTGGCATCCAACATCATTATCTTGAGCAATCCACGTCTCCAAGTTAAACATTGCCCTCCCCCCCCAGTCTTTGTTTTATAATACAGTTGCTCCTTGACTTACGATGTGGGGTTAGTGCCCAATAAACCAACCCATTGTAAGTTGAAAATATCATAAGTTGAAAATGCATTTAATACACCTAACCTACTTCACATCATAACTTAGCCTAGCCTACTTTAAACGTGCTCAGACACTGGCATTAGCCTACAGTTGGGCAAAATCGTCTGGCAACACACTATACTGTACAGTACCAGTTGTTTGCTCTTGTGATAGCATGGCTCAGTGGGAGCTGCAGCTCATTCCTGCTGCCCAGCATCACAGGAGAGCACATTTCCACTTATTGCTAGCCTGGACAAAAATCAAAATTCAAAATTTGAAGAATGGCTTCTAATGAATGTGTATTGCTTTTACACCATCTTAAAGTCAGAAGATTGTACGCTGAACCATTGTAAGTTCGGGACCATCTGGACCACCTCTATACAATTTCTAAGACAGTGCTAATTCTTTTGACCTTAAAGCCTTTCTTGGCATTTGTGCAGGGTACAGGGTGGATGCAGTGAAGGGGAAGTGTGGGATCTGAGGGCCAGAGACCCTGCCAGGGGATGCTGAAACACAGCAAATTCTCCAGTCAGTTCAATCCAGCAGACATTTTATCAAACCATTTGTTATTCAGGTTGGGGATGCGGAGATGAGTAAGGATGACCCTGTCTCCAGGGTCAAGATCTGGCAAGAAGATAAAGTATGGTGTCATAGAGATGATAATGGTTACATGTGTACAATGCAAGACCATGTAGCACAATTCACTGACTCAGGACTTGAAGAGACATGTCATGGAGCAATTGGCAGGGAAGGGCTGGAAGCTGGTGTTTTTCAGAGGGTCAGGGGAGGAGGGAGAGAAAGGCACCCCAGGCAGGTGTAAAAATGTGTGACATTTAGGAAATGGGAGTTGCATAGTTTGCTAGGGCTGTTGTAACAAAATGCCACAGACATAAACAACAGAAATTAATTTTCTTATGGTTCTGGAAGCTGGACGTCCAAGAGCAAGGTATCAGCAGGTCTGGTTTCCTCTGAGGTCTCTTTCCTTGGCTTACAGATGGCTGACTTCTTGACCTGCCCTCCTCTGCACATTCCTGGCGTGTCTGTGTATCCAAATTTCCTCTTCTTATAAGGACACCAGTCATACTAGATTAGGGATTGTCGTAAGGGCTTAATTTTTTTTTTTTTTTTTTTTTTTTTTTTTTTTTTTTTT
>NW_016814544.1:625925-633108 GCF_001698545.2 Rhinopithecus bieti | reverse complement strand
TTTTTTGAGACTGAGTCTTGCTCTGTCACCCAGGCTGGAGTGCAGTGGTGCGATCTTGGTTCACTGCAAGCTCTGCCTCCTGGGTTCACTCCATTCTCCTGCCTCAGCCTCCCGAGTAGCTGGGACTACAGGTGCCAGCCACCACGCCTGGCTAATTTTTTGTAATTTTAGTAGAGATGGGGTTTTACCGTCTCTATCATCCTATAGCCAGGATGGTCTCAATCTCCTGACCTCGTGATCTGCCCGCCTCGGCCTCCCAAAGTGTTGGGATTACAGGCATGAGCCACTGCGCCTGGCCTATAAGGGCCTCACTTTAACTTAACTTCTTTAATGACCCTATCTCCAAATATAGTCACATTCTGAGGCACTGGGGGTCAGGACTTTAACATATGAATTTTGGGGGAACACCAGTCCATAATAGAAGCTGACTGCGAAAGATGGGATGGTAGGGGGATGGACAAAGCCAGATCAGGATAGGCCTTGATTGTTAGGGTTTCACATTTTAGGACTTAAAATGCTGGCTTCTGGTTCCAGCCTTGGGAGGTTCATTGGAAAGCGAAAGCATCTCAGCCTCCCATCCCCAGTTTCTGGTAATTCTGGGAGGAGTGAAATCTTTCAGGCCCACAGCCACGCCCCAAGGAGTGGCTAGCATTATCCCTCTGCCTGGGCCCTGTGGAAAATCCCCACCCAGCTGGGTGGGTCCAGGAAGCTTATCAAGTGAGAAACCTTCCTGCCTTCCAGAAACTCCCATTTGGATAGACATGGATGCACAGAGCCCACGCTAAGCAGTCTTACGGGCGGTGGAAGGCTCTGCCTCACTGAGAGGAAGAGAAGGACCCTAAGACTGTAGTTCTGCCTGGGCCGTCAGAGGAGTCTGGGCCTCACCTGCCTCGCTGGCTGCACATTCGGTTCCCTCCACCACTCCCCTTCCTGCTTTCCTCCTCCATAAAATGAGGGTATGAAATGAAACCACGATAGTCCTGGCACCTTCCAGCACTTTTGGATTCTAAAACAGAGAAGGAAGTTGGAGCAGAAGGGCAGAGGAGGAACTGAAAACACTTCCCACAAAGAGCTGCATCCACACTCCATTGATTAGCCAGAGCTGGGAGGCCTGGGAATCTGCTTTTCTAGGGCATGTAAATCTGGCTAGGTGAAGGGATGGAGAGTGAGGTGCTCTGACTGGACAGGATAATTCTTTTGTTCTCTCTCTCCTCTCCTTCTGAGGATAATTCCTTTACAAAATTTTTATTGAAGTAGAAAATGCATAGTGTGGTCAGTGCATGACTTTTAAGTGTGTAAGTTGATTAATTTTTTACATATGAATACATTTGTGTAGCAAATGTATTAATATAAAGAACATGCCAGAAGCCTAGAAGGCTCCCTCCCTTGTGCCCCTTTGCACCCCACCTGCAGGTAACTGCTATTCTGAACTTCGTTTTTTCTTTCCTTGAATGCTGCATAAATGGAAATACACAGTTAGCACTCTTTTGTACCTGTCTTCTTTTACTTATCATTATGCCTGGGAGATTCTGCCATTGGATTCTGCAGGAAATTCCCCGGATAGGGGAAGATCCTCTGCAGTCTGTTTTGCATATGCCCTTGAGCTTGGCTCCTTCCTGGAAGACAGGGTGTGAAGGCTTTAAAACATGGCCTCCAAATTCCTTGACGTTCCTCTGCCTTAGTAGCTGGAATACTGGTGCTTGGAGCCCTGGGCCACTATGTAGGAAGTCTCAGAACTCCAAGGCCACCATGCATTGAGGAAACCAAGCTGCGGGGAGAGACCACATGTAGGCGCTCTGTTGTTACTCCCAGCCTTTGAGTCTCCCATCATATGAGAAGAATGATCCCAGATAACTACAGCCCTAGCCATCAAATCGTTCCTTGCCTTCGGGTCTTTCTGGTTGAGGCCCCAGATTATGGAACAGAGACAAGTCATCCCTCTGGTCATGCTGTTCACCCCATGCCCTGCCTAAGTTCCTGACCCACAGAATAAAGGTGCTTAATAAAAATGGTTATTTTAAGATGCTAAATTGTGGGGTGATTTGTTATGTAGCAGTAGTAACTGGAACACAGGGTAAGAAGTGGCTGGACTTGGGGAGGGTAAATTTAGCCTTCTCACTGGGTGGCTTTTCCACAGTAAGTCCACTGGCGATATACAGCCCTGCCTTGGCCTCATCCTCTGGTCCTGTCTTCGGAGCTTCTCTTACTCACTTTAGGCCAGTTGTAAATTGTCTGCCCCATTTCCCTCTAAAGCAAAAGGCATCTTCTGGTAAGGGTATGATTTTTCCTGTAGACTTTTGCCTTCCTATCAGAGTCTCCTGAAGAGGTGGGTACATGGAATATTTGGGCAGGACAGATAGTTTCTGGCATGTGCAAGTAAATTGCTTAACACAGTCCCAAGCAAATAGTGCTCAAGAGATGTGCCTACCAAAGGCATTATCCTTCCCTTCCATATAGTCTGTTCTTTCATCACTAAAAATAAATACCTGAGGCTAGGTAATTTATGAAGAAAAGAGGTTTAATTGGCTCATGGTTCTGTAGGCTGCAGAGGAAGCATGGCACTGGCATCTGCTCCTGGTGAGGGCCTCAGGAAGCTTACAGTCATGGAGGAAAGCAAAGGGGGAGCAGGTGCGTCACTGAGCAAAAGCACGAGCAAGAGTGAGAGAAGAGGGAGGTCTCAGACTCTTTTAAACAATAAACAATCAGATCTGGCAGGGCATGGTGGCTCACGCCTGTAATCCTAGCACTTTGGGAGGCTGAGATGGGTGGATCATGAGGTCAGGAGCTCAAGACCAGCCTCGCCAAGATGGTGAAATCCTGTCTCTACTAAAAATACAAAAATTAGCTGAGTGTGGTGGTGGCCACCTGTAATCCCAGCTACTCGGGAGGCTGAGGCAGAGAATTGCTTGAACCCAGGAGGCGGAGGTTGCAGTGAGCTGAGATTGTGCCATTGCACTCCAGTCTGGGCAACAGAGCAAGACTCTGTCTCAAAAAAAAAAAAAAAAAAAAAAAAAAAAAAAAAATCACATCTCACAAGAACTAATGGAGAGAGGACTCACTTATTGCCAAGGGGATAATGCTAAATCATTCATGAGGAATTCGTGCCCATAATCCAACTGCCTCCCACCAGGCACCATCTCCAACATTGGAGGTCACATTTCAACATGAGATTTGGAAGGGACAAACATCCAAACCATATCATTCCGCCCCGGCCCTCTAAATCTCACGTTCTTCTCACATTGCAGGATACAATCATTCCTTCGCAACAGTCTTCCAAAGTGTTAACTCATTACAGCATCGAGTCCAAAGTTTTAAGTTTTATCTGAGACTCACTCCTTCTACCTATCAGCCTGTAAAATCAAAACAAGTTGTTTACTTTCAAGATACAATGGTGGTACCAGCATTGGGTAAATATTCTCATTCCAAAAGGGAGAAATCAGCCAGAAGAAAGGGGCAGTAGGCCCCACACAAGTCTGAAACCCAGCAGGTTAGTTATGAAATCTTAAAGCTCCAAAATCGTCTCCTTTGATACCATGTCCCACATCCAGAGCACACTTACGGAAGAGTGGGACTCTAAGGCCTTTGGAAGTTCTGCCCTTGTGACTTTGCAGGATGCAGCCCCCATGGTCACTCTCACGGATTGGAGTTGAGTGCCTGAGGCTTTTCCAGGCTCAGGATACAAGCTGCTGTTGGCTGTACCATTGTGGGGGTCTGAAGAGTGGTGGCCCCCTTCTCACAGCTCCACTAGGTTGTACTCTAGTGGGGACTTTGTGTGGAGGCTCCAACCCCACACTTTCCTTTTGCACTGTCCTAGTAAACCATCTCTGTCAGTGGGGTCCACCCCTGCAGGAGGCTTCTGCCTGGGTTCCTAAGCCTTTCCATGCGTTCTCTGAAATATAGGCGGAAGCTACCAAGCCTCCTTCATTTTTGCATTCTGCACACCTACAGGCTTAACATTATGTGGAAGTCACTAAGGCTTACAGCTTGAACCCTCTAGAGTGGCAGGCTGAGCTGTACCTGCGCCCCTTTGAGCCAAGGCTGTAGCCAGAGTAGGCCTGAATCAGGAAACAGTGTCCTGAGGCTGTGCAGGGCAGCGGGTGCCCTAGGAGTGGCTCCTGAAGCTGTTCTTTCCTCCTAGGCTTCTGGGCCTGTGATGGGAGGGGCTACCTAGAAGATTTCTAAAATGCCTTCAAGGCCCTTTTTCCCATTGTCTTGGTTGTTAGCACTTGGCTCCTTTGTTAGTCACACTGATCTCTTTAGCAAGTGAAGTGGTTGCTTTGCAGCCTGCTTGTATTCCTCTCCTGAAAATGTTTTTTCTTTCTTTACCGCATGGCTAGTCTGCAAATTTTCCAATTTTTTATGCTCTGCTTCCCTTTTAATTACAAGTTCCAATCTTAAGTCATTTCTTTGTCTCCATATTTGATTGTAGGTTGTTAGAAGCAGCCATACCACATCTTGAATGCTTTGCTGCTTAGAAGTTTCTTCTGCCAGATACCCTAAGTCATCACTCTGAAGTTCCAACTCCCACAGATCCCTAGGGCCTGAACACAAAGCAGCCAACCTCTTTGCTATGGTATAACATGGGTGACCTTTGTTGACCTCCAGTCTCCAATAAGTTCTTCATTTTTATCTGAGACCTCATCAGCCTGGACTTCATTGTCCATATTTCTATTAGCATTTTGGTCACAACCCTTTAACCAGTTTCTAAGAAATTTCAAACTTTTCCCTCATCTTCCTGTCTTCTGAACTCTCCAAACTCTTCTAACCTCTAACTGTTACCCAGTTCAAAATCCACTTCCGCATCTTTAGGTAACTTTATAGCAATGCCCTACTCCTTGGTACCAATTTTTTTGTATTAGTCTGTTTTTGCATTGCTATCAAAGAATAAGTATTCCTTAGGCTGGGTAATTTATAAAGACAAGACATTTAGTTGGCTCACATTTCTGCAGACTGTACAGGAAGTGTGGCACTGGCAACTGCTCCTGGTGAGGGCCTCAGGAAGCTTACAATCATGGAGGAAGGCAAAGGGGGCACAGATGTGTCACATGGTGAGAGTGGGAGAGAGAAGAGGGAGGTCTCAGACTCTTAAACAATCATATCTCACACGAACTAACAGAGAATTCACTCATCACCAAGGGATGGCACTAAGCCATTCATGAGGGATTCATCCCCATGTTCCAGTGCCTCCCATTAGGCTCTACCTCCAACATTGGAGGTCACATTTCTTTTTTTGTTTGTTTTGTTTTGTTTTATTCTTATTACTTGTATAATTGCAGAATGGAGGTCACATTTCAACATGAGATTCGGAGGGAATAAACATCCAAACTAGGTCACCTTCTCATGCCAGGTGTCCTGTCTGTGGCCTCTGGAGAGGGACACCACTCAGGGGGAATGCTTTTGGTACCCTGGTGATATGGTTTGGCTGTGCCTCCACCAAAATCTCATCTTGAATTGTAATCCCCATGTGTCTAGGGAGAGAGCTGGTGGGAGGTGATTGGATCACGGAGGTGGTTTCACCCATACTATTCTTGTGATAGTGAGTTCTCACGAGATCTGATAGTTTTATAAGGGAGTTCCCCCTTTGCTCACACTGTCTCCTGCCTGCATGTGAGGAAGTTCCTTGCTTTCCCTTCACCTTCTGCTTTCCCTTCTGATTGTAAGTTTCCTGAGGTCTCCCTAGTCATGCAGAATTGTGAGTCAATTAAACTTCTTTCCTTTATAAATTACCCAGTCTCAGGTATTTCTTTATAGCAGTGTGGGGACAGACTGATACACCTGGCTCTCAGGACTCTTTTCTGAGGGCCCAACTCTGTGTCAAGCTCTTTATCTTCTTATGAAATGTCACTCTTGCTATATGGATAGAGTATAGTATGACACTTAAAATGATGACTTGGGCGTAGTGGCTTTGCCACTTGCTAGCTTTGTGGCAATGAAGAAGTTGTCTGACTTCTCTGAACCTCAGTTCCTTCATATCTAAAAATGGCATAATAAGAAATCATTCTGGATTTGTCCAGGGCTGCAGTGAAGACTAACAGAGATACTAATGCCTGTACAGCATTTGCGTATAACCTAGTAAGCCTTCAATAAGTGTTAGCCCAACAAAAGAAAACAAACTGGGGAGGGGGAGAGTGAGGGCAGTTTACTTGATAGGCATTATTATTGAATTTTCTAAAAGATGAGTATAGGCCTGAGGTCATAGAACTGATAGACAGAAGGGACGTGGTGCCAATTTGAGTCTGTCTGTTGTCACAGCTCGTGTTGTTTCTGTTCTGTCTCTGTCTTTAGAGCAGGTGTCTGTGGGTCTGGAGCCCATGTGTGACCTGGCAGAGTTTATGCCACACCCGGTCTTACAGCCATACCTGCTGCTAGTAGAGCTGTGTTACATTCCTTGGTACATGGTGTCAGCCTGTTACAGTGTATCCTCCAGCTTCAATGGGCCTGGCCATGCTGGCCACTGGCAATGAGCTGCTGCCAGGACTGAAGAGACCTCTGGGCACTGAGGGTCACAGTACAACTCAACTCTCCTGCCTCCAGCCTCCGGAGGTCCTGATTTTCCTTCTGTGAGTCATACTGTTGGGAACACAGGGGCTTGGAAACTGCCCTTGCCTCAAGCAGGTGTACAAAGAAGAGCTTGATTTATTTTGTTTTTTAACAGATTTATTGATAAATAATTTACCTGCCATATAAGTCACCCATTTAAAGTGTACAATTCAATGGCATTTAGTATATTCAGAGTTGTGCAACCATCATCACAAGTAATTTAAGAACATTTTCATCACCCAATAGAGACACCTTGTACCCCTTAGCCATAATCATCTACCCCCACCCTCAGCCTCATACCTGCACCAGCCCTAGGCAACCGCAAATCTGCTTTCTGTCTCTATAGACTTGCCTATTCTGAACATTTCATTTCATATAAGAAAATTATGCTCAAGCCTGTAATCCCAGCACTTTGGGAGGCCGAGACGGGCGGATCACGGGGTCAGGAGATCGAGACCATCCTGGCTAACACCGTGAAACCCCGTCTCTACAAAAAAATACAGAAAACTAGCCGGGTGAGGTGGCGGGCGCCTGTAGTCCCAGCTACTCGGAGGCTGAGGCAGGAGAATGGCGTAAACCCGGGAGGCGGAGCTTGCAGTGAGCTGAGATCCGGCCACTGCACTCCAGCACGGGCGACAGAGCG
>NW_016814544.1:603005-625597 GCF_001698545.2 Rhinopithecus bieti | reverse complement strand
AAAAAAAAAAAAAAAAAAAAAAAAAAAAAGAAAATTATGCAGTATGCGCTTCTTTGTGACTGTTTCTTTCACTTAACGTAATGTTTTCAAGGTTCCTCCATGTTATAACATGTGTTGGTTCTTCATTCCTTTTTATTGCCAAATAACATTCCATTGTATGACTAGAGACATTCTTCTTCTTTTTTTTTTTTTTGTTGAGACAGACCAGGCTGGGGTGCAATGGCGCAATGTCAGCTCGCTGCAGCCTCCGCCTCATGGGTTCAATTGATTCTCCTGCCTCAGCCTCCTGAGTAGCTGGGATTACAGGCTTGCGCCACCACGCCTGGTTAATTTTTTGTATTTTTAGTAGAGACGAGTTTCACCGTGTTGGCCAGGCTGGTCTTGAAATCCTGACCTCAAGTGACTTGCCCGCCTCCGCTTCCCAAAGTGCTGGGATTACAGGCGTCAGCCACTGCACCCTGCCGACTATACACATCTTATTTGGTGCGTATTTGGGTTGTTTTCACCTCTTGGCTGTTACGAATAATGCTTTTGTGGGAACTTGTGTGCATGTTTTTGTGTGGATATATGTTTTCATCTCTTGGATATATATAACTAGGAGTGGAATTGTTGAGTCATACTGTAACTCTATAACCTTTTGGGAAGCCTCCAGGCTATTTTTCAAGAAGTTGCATCCATTTTCCATTCTCCCAACCACCCCCTGGAAGTGTGTGAGGGTTCTGGTTTCTTCACATTCTCACCAACACCTGTCTTTTTGATTTTAGCTCACCTTGTGGGTGTGAGGTCACGTCTCTGTCATTTTGCTTCGCATGTCCCTGATGGCTGATCCTGCTGAACACCTTTCCATGTGCTTATTGACTTTTAAAAAAAATATCTATTTGGACCTGATACGGTTTGGATCTGTTCTCCCACCAAATCGCATATCGAATTGTAATCCCCAGTGTTGGAGGTGGGGCCTGGTGGGAGGTACTTGAATCATGGGTCTAAATTCTCATGAATGGGTTAGCACCATTCCCTCAGTGCTGTTCTCCTGATAGTGAGTGAGTTATCGTGAGATCTTGTTTAAATGTGTGTAGCATCTCCTTGCTGTCTCTCTTCCTCCTGCTCTGGCCATATGAGTTGTTTGCTCCTCCTTTTCCTTTTGCCATCATTGAAAGCTCCCTGAGGCTTCCCCAGAAGCTGCTATGCTTCCTGTGTGGCCTGGAGAACCATGAGCCAATTAAACCTCTTTTCTTTAGAAATTACCCAGTCTCAGGTATTTCTTTATAGCAATGTGAGAACAGACTAATACAAAATCCTTTGCTGATTTTTTTTTTTTTTTTTGTGGAGATGAGGTCTCACTATGTTGCCCAGGTGGGTCTTGAATTCCTGGGCTCAAGTGATCCTCCCACCTTGGCCTCCCAAAGTACTGAGGTTACAGGCATGAGCCACCATGCTCTGCCAGGTTGCAAGGGTTCTTTACATATTCTCCATACAAGTCCCTTAGGCTGGTGTATTTTTAAGGATCTTTAGAAAGGTCATGCCATAACTTCCTTGTTCCTGTGTTTACTGGCTGAAGAATTGCATCAGAAACAAATCACTGGCTCTCATTCCACGAGGTGGAGCCGACACCCCTTGGGAGCACCAGCTGGCATACATTCCTGGTGCTGGTGAAGACAGACAGGATCCTTTTGGCTCCCTTTCCCCTTTTCTCTCTTTTCAGCTTCACCGAAATCAGACAACCTCAAGTGCACAGAGTGGAGGGCACGCCAGGGTCCCCCGCAGGATTCTTTCAACCCCCACAGTCTCGCCTGCCTGCAAGAGCTGGATATGTTTTCCTTTTCCTCCCCCACCCCCACGTCCTACTTTCTTTTGAAAACCACTATCCCAAGGAATACTTTGGAGAGTCCTCCTGGCATGGCATGAAATGTCCTCTGGGTGGCAGCAAATCTGAGACAAAGGCCTGGGATTGGCGGCAGTGACCAGTGCCGAATCTCAGACAAAGAAAAGAACATTCTCTTCTCGCGGGCAGTTGCACGTGAAGCCGGGTTAGGTGGTCAGTTTGTTCTCCAGCTGAAGCCAAGAGTATCACGTAGTGAGACACGATCATGCTCTGTGGGAGGAAGGAAGGAATAGCGGCATCTTTTTGTCTCCAAGAAAGATCTTGGCAGCATCATTCAGTGTTTATTAAGTTCTAATGTTGAGCTAGGCATTGTGCTAAGCATTTTATATTCCTTGTCTCATTAATCCTCACCATAATCTTATGGGTTAGGTACAGTGGAGCCTTATTTTCCAAATGAGGAAAGTGAACCCAAGTAGATTAACTTGCCAGCTATCACCCAGCTAGCAGGTGGCAGAACTGGGATTAAAACCCAGGCCATCTGACTTCAACACCTGCACACCAAACAACTCCTTCTTGGTGCACAGAGAACCCAAGCTTTTGAATTCAAATCCTATGGATGTTCATTTTCACATTGCCGATTTCCATAGAAATTTGCATGAGATACAGCTGAACTGTGGAAGAAAGAGCCCCCTAGCACGTATTAGAAAACTGGCACTGAGATGTATTCCAGCACGCACAGGTTTTGAGTGACTTCGGTCAATTACATCATCCTTCTCTAAATTTCCTTATCGCACAATAGAGGTAGAGATAGCATACCCACGTCATAGGGTTATTGTGAGGGTCAAATGAGATGATTGCTGTATAATTTGGAAACTCTGAAGTTTGAAAAGTCAGGGATTGTTATCCTTATTGCATTGTTCACTTAATTGAGGTCAAATCCTGTAATTAACAGCCATAAACTTAGATAACAAGAGTTCTGAGTCTTAGCCAAGAAGCTTAGGGTTGGCTCACTGGTGAGCAATATTCAAGACAATAGACATGGGGTACCACCCAAGTGTTGGGTGCTTTGTAACTGGTTAATTCCAGAATCCTAGCCACCTCTCCCCACTCCCCAGCCACCAGCTTGAACCTTGGCTCTTTTGTCCTCTCCCACCCTCCCAATTTGTACTGACTGGGCTGGCTGAGCCTTTATCTTCTGCGTGACCCTTGGCGGGAATGTATGGCTCTTTGTGGCAGAGATGGGATGTGTTCACCAAATGTCCACACACTAATTGGTTGGGTCAGTGAAATGTGAGCAAGAGTGACACGTGTTCCCTTTAGGCTGAGGCAGCAAAGAGCCAGTGCTCCTCTTCCACCCCTCCCTTCCTCTGTTGGAGGCCTCCTATCAGATGCAGGAGGGCCACTTGCCCCAAATTAGTCCATGACATGAGCAGGACATAAATCTTTGTTGTGATAAGCCACTGAAATTTGAGGGTTTATTTGTTCAGAGTGTAGCTTAGTGTTACTTTGATGAATGTATTCCTTGATATGAGTCTACAAAGAGGTGAGGAGGAAGACCTTATTCAAGGCACTGCACCATGAATAAAGATATGACATGTTCAAGGGAGAAGGATAAAATTGGTGTAGACAGGACTGAGGTTTGTGTTCATAGGGACCTAGAAGATAGTGGCTAAGGTCAAACACTTTAAGTTGTGGCTCTGCCATTGACTGGCTGTGCGCCTTGGACAAGTTCCTGTCTCTGAGCCTTGGTTTCCTTCACTGTAAACTGTAGATGATAACAGCACCCAGACCATGGAATTGTGAAGATTGAATGAGTACTTAGCTCAGGGTAAGTGCTGGATAAGAATTAACCATGTTAAATATCAGTCATTGTTATCATAAGAGAGGGCTAGTAAACTGATTTCAGGACAAGAAAAAGGGCTTTCTATATTTACAGTAATCTGGAGCCTAGGGTGGTAAATATGAGAAGATGAGGAGATAGAGTGTTCTGAGGGCACCCAGAACCAATTCATCCACCTTTCATTGCATTCCTCTATCTGTCCATCCATCCATCCATCCATCCGCCCATCTGTCCATCCATCCATCCATCCATCCATCCATCCATCCATCCATGAAACAAAACAATTAATAAATTGTTAATTTATTAATCCGTTAGGGAGTCTAACCAACAGGGAGACAGAGCCTGAAACACTAGGTTATGAGAGAAATCTTTTATGGTCTTGTTGCCTCTTTAACAGGAGCTGGAAAAAAATAGAAAAGTCAGGAAGGGAGCCAAGGCCAATGACGTCTCAATAGGAAGGGCAGCGACAGGAAACCAGCATCAAGGCTAAGTGCTTTTTCTTGGTGTGGGTTCTCTCTGTAGGAGGAGCTTGGTCAGGAGGGGTGAGGGGATTCTCCATCCCAGGGTACCTTAGTCATGGAGTCTCTGGCTTTCACACTACCAGGCTTCTGGGCTGGTGGGAGGAGAGCAGGATGATGGAAAGTCAGGTTCTGCTCCGCTCAAGTGAAATCTTAGAGCCACAGTGAGTGGGAAATGTCACTATGTGCAGCCTCTCATGGCCTCTGCAGCAACACCCCTTGCAGACCCTTCGGTGTGTTTGGAGCTCCAGTGAACAGAGCTCTAAAGTCTGGGCAGAGCGAATGTGGTGGACTTTATGTGCTCAGTGTCCATTGCCCTGTCTCCTGATTGCTGAGCCCACTTTAAACCCATAGGTTCGGTGGGACTGATTCTATCTCCAGCTCCAGGAATGGGCAAGTGATGTATGTTTGATAAATTACAGTGTTGATTCTTCTAGGCCACAGTGATTGGCCCAGGGGTGGGCATGTGACCAAAGTGGTCCCATGAGATTGTATTGGTAAGCTTTTTTTTTTTTTCTGTAATAATTTTGGCATCTATTAGTGAACTTTTGTTTGAACTATTGGGGAACAGAATCTCTCTTTTTAATAATAGACTTATAGTTAGAAGGATATAACCTAGAGCTTTTGGAAGTTAGTAAGTATAGATAAAGCCTGCTTGAGAGTGAGGCTAACACAGCAAAACATAGTGTTGAGAGAAAGACAGAGGCCACATCCTAAAGCCATTGCATGTGAGACCCTGGGTCCCACCATACCTGAAGGCTGCTGACTTTTTCAGTTATTTGAGAGTCCTGACTGGTACACTGGCATGGTTTTCTAAAGAACAACTTTGGTTTTCTGAACACAATGAGATGGGGAATCTTGCCACTAGCATGCATATCCACCTTCCATCTTTCCTAGCTTCTACATTTTACAATGGACAAATTAGTCTGCACCAGTTTCAGAGCTGTGCTCCTGGAATAGATAAACAAATAGGACCTGGGCCTTATCACAGTCACAGTTTAGAAGGGGTGACAAACATAACTAGAACAGTTAAGCATAAGATGTACAGAGATAAAAACTAAGTGTTCTGGGAACTAAGAAGAGAAAGAAAGCCTGAATCTCAGAGGGAGAGGAGTGTCAATTAAAGCTATTTAGAGGAGATAATATTTATTTTTTCATTCAGTAAGCATTTACTGAGTATCTACTATGTGCCGTAAACTGTTCTAGGCACTGGAGATATAGGGGAGGCCACAGACAGATATGGTGCCTGACCTAAAGGAGCTGATAGTCTATGGGACCTAAAGGAGCGTCGTATTTCTCAGAATAACCCTGGGGGCAAGGCAGGAACATGGTGCTATGAGAATAAATAACAAGGGAACCAGACTTGACTTTGGGATCTATGGGAGGCTTCTCTGAAGATGAAATGCTTCAGCTGATAGTTGAAGGAGGAGCAGGAATTAACTAGGCCAAGTGGAATGAGTGTGGAGGTGGGGAAGCATCCTTAGCAGAGGAAACAACACCTCCAAAGATTCTGTAGGGGAAGGAGCAAAAAGTGCAAGGGAAGGAGCAAAAGGTGCAAAGAACTATTATAATAAGACCCATGTATTTGGAGCACAGAGAGAGGAGAGGGTAAGAGATGAAGATGGAGAAACAGACAGGAGTCAAACTCTAAGGGCCTTAAAACCCATTGCCTTCCTATGGGTTTTTGGTCTGTCTTTGAACTGGATCTGGAAGGATAAGTGGGCAAATGGCACACCAGGAGGAAGAAATGGCATGTGCAAAGGCAAAGCTGTATGAGGCTTAGAGATCATCCCATAGTTATGTGTGCCTGAAGTGCCAGGGAGCATCCTGGGGCCAGACTGTAGAAGACCTTGTCTGCCCAGCTAAGGCTCATGAATTCTCTTGCTGGTTCTTGTCTTGACCTGCCCTCCCCACTCCCTGCCTGTTGATGACATATCTTTTTTTCTAACACACCTCCAAAACTCTTCCCCCTCTGAGTAGTATTTCAACTAACTCTTGATGCAAAATAAGCTATCCCTAAACTTAATGGCTTAAAACAACAATGATATATGCTTTCTCATTATTCTATGGGTCAGGAATTTGGGCAGGGTTCAGCTGGGTGGTTCTTCTGCTCTAGTCACTCACTCAGTTGCAAGCTGGGGCTGGGATGGAAAGCCTAAGAAAGCTTCACGCATGTATCTGTCACCTTGGTACTCTTCCACTTGGCTGTCCTCTCTCTCCATGTGTCCCTGTCCATAGCTACCTTGGGCTTCCATGCAGCATGGTGGACCCAAGGTAACTAGACTTTTACTTGGTGGCTAGCTTTCAAGAAAGAGGTAGCAGAGCTGCTAGTCCTCTTTGGTCTGGGTTCAGAATGGGCACAGTGTCATTTCTGTCATATTTCAGTCACTAGGAAAAATCACAAGGCCAATGCAAGTTGAAGGGGAGAAAAAAAAGACCTAACTTCTTGATGTGAGGAGTTGTGAGCAAGAGCAGGGAGGGAAGGAATCTATGGCACCATTTTTATATACTACTGACCACACCCAGAACCTTTCAAACTCCATCTCTACACCCACCAAGCAGGGTGACTACTGAGCCTACTCATTCCAGAACTCTGTTCTAAGATCTGTAGGTTAGTGGGATCTTTTTCCAGTTACCCCTCCTGCATGCTAATGTTGAGAAAACATGGATGAATCAGCGCCAGCTTTGCCATATGCTAGGTGGTGACTTTTGATGAGTTACTTAATTTAACTTTGCATAGGTTCAGCATGAATGAAATACCCTTTTGTGTGTGTGTGTGTGTATGTGTCAGAGACTTTTTTGGGTATAGCAATAGTTTTTGTTTATTTTCATACTCAGAGTAAAGCTTTGTTATTAATTTTACATAATCACCAAACAAGTAGAATGAATTATCTGGCTTTTTTTTTTTTTTTTTTTTTTTTTTTGAGATGTGGCCTTGCTCTGTCACCCAGGCTGGAGTGCAGTGGCACTATCTGGGCTCACTGCAACCTCTGCCTCTTGGGTTCAAGCAATTATCCTGCCTCAGCCTCCCTAGAAGCTGGGACTACAGTTGTGTACCACCACACCCAGCTAACTTTTTGTATTTTTAGTAGAGACAGGGTTTCATCATGTTGGCCAGGCTGGTCTCAAACTCCTCACCTCAAGTGATCTATCTGCCTTGGCCTCCCAAAGTGCTGGAATTACAGGCGTAAGCCACTGTGCCCGGCCTGATCTGGCTCTTAACCTGAGAAGTTAGGACTCATGATCCTTAGCTCCACGGCTTCCTCAACCCATATGTTTTAAAAATCACTCTGAGTATCATTTTTCTTAACTATAAATGGGATAATAACACCAACTTGGTATCACAGGCCTGTCGTGGGGATGAAATGAGAAGGTAGTCAGTACATTTCAGTGAATTAAAAAAAATCTTTAGAGACAGGGTCTAGCTCTGTTGCCCAGGCTGGAGTGTAGTGGCACAATCATAGATCACTGTAAACTCAAATTCTGGGGCTCAAGGTATCCTCCTGCCTCAGCCTTCTGACTAGCTAGGACTGCAGGCACATGCCACCACACCCGGCAATTTTATTTTATTTTATAGAGACAGGATCTTGCTATGTTGCCCAGGCTAATTGCAATGATTAATAATGCTTTCCTTCCCCACAGGCCCATCCCCATCATCTCAGTGGACAGTGGTTTAGGTTGTCATTTGGTATCCAGAATTTCTATTTCCATCAACACTCCTTTCAACTCATCAGCTCCTCACAGTTCTGCCCCCAGAACCTCACTCCCGCTGACATCTCCAGGTGGCCAAGAAATGACTTGAGCAAGAGGGATGGAGGCAGACAGAGGGTATTATGGGATGAACTGTTCCCTATGCTCCCCAATTCACATATTGAGGTTCTAACTCCCAGTACCTCACACTGAGATTATATTTAGAGATAGAGTCTTTAAAGAGGTCATTGAATTAAAATGATATTAGTAGGGTGGGCCCTGATCCAGTACTATTGGGGTCCTCCTAAGACGAGATTTTGGTATAGATCTGTACAGAGGGAAGAGGATGTGAAGACATGGAAAGACTGAGGCCATCTACAAGCCAAAAAAAGGGGTCTGGGACAGATCTTTCCCTTATGGCCCTCAGAAAGAACCAATTTTGCTGACACCTTGATCTGGGACTTCTGGCCTCCAGAACTGTGAGAAAATAAATTTATGTTGTTTAAGCCCTCTGTTCTGTGTTGCTTTGTTATGGCAGCACTAGCAAAGGAATACAGGGTGATAGCAAGAGGCACAGAAAGGCACCTGTGTCCCCCAGCAGTTCCCTGAGGCTGGGAGAGGGGCCTGTACTCTCCTGTCCTTGGACACAGGTGAGAGAGGGAGAGAAATAGGCCCTGGGAACAAAGAGCTCAGTCCTCCTGCTTCCTGCACCTGTCCTGGGATGTGGGCAGGTGAATGGTGACATTTCTCAAGCCAGGCTGGAGTCAGACTTCCTGGGCTCTGATGTTCTGATTCTACCACCTCCTGGCTGTGTGAGTCTGGGAAAGTTACTTACCCTCTGTGTGTTTTACCTTTGGCATCACTACAATGGGAATCGTACGTGTACCTACCCTACTGAGTTGTGGAGATTACAGGACAGTGCCTGGCATACAGGTAAGACCAAAGAGGACTAGCAGCTTCACCACCTCTTTCTTGGAAGCCAGCCATCATGTAAAAGTCTACTTATGCTGGGTCCACCACGCTGTAAGGAAGCCCAAGGTAGCAATGGACAAGGAACATGGAGAGGGAGGGAGGCCAACTGGAAGAGCATCAAGGGCCGTGCTATGTAAGGGCTAGTGAGTGTTGGGATTACTCCCATCCCAGAACCTCACTCTTAACATGGGAGGCACATTCCTGGCCTCCTGAGATTATGCTAAAGCTGGAATAGGACATGAGGTATAAAGGAGTCTATAAATGTTAGTTCTTAAATCATTCACTTAGTTCAAGTCCTAGTTTTGCCACCCTTTCGAGCAGTCAGGTAACCTCTGGATTTTAGTTTGCCTTCTTGTATTTATTAAGGGCTCAGCCAACTCCTTGTGCCCCTGCCAGCCTCATGGAGCCCTTGTGAAATGCAAATGAGAGAGTCATTTTGAAATTGCTCCATAGAACTGTAAAGCCCTATAATAGAATGAATTTATACATACTCCCCAAAATACATTACTAAGAGCTAATATTTATAGTGTGCTTACCATTATTTGGCATTCTTCTAAGTGTCTTACACACATTTCTCATTTAGTGTTTACAACAGCTTTGGGCTGGATCCTATTATTTCCCATTTTATAGATGAGAAAACTGAGGATGAGGAGGTTCAGTAACTTGCCCAGGGTTACCAGTAAGCAGGGGAGCTGGGATTGCATCCTTGAGTCGAATCAGGGTTCACACCCTCAATCACACGGCCAGTGCTGTCCCGTGGAACGTACTCTGATGATGGAGATGCTCTGTAGCTGCCCTGTCCAATACAGTAGCCTTGCTGAGCACTTGAAATTGCCTAGTGTGACAGAAATGGAATTTTAAATCTAATTTAATTTTAATTGATTGAAATTGAAATTTAAACTACTCCATGTGGCTTGTAGCTGCTGTATTGGATAAGCACAGCATTAGGTACCCTGCCTCCATATTTATGTGCAAAAGCTAAATTTCAGAGAGCATGCAGGTGAGAAAACAGAAGATTGTCCAGGTCCTCACAGCTACCAGCCACAAAGCTGGGACCCCAACTTTGCTCTTGGCATCGATTCCAGGCTTCAAGCCAGACCTGACTCTTCCTTGATGAACCAGTAAAGAAGAGGCTATAACTCCCCATACCTGAGAAGCCACAAAAGTCAGGGGATTTTTCCCATGGCAAGGATCAGAACTTCTGGGTTCCCGAGGGGAAGTGGCCACAGTGGTTGAGGGCCCCTCCCTTGTTCTGCTGCTCTCCTCGATCCCTCTATCCCCAGGCCCTGAGCTCTGCAAGGCAGACAGAGGATGGAAGGGAAGCTGAGGCCATGCATGCCTGCATTTCCTCTCTGAGCTGGAAGCTGAGCTGGCAGGCATTCAAGGTTTAATTAACTGAAATAACTGCACATAATAATCTTTAAAATGATAGTGGTTAGAGCTCAGGCCTCACTGCTTCTGATTATTCAGCTGCCCTGCATGAGTGTCCTGTTGCCAGCTCAGCCGTGCCAATGAAGCTGCCAGGCTGAGTGGGATGATTCTGGCATGCCCTGTTGAAGCAATCCTCCTGCCATTCATTTGTTGTGTGATGGGAGAGGTGAGGCTCAGTGTCTTCGGGGCTCAGCTCTGCATCTGTGTGGTGGAGATTGTACCCATCAAGCAGAAGGGTACAAGAGGAGTCAGCTAGAGGCTTCACAAAGCCATCAAATACTCCCAAATAACAACCAGCGGTGTGAATGTCACAGATAAGGGGACACTGGCTTTCGCTGCTCAGTGACCGTGAGCACGACAAGTCATGTCTGTGAGCCTGTTTCCTTCTCTGGAAAATGGGAAGCACTCACTTTTCAAGGTTGTCCTGGAGAATATATATATATATATAACACTTAGTCTAAGGGCCTGGCATATAGTAAATGCTCAACAATTAGTACCTTCTTCTCTTTTGGTTTTCTCTGCTCTTTCTGCTGTTTCTTTGTAAACTTTCCTACTGCAGAATGAGAGGGAAGGACTTTGTCAGCAGGTTGAAAGGGGCTGATACCCCAGAAACAGTTCTTTCCCCAATGCCTGCCAACGCTTTCTCTAAGGGACACAGATTTTAGCAAGTGTTGGGGCCTGTGGGGTAGAGGCAGTGGGTGGGACCCCTGTGAGGACAAGTTGTGTGTGTTCTTCCCTAGAAACCCCTAGCAAGGGAGAGACCTCCAAAGCTAACAGATTACTTTTTGTAGTAAAATTACTAGGTTGAACCATAGGAAATCACCTTTTTTTCCACCATTTTATTTATTTGTTTTTTAACATTTATTTTACGTTCAGGGGAACGTGTGTAGGATGTATAGGTTTGTGACATATGCAAACTTGTGTCATGGGGGTTGTTGTACAGAGTATTTCATCACCCAGGTATTAAGCCTAGTGTCCATTAGTTATTTTTCCTAGTCCTCTCCCTCCTCTTACCCTCCATCCTCTGAAAGGTCACAGTGTGCATTGTTCCCCTCTATGTGTCCACGTGTTTTCATCATCTAGTTCCCACTTACAAGTGAGAACATGCGATATTTGGTTTTCTGTTCCTACATTAGTTTGCTAAGGATAATGGCTGCCAGCTCCATCCATGTTCCTGCAAAGAACATGATCTCATTCTTTTTTATGGCTGCATAGTATTCCATGATGTATATGTACTACATTTTCTTTATCCAGTCTATCATCGATGGGCAGGTAGGTTGATTCCATGTCTTTGCTATTGTGAATAGTGCTGCAATGAACATACACATGCATGTCTCTTTATAATAGAACCATTTATATTTCTTTGAGTATATACCCAGTAATTGGATTGCTGGGTCAAATTGTTGTTGGTGGAATTTGGGAGCAGGCCCAAGCAAGTGGCTCAAGGGCCCCAGTTACAGAATTTTCTGGGGTTTCAATACCCTCTAGAGGTTTCCCATTGGTTACTTGGTGCATGCCCTATGTAAATGAAGAGGATGAAGTTAAATTACAAAGTTATTTACTGGGTGTATGTCCTATATAAATGAAGACAATATTTCTTGTCATAGCTCAAGTGTTTCCATTTGATTTAGTTCTAGGAAGTCCTTAGGTTCCCTGCCTCCAGGCCCTATTCTGTTACCTCATTTCCCCTCTGAAAGATGTGATCCCCATAAATCTTTATGGGAGGTGGAGGGATTGATAGTTTTTCTTCTGTAACTGCTTCGTGTTGGCTTGGGGTGTAGTCCCTACCTATTGGAAATCACAGAACTCTCGCCCTACTCTGTCTAGTGGAAACAGGGTAGATTCTTGATGGCGGGGGGTAATGTCTTCACTTGGAACTTGCTGGCACCTTGTCACATGATTATCTGAAGCTTGGTGGTCTCTAGGCAAGAGGATGTGAATTTGGTTAAAAGATTGAATGGGAGTATCGGGGGTGGATACTGATACGGTCAAGAATATTTGTTGTAAAAATGAAACATTCTGCTTAATTACGACAAAGGAAGTAATTCCATCTGTTTGGAAGGGGGCAATATAAAAATGGCCACTATTATCCAGAGCAGGTGATCTCTCCTTCCATGTTTTAACAAGTACCTTATCTCCTGGCCTGATTTTGGGTTGCTGGGATTGGGCAAGACTCAGCTGTTGTTTCATGTGCATATTCCTAAGTTAGGTTACAGTTTGTTCACAAGTTCTCAAATATAGAAGTACAGAGTCCTTCTCAGGCCATGGAATGCAGAACCTTTAATCACAAAAGCTTTTAGGACTCAGGAAGGACAAGGCAGCCATTCTGGTTCTCCGTGAGTCCATGCTTAACACTGAATTTACGTCCTCTTGAATACCAATTGTTTCTCCAGGTTAGGTGAATAGCACTGATAACTAATGGGTTATTATAGGTAGTTTGACTTAGCCCATGGAGTTCATTCAAATTGTATATCTAAACAATTTCAGTATCAGCTGATTTTGCATGCAAATCTGGCAATGTATTTTCTCAGTAATTTTGGGTTAGTAGTTTTATCCAAGGAAACTTGATTATTTCTGTGGTCTACAGTAACTTAACATAATAAGCATTATAACTGATAGTATATACTCAGACATATTTAGAATTTTAGAAATCCCATACAATTTTGTAACATATATTAATATTCACTAAAATATAACTTGAAAAGATTAAACTTTTTTTTTTTTTTGATGATGCTTCCCATGTAACTAAACATGTCAAATAATCCTGTTTACCTCCCTTTCGGATGCTTCAGGGGCCCTCTGTAGCATCCCAAAGTTAGATTTCAGAAATGACAATTTTAAAGCTGAAGTTTGATTTTAGGGTCTATTAAATATATTAAAGGTTTACAAAATTTACATTCCTATTTCTTCTTATAATCTTTTACCATTCATTCAACCAGTTTGCAGAGAGATGGGGCAGAAGTCTGACTGGTAAGAAATTCTTACCTTATTGGTGGCTTGTCAGGTTCTGGGTTCTCTTTCCCTGAGTGGCCCTAGCAACCCTGCTCAACTGTATGCAAACAAATGCATTGCCATGAATTTAGAATATTCACAAATAATTTACAAATTTTGGAGAAATCAGGCAGAGAGAGAAATATGACTCAAATGCTATTTACAAATGTATGCTCAATACACTTAAAGTATCAGGAAGCCTAATATCCAAAAAGTTAGTTTAAGGTTTAAGAAAAAGCTACTATGCTCCATCAGTTCTTGCAGGCCAAAGATAGCTTAGGAATTCCAGATAAATGAAACAAATGATTACTTGCTAGAAATGCATGGGAAACAAAGTACCTATTCACATAACCAAATAAAATCCTTTCGCTAGAAACTAAAAAAGCATCATGGCTAGCTGGGCACAGTAGCTCATGCCAGTAATCCTAGCACTTTGGGAGGCTGAGGTGGGCGGGTCACCTGAGGTCAGGAGTTCGAGATCAGCCTGGGCAACATAGTGAAACCCCGTCTTTACTAAAAGTACAAAAAATTAGCTGGGCGTGGTGGCAGATGCCTGTAATTCCAGCTACTAGGGAGGCTGAGGCAGGAGAATCACTTGAACCTGGGAGGCAGAGGCTGTAGTGAGCCAAGATTGTGCTATTGCACTCCAGCCTGGGCAATAAGAGCAAAACTCTGTCTTAAAAAAAAAAAAAAAAAAGGCATCATGGCTTTATATATCTCCATACATAAGCAAAGCCCAGAGGAGGATGAATAGCAAACAAAAGAAAATTAGCAGCAAAAACAAGTAAACAGAAAACCAACCATAAATTTTTCCTACTCAATCTACCCTGGAAGTTATATTGTTACCCAAATTCCCTAAAAACCCACATAATGCATATTTTATTCCTGATACACAATTTAATATCCTTAAGTCCACTAATATCAACATATATCCTGTGCAATCAAGAAATTCACTCTAGGCACATGACTATTAAGTACTCCAGTGCCAGCACTATCCATGAAAAACAGTAAACATAGTGTGAAGCAAGCAGGTATGTGAAATTTGACTCCATGCTAAATCCAGCTCCATGCTTAATTATATCAAAAAAGAATTGCCAAACAGCCGATTTATTTCTTTACAATATTTCTTATTTTTCTTTAATCAAGACTAAGAGCTTAAACTATGAAAATGTTAATTAGTCAAATATCTCCAATTCTCTATGAGATTTTAAGGAATATTTTATTATCTAAACTTTTCCCCCAAGTTTAGAAACATATTGCCCCATATCACAACCCCTTCTTAATTAGAAATAACCCAGATATTCCATGAGCGTCAAAATAATTTTAAGATTTTAATTTACATAAAATTCACCTAAAATATTTATCTTATTTACTGTACTCAATTCTTTCATTTGTAACAGTTCATCTAGATTACTTCTGTAAGCTGAGCTATTAGACAGTATCACTGTTTTGAATAGCCAGGGAACATCAGGTGCTCCCCTAAACCTAAATAAGAGCCTCAAAGTTAAAGACATAGGTATTTTTGCCAATAACTCAGAAGATTTAGCTACTAACATTAAATTACTCTCATTTGTCAGAAAAAGGCATGCAAACCAAGAACATTTTGTTTTGGCTGGGTTATAGCTTTATAACCTTCTATGCCAAATCCTGACACCTCAAAATATCTAGCAGAGACAAATATAAAATCCAGACAAAAATGTATGCTGACAATTCTTTTTTTTTTTTTTTTTTTTTTTTTTTTAGATGAAATTTCGCTCTTGTTTGCCTAGGCTAGAGTACAATGGCACGATTTGGCTCACTGCAACCTCCACCTCCTGAGTTCAAGTGATTCTCCTGCCTCAGCCTCCCATGTAGTTGGGATTACAGGCATGTGCCACCACAGCTGGCTAATTTTGTATTTTTAGTAGAGATGGGGTTTCTCCATTTTGGTCAGGCTGGCCTTGAACTCCTGACCTCAGGTGATCTGCCTGCCTTGGCCTCCCAAAGTGCTGGGATTACAGGTATGAGCCACTGCACTTGACCATGTGCTGACAATTCTGAAGGCATTTCTATTTTTATTTTACCAATAATTTTAAAACCATCTTGTTTAGTAAAGTTATAGTTAAGTCATGTGCACTCGAAAATTGCTTAGACTTACTTAATTTATAAGCCCTCTTTTACTTGTAAGCCAATTTAGTAGACACAATATGCAACAATAAGTGTACATACAAATAAACACATCTAGACATATGTACACACACATAAATGAAGATCCAGTAGCTTTTATTTTGGAACCCTAGCCATGAGATAGCAATACAAACTCACCAGTTATACTTTATTTGCCCCAGTAGGTAATCCAATGAAGGCTGTGAAGCAAAATTTTGGGTACAGCAGTTTCCATGGCCATTTGATTTTTAAAGGCCAAACGTCCCCAGACTCCAAAGAACACTGGGGTCAAATAGCACCACAGGAGAGCATCACGTACTAACCAGGCCTGACCCTGCTTAGAACAGCAGCACAAAAGCCTAGCTATTGCGACTCCAACCTACTTTCCCCATTCAGCAGCAGACTCCAGATTCCAAACAACATTGGGGCCAATATTGCGAGAGAAAATTCTAGGGGGGACTTAGTACTAGGCCTCAGAAACCTCTGCTGAGGGCATCCCCTTTGGAAGGTTTGAGATCCAGGGGATCCCCTGGGGTGTCACCTGTTTGGTGTTCAATCTTAGAGTTTCAGACATCTCTGACCTTAGGTGGGCACTGGTGCCACTTTGCAGATTTTCCCTCCAGAGGCGATGACCTGCTGTGAACTTTCCTTTTGTCCCTGGATGAAGACCTTGACTTCCAGCATCCTTATAATTTGATATGGCCACATTTTCCCATGCTTCCTGTTCCATGAACTTTCATGTTCATGAAACCCACCCGCTGGACTCTGGGTAGGTTTCTCTTGTCCTTAGCCAGATGAGTAGAGGAAGGGAAGAATTTAGCGTAAGAAAAGGTTTAAGTCGCCTGAAATGTATGTGAATTTGCCCGAATGAGCGGAGCCACGTGTAGGGATCAGGGACCACAACCAAAAAAGATAGAAAATAGTCCTTCCCTCTCCAATCAGGGCAACTATCCCCATTTACTCCTTGGTCTTTAGGCAACACCGGAGAGTGGCCCTGGCCAGTCACCCTCAATTGCTGAGGAGCTGCTAGGAAGTGACCACTGAAAGATTGAAAAAGAAAGAGAAAAAAAGGGAAAAAGACCCAGGTCTCTTACCTGAACCAAGTGGTGGCAGTTAGGCGCCTCCACACGGAAACTCCTTAGTTTCACCGGAGAGTGGCCACAGCCAGAAACCTACAGTTGCCTCTGTGTTTAGGAACTGTCCACCAAGGGTCCCGAGTTGGAAAGAAAAAGAGAGAGAGAGACAGAGAGAAAAAAAAGAGAGATTCCCCTGTATGGAGTAGAAAGGAAAAGGGAAAGGAGAAAAATAAATCCCATGCTTTGGGCTTACTTCCTGGCTGGCTGGCCAAAATATGTTACCGGTGGATGGTGTCCAGATTCTTGGCGTTTTGAACAAAGAATTGGACAAAACCCACAAACAAAGCAAGGAAAGAATGAAGTAACAAAGGCAGAGATTTATTACAAATGAAAGCACACTCCACAGGGTGGGAGCGGGCCTGAGCAAGTGGCTCAAGGGTCCCAGTTACAAAATTTTCTGGGGTTTCAATACCCTGTAGAGGTTTCCCATTGGTTACTTGGTGTATACCTGATGTAAATAAAAAAGGATGAAGTAGGCTGGGCACGGCAGTTCACGCCTGTAATCCCAGCACTTTGGGAGGCTGAGGCGGGTGGATCACAAGGTCAAGAGATTGAGACCATCCTGGCCAATATGGTGAAACCCTGTCTCTACTAAAAATACAAAAATTAGCTGGGCATGGTGGCGTGTACCTGTAGTCCCAGCTACTCAGGAGGCTGAGGCAGGAGAATTGCTTGAACCTGGGAGGCGGAGGTTTCAATGAGCAGAGATCATGCCACTGCACTCCAGCCTTGAAGAGCAAGAGCAAGACTTCATCTCAAAAACAAAACAAAACCAAACCAAAAGAGGATGAAGTGAAGTTACAAAGTCATGTGTACACCTTATATAAATGAAAAGCATAAAGTTACAAAGTCATTTACTGGGTGTATGCCCTACGTAAATGAAGAGAATATTTTCTGTCATAGCCAAATGGGTCTCTGATTAGTTCTAGGAAGCTCTTAGGTATCCTGGCTCCAGGTCCTATGCTCCTGCCTCAGAGTGGCATGTGTCTCTTTAGGTCTTTGAGGAATCACCTCACTGTCTTCCACAATGGCCGAACTAATTTACACTCCCACCAACAGCATGAAAGAGTTCCTTTTCTCCGCAACCTTGCCAGCATCTGTTATTTTTTGACTTTTTAATCATCACCATTCTGACTGCTGTGACATGGTGTTTCATTGTGGTTTTGATTTGCATTTCTCTGTTGAGGAGTGATGTTGAGCTTTTATTCATATGATTGTTGGGAAAGTGCCATTTTTCTAGGTCAAAGTTGGATGAACGTAGACAAGTCTTCTAATGTAAATATGTGTGCTACACTTGGTTTTAATTAGTTCAGTCTGCACTAGGGGATGTGCTGCTTCTATGGACCTATTTAACAACATGAGAAAAAGGTATACATATTTTAATAATGAGATTTCAATAGCCATTCAAAACACAATAGGAGAGAGACTATCAGGCAGGATGTAACTAATTGCCATGTAATCAATAAGAAAATGATTGGTGTAGGAGTTGAGAGGAAGGAGAGGATGTGCCAAAGTAAGTGGGGTGATGGGTTAGTGGATGGAGGCGCGGTTTGCGTTGTGTGTAGAAGGAGGGTTAGCAGCTTAGACAGGCAGAGAGGAGTCAGAACAATGCTCTTGGCAGAGAGAAACAGCAAGACCAAGGTCTGGGGACTAAATCACCAGGGCAGGGAGACCATGTCTGTGTAAACATTTCTGCATCACACACACTTCCTGTCGTGGAGCAGGCACCAGTACATATTGGATAAAAGAGTACATGAATGAATGAATGAACACATGAAAAGGGTGTGGAGGTGAGTGAGCAAATCGGTCATTTGTGGGGTAGTGGGAGGCAAGGCTGAAATGACTGGCCATGGAGGGTTGTGAGTGCAGACGAAAGAGTTTGGATCTGACTCAGAGGGAATAGGAGTTCCCTCTGTGAATTCAAGAAATACATATTCTGTGTAAAGCCAGATTCTAGAGGTTAGAGAAGGGCCATCTAGGATCTCATAATTTGCTGATTTTAAGTTGATGTGATCCTGGAAAATGAGGCCATTCTGTATAAGTTGGGATAAGTTAGATTATGTTACAATCAGAAATAACTCTTGAATTCCAGTGGCTTAAAGCAACCAAATGTATCTTTTGCTCCCTCTACATCTCCACCCAGGTCAGCTGTAGCACTACCCCATGACATCTTGGCTGATCAGTTGCCTGTATGTGGGGCATTACTGGGTTTTGTTTTGTTTTGAGACAATATCTTGCTCTTGTCCAAGCTGAAGAGCAGTGGCACCATCATGGCACTGCAACTTTGTCCTCCAGGCTCAAGTGATCCTCCCACCTCAGCCTCCCAACTAGCTGGGGCTACAGGTGCACACCACCATGCCTAGATAATTTTGTATTTTTTATAAAGACAGGGTCTCACTATGTTGCCTAGGCTGGTCTTGAATTCCTGGGCTCAAGCAATCCTAGCTTTGGCCTCCCAAAGTGCTGGGATTACAGACATGAGCCACTGCACCCGGCCTATTTTTTAGCTTTTATTTTAGGCTCAGGGATACAGGTGCAGGTTTGTTATACAGATAAACTGCATGTCATGGGGGTTTGGTGTACAGATAATTTCATCACCTGGGTATTAAGCATAGTACCTGATAGGTGTTTTTTTCTGATCCTCTCCCTCCTCCCACCCAATGTCTGTCATTCTCCCCCGAGTATCCATGTGTTCTCTCTGTTTAGCTCCCACTTACAAGTGAGAACATGTGGTATTTGGTTTTCTTTTCCTGTGGTAGTTTGCTTAGGAATAGTGACCTTCAGCTCCATCCATCTTGCTGCAAAGGACATGATCTCATTCTTATTTATGGTTGCATAGTATTCCATGGTATAGATGTACCACATTTTCTTTTTCCAGACTACTGTTGGGGGGCATTTGGGTTTATTCCATGTCTTTGCTATTGTGAGTAGCTCCAATGAATATATGCATGTATGTATTTTTATGGTAGAATGATTTATATTCTTTTGGGTACATACCCAATAATTCTGTTTTAAATTTTTTGAGAAGTCACCACACTACTTTTCACAATGGCTGAAAAAATGCTCAGCATCACTAGTCATTAAAGAAATGCAAATCAAAACCACATTGAGATATCATCTCATACCAGTCAGAATTAAAAAGTAAAAAACTGGCAGATGCTGGGAAGGTGGCTGAGAAAAGGGAATGCTTATACACTGTTGGTGGGAGTGTAAAGTGTACAATTCAGTTTTTTTTAAAGAATTGGCCAGACATGGTAGCTCACACCTGTAATCCTAGCATTTCAGGAGGCCGAGGCGGGTGATCACGAGGTCAGGAAATCGAGACCATCCTGGCTAACACGGTGAAACCCCGTCTCTATTAAAAATACAAAAAATTAGCTGGACGCGGTGGCGGGCGTCTATAGTCCCAGCTACTTGGGAGACTGAGGCAGGAGAATGGTGTGAACCTGGGAGGCGGAGCTTGCAGCGAGCCGAGATTGCACCACTGCAGTCTGGCCTGGGCGAAAGAGCGAGACTCCATCAAAAAAAAAAAAAAAAAAAAAGAATAAAAGGGCTACTCAGAGGTATGCACTCATCACTATAATAAATTTTAGAGCATTTTATCACCCTGTAAAATAACCCCATGCCCATTAGCAGTAACTGCCCTTTTCACCTCCCCTTCTTCCTGCCCAGCCCTAGGCAACCACTAATATGCTTTTTAAAAATAGATTTGTCTATTTTGGACATTTCCTATAAATTGAATCATACAGCATGTGGTTCTTTGTGACTGGCTTATTTCACCTAGCACAATATTTTCAAGGATCATCCATGTTGTAGCAGGTATTAGTACTTCATTCCTTGTTATTGTCAAATAATATTTCATTGTGTGGATGTACCACATCTTTGTTGATAGGCCTTTGAGGTGTTTCCCCCTTTTGGCTACTATGAATAATGCTTCTATGAACATGTATGTATACATTTTTGTCTGAACACGTGTTTTCATTTTTCTTGGTGTTGTAGTCTGTTGGGCTGCTATAACAAAAATACTATAGGTTAGGTGGCTTATAAGCAGAAAATATTTATTTACCACAGTTCTGGTGGCTTGAAAGTCGAGGATCAAGGGCACTGACAGATTTGGTGTCTGCCAAGGACTTGTTCCTCATAGATGGTGTCACTTGCTATGTCCTTTCACAGTGGAAGGGGCAAGGCAGCTCTCTGGGGGTTATTTTGTAAGAGTACTAATCCCATTAACAGGAGCTCCTACCTCATGATCTGATCACCTCCCAAAGGCCCCACCTCCTAATACTATCATCTCGGGGGTTAGGATTTCAGCATATGAATTTTGAGGGGACATAAACATCCAGATAATAAAAGCTGGGTATACACCTAGGAGTGAAATTGCTGGGTCATACGGTAACTCATTTGGGGGAACTGCCAGATAGTTTTCCATAGCAACTGTACCATTTTACATTTCCACTAGCAGTGTTATGAGGGTTCCTTTTTCTCCATCTTCACCAACACTTCTTATTGTCTGTAGTTCTGATTATAGTCATCCTACCAGGTATAAAATAGTATCTCATTGTGGTTTTGCTTTGCATTTTCCTGATAGCTAATGATGTTGAGCCTCTTTTCACATGCTTATTGGCCATTTGTATATCTTCTTTGGATAAAAGTCTTTTCAGATTCTTTGCCCATTTAAAAGTTGGCTTGTTAGTCTTTTTTTACTGTTTTTACTGGATATAGGATTCTTAGTTGACCATTTTTTTTTCCTTTTAGCACTTTGTATGTAATCCTACTGCATTCTGGTACCTATTGTGTCTGATAGTTGACTGTTAATGTTATTAGGGTTGTCTTCTAGCTGACTGTTTCACGTGTCTGTGTGAAGAGATCACCAACAGGCTTTGTGTGAGCAACATGGCTGTTTATTTCACCTGGGTGCAGGCCGGTTAAGTCCGAAAAAGGAGTCAGCAAAGGTGGTGGGATTATCATGAGTTCTTATAGGTTTTGGGATAGGTGGTGGAGTTAAGAGCAATGTTTTGGGGACAGGGGGTGGATCTCACAAAGTACATTCTCAAGGGTGGGGAGAATTACAAAGAAACTTCCTAAGGGTGGTGGAGATTATAAAGCACATTGATCAGTTAGGGTGGGACAGGAACAAATCCCAATGGTGGAATGTCATCAGTTAAGGCTATTTTCACTTTTTTTGTGGTTCTTCCGTTGCTTCAGGCCATCTGCATGTCTACGTGCAGGTCGCCGGGGATATGATGGCTTAGCTTGGGCTCAGAGGCCTGACACTGACAAGTCATTTTTCTTTTGCTGCTTTCAAATTTTATCTTTATCTCTGGCTTTCAGCATTTTTACCATGATGTGTTTGGATGTGGATTGTTGTATATTTATCTTACTTGGAGTTAATTAAGCTTCTTGGATGGTATTTTTTCATTAAATTTGAAAACATTTTGCTGGGAGTGGTGGCTCATGTCTGTAATTCCAGTGACCCAGGAGGCTGAAACAGGAGGATAGCCTGAGGCCACACATTCAAGACCAGTCTGGGCAGGATAGTGAGACCTCATCTTGAAAAAAATAAAAAAAATCAGTTGGGCATGGTGGTGCACATCTACTTGGGAGGCTGAGGGGGGAAGATCACTTGAACCCAGAAGTTCAAGGCTTTCTCAAAAATAAATAAATAAATAAATAAATAAGAACTTTCCCACCATTTTTTTGAGTATTTTTTCTGCTCATTTCTTTTTGTCATTTCTTTCTAGTAATCTCATTATGCATATTTTCATGTGTTTAATGGTATCCCATGTTTCTGTGCTCTATTTTGTTCATTTTCTCACTTTTTTACCCCCTATCTTTGTCCTCTGTATTGCATAACCGTTACTGACCCATCTTCAAGCTCATTGATTTTTTTCTTCTGTCAGGTAAAATCTATTTTTGAGTTCCTTCAGTGAGTTTTTCATATCAGCTATATATTCTTTATTTATTTATTTATTTATTTTTATTATACTTCAAGTTCTAGGGTACATGTGCATAACGTGCAGGTTTGTTACATATGTATACTTGTGCCA
>NW_016814544.1:541146-599310 GCF_001698545.2 Rhinopithecus bieti | reverse complement strand
TGCATCTATTGAGATAATCATGTGGTTCTTGTCTTTGGTTCTGTTTATATGCTGGATTACATTTATTGATTTGCGTATGTTGAACCAGCCTTGCATCCCAGGGATGAAGCCCACTTGATCATGGTGGATAAGCTTTTGATGTGCTGCTGGATTCAGTTTGCCAGTATTTTATTGAGGATTTTTGCATCGATGTTCATCAGGGATATAGCTATATATTCTTAACTTCAGGATTTCCATTCGGTTCTTTTTAAAATAATCACTGTCTCTTTATTTTTATTCTCATTTTGATAAGACATGGTCATCATACCTTCTTTTACTTCTTTAAATATGATTCCCTTTAGTTTCTCGAAAGCATGTATCGTGGCTGCTTTGACATCTTTAAAATCTACATCTAGGGCCGGGCACGGTGGCTCAAGCCTGTAATCCCAGCACTTTGGGAGGCTGAGACGGGCGGACCACAAGGTTAGGAGATCGAGACCATCCTGGCTAACACGGTCTCTACTAAAAAATACAAAAAACTAGTCGGGCGAGGTGGCGGGCGCCTGTAGTCCCAGCTACTTGGGAGGCTGAGGCAGGAGAATGGCGTGAACCCGAAAGGCAGAGCTTGCAGTGAACCGAGATCTGGCCACTGCACTCCAGTTTGGGCGACAGAGTGAGACTCCGTCTCAAAAAAAAAAAAATCTACATCTGTGCCATCTCACAGGCATTTTCTGTTGTCTACTACCCCTCCATGTATGGGGCACATTTTCCCATTTCTTTGCATGTCTTTGCATTTTTTTGTTGTTGAAACTCAGACATTTTAGGTGATATATTTTAGGAATGCTGGAGACTGAGTCTCTCTTCCCTCCATGGTTTGTTCTTGCTGTTTTTTGTGTGTTTATTTGTCTAGGGACTTGTCTGAACTATTTTAGTGAAGCCTATTTCCCCTTTAATATGAAGCCTCTAATGTCACGCCTCAGAGAGTGTAGCCATGGGCATGCATGCAGTCATCCTGGATGACTAGTCTCAGCAGGACTGTCTCGGACTGTCTCTTTCTTGCATCTCTTTGTTAAACTGTCTGACTCTGCGAGTATAACATTGAGATTTTACCCTTCACTAATTTTCATCTGATTTCTCTATTGTTTTTAACAATGCACTGTAACATAAATTGCTTTGCAGTCTGATCAAATTAAATGTGGGACTTTTGCTGAGGTAGTTTTAAAGGCAAGACTTTGAGGTTTGTTCTGACTCCAGGAAGGCTCTTCTTAGTTGACTCTTACATTGCTTCTCTTTGGTAAGTGATCTGGACTTTGGTTTATCTTGCTGCCCTAATGGAGCTACCAGCTTCCACTTATTGCTTACTACCAAAATCTCCACTGTTGTTGAGAGCACCGTTAGGCTTGAACTTCCCTACACTCTATTTCAAATAAAGTCAGTTCATCTTGGGAGAGCTTTGGAGCTCTTTGTTCTTATTAACTACCTCTCCTACTGGCCAAAATCTTTGAACCTCTTCTCTGGATCTGGGAACAGGGATAGTGACCCACTTCTCTTAGAGTGATACATAGATACCAGAGCAGAGCACTGAGTGCTAATGATAATGGTTAACTCTTTCTCTTCTCAGCTTGCCTCCTCCAGCATGGAACCCCTGCCCTAAAACTAAAGGTAATCAAGACCCCCATATTCTCAGTCTGCTGTGCCTGGGGTGAGTCTCTGCTCCATGAGTGAGGACTAGCTGGAGAAAGTGAGCTCCTGCTATTTTGCCCACAATTCCCAGGAATTTATCCTCTGCATTTTGGAGTTTGGGGAAATGAGAAATGCTGGTGGTCTGTCTTTCCCAGTGAAATATTACATCCCTTGTCTGGGAACTTAAGGAAGAAGGAGTCACATTTTTTTGACCACACCCATTCAGATTGAGGCCTCTATTGTCTGTCTGGAGCAAGAATGTGGGATTGGGGGAAAAGAAAGAGAGAAAGAGAGAGAGTGAGCGAGAGAGTGAGCATGCATGTCATCGCTCAAGTTCCACAGACTCTTGCTGTTGTATTGAACTTTAGTTTTTGAATAAATATTTCACTGGCTATATACCCTTAGGATATTTTCTAGAGACTTTAAAAGCTGGGGTTTTCCAGGGCTATCAGTTCTGAGATATTGACTTATGTCCTAAGGTCACCAGAGACTTCTGCATCTCAATGTCCATCAAGTATTCTTCTCTCATCTTATTTGATCTGTCAGCAGCATCTCAGCAGTGTTGACTATGCCCTCCTTATTGACCAGTCCTCTTCTCTTGGATTCTGTGACTTGGTCCTATGATTTGGATGCTTGTCCCCTCCAACACTCATGTTGAAGTTTGATCTCCAGTGTTGGAGGTGGGGCCTAATGGATGTGTTTTTGTCATGAGGGAAGATTTCTCATGAATACATTAATGCCCTTTCTCAGAGGTGAGTGGCTTCTCTGTCAATTAATTACCATAAGAGCTGGTTGCTAAAAAAGAGCCTGGTATCCCACCCCTTTCTCTTTTGCTTCCTCTCTTTTTTTTTTTTTTTTTTTTTGCAGACGGAGTCTCGCTCTGTCGCCCAGGCTGGAGTGCAGTGGACCAGATCTCAGCTCACTTGCAAGCTCGCCTCCTGGGTTTACCGCCATTTCCTGCCTCAGCCTCCCAAGGTAGCTGGGACTACAGGTGCCCACCACCTCGCCTGGCTAGATTTTTATTTTTGTTTTTTGTTTTTTTTTTTAGTAGAGACGGGGTTTCACCATGTTAGCCAGCATGGTCTTGATCTCCTGACCCTGACCTCGTGATCCGCCCGTCTCAGCCTCCCAAAGTGCTGGGATTACAGGCTTGAGCCACCGTGCCCGGCCTGCTTCCTCTCTTGCAAGTGAACTCTGCACAAGCTGGCTCCCCTTCACCTTCTGCCATGAGTGGAAGCAGCCTGAGGCCCTCACCAGATGCAGATGCCAAATCTTAAACTTATCAGCCATTAAATCATGAGTCAAATAACACCTTTTTCTTTATAAAGTATTCAGCCTCAGGCATTCCTTTATAGCAGCGCAAAATGGATAAAGACATTTGGCACTCATGTGGTTTGCCCTGTTGTGGAAGGTTCTAGGCTCATTCTCCTCTACCAGCTACTAAAGGATGGAGTCCTCCAGGCTCTTGCATGGACTCTGTCTTAGTTATTAACTGCTGAGAAGCACATCCTCCTCAAACTTAGTAGCTTGGAACAATAGGCACTTTTTATCTTGCAGTTTCTCTGGGTCAGGAGCCTGACTGTGGATTAGCTAGATATTTCTGACTAGAGTCTCATATGGCTGCAGTCAAGGTGTTGCAAGGTATTGGCTGGGGCTCAGTCATCTGAAAACTTGAGAGGGGTTTTAGAATCTGATTCCAAGCTCTTTCACAAGTAGTTGGCAGAATTCCTTTCTTCACAAGATGTTGGACTAAGGGCCTCAGTCCCTCATTGACTGTTGGGTGGAAGCCTCCCTCAGGCCCTTGCCACATAGATCTGTCCACAGGGCGGCTAACAACATGCAAGTTGACTTCTCTCAAAACAAGTGACTGACAAAGGGGGCACTCAAGATGGAAGCCAGTGTTTTTGTTATCTAGTCTTGGATGTGACATCCCATTACTTTTGCCATATTATATATTTTTGAAATGAGTCACAAGGTTCAGCCCACATTCAAGTGGAGAAGATTGCAAATGGACAAAAATACCAGGAGGTGCAGATAACTGGGGTCACCTTAGAAGCTGCCTACCACAGGCACCCTTCTCTTCTCACTCTCTTCCTTCTCCTTAGACCATCTCACACACACAGAGGTTTTAATTACCAGTCACAGGTGAAAAGGAGACTATTCACAAACTTGTATTTTCAGTACAGACCTTCCCTCTGACATCTGGGCTCATAGCTAACCGATCAATCGCTATTTCACTTAGATTTCTCAAAACCTTCTCAAATGCAACATGCCCCAAACTGCACTCAAGCCTGTCTTGTTCCACTGTTCCCTAAGTGTGAGTTATGGTACAGGTTAAGATATGAGACAGAGAGACAGGGCTTTAAAAAGAGTCATTTTTTAAGGTCAGGAGTGGTGGCTCACGCCTGTAATCCCAGCACTTTGGGAGGCTGAGGCGGGTGAATCATGAGGTCAGGAGTTTGAGAGCAGCCTGACCAACATGGAGAAACCCTGTCTCTGCTAAAAATACAAAAAATTAGCTGGGCGTGGTGACGCATGCCTGTAATCCCAGTTACTTGGGAGGCTGAGGCAGGAGAATCACTTGAACCTGGGAGGCGGAGGTTGCAGTGAGCCAAGATCATGCCATTGCACTCTAGCCTGGGCAACAAGAGCAAAACTCCGTCTCAAAAAAAAAAAGTCATTTTTCTTTATATTAATAAGCCAGAGGTAGACGTCTCCTGCACACAGTGTCTTGTTGCTCTGTTGCTCTGCTTCCCTTTGGATGTTGTCTTCATCTGCATGGCCAAAGCTGGCTTGCTATGCCACATCCATGTTCTACCATATGAGAGAGAAGAAAGGAAGGATATAAAGAGTAAGCAATTTCCTTTTTTAAAGAATGTGACCCAGAAGAAGCACACATCACTTTGTTCATATCACATTGATAAGGCTGCAGGAAGTTGTAACGGGAGCTGGAACGTGTAGTCTATAGCTGGGTAGTGTGTTTCTAATTAAAACTTGGATATTATGTTACTACCTTAGCCTAGTGTCCTAGTTTGTTTTGTGTTGCTATAACAGAATGGCATGGACTGGGTATTTTATATGAATGGAAATGTATTGGCTCATGGCTCTGGAGACTGGCAAGTCCAGTGTCAAAGTGGTAGCATCTGGCCAGGAACACCTTGCTGTGTCATCCCATGGCAGAAGGTGGAAGGGCAAGAGAACACAAGAGAGCAAGAGAAAGGAAGGGGGCTGAACTTACTCTTTTACTGGAAACCCACTCCCATGATGACTAACCCACTTTGAGGTCGTGGAATTAATCCATTTATGAGCATTGATCTATCCAACGGCATTAATCCATCCATTAATCCATTCATGAGCCCTAACGATCTAATCACTTCTTGAAGTTCCCACTTCTCAACACTGTTGCATTGGGGATTAAGTTTCCAACACATAAATTTTACGGGACACATTTAAACCATCCCACTGGGTTCCCTGGAAAGCGAGTCTGGAGCTGCAGGTTTACAGATAGGAGTAACTAACAAGGAGAGTGAAGAGGAAAAGAGAGACAACTAATATGAGGGTCTGTATTAATTGACCAATCTATAGAAACAAGACACCAAGCAGTTGTATCAACTGTTCCTGAGGACCAGACCTGAGGGAGAGAATGCAGGAAGATTATCTCCACTGACTTCTCTCATTGGTCAAAACATTTTTCCATGGGCTGCTGACTCTTTTGCTTTTCTAAGTTTCCATGCAAAACATGGGCACCGTGCCAGGTCCAGTGATATCAGCAGAAGCCCACGTGGGAGGTGAGAAGGGCATAGCAGGGGCCAGAGGGGAGGGAGCCATCAGACTGTGCCTGCTTTGGGTCCATCAGAACCCTCCCAGAGCTGGAAAAAAAAGTAAGTGAGCTCGAGAAGTTCGAAAGTTGACATGTAAGAGGACTCTGGTGCAATCACTAAAGGAAAAAGGAGAAAGTAGATACTGGGACTTGCTCACCAGTTCAGTCACACCATTTTCATTTAGTTCCAGCAAGCAAGTGAGAAACCTGAGACGTCCTGGCAGCTCCCTTTTCCTTACACCCATACCCAATCCAACATATTGCTCAAATCTTCTTACTTCTCTCCATTTTGTCTACCACACTCGTAATCCAGGCTCCTATTATCTCTCCTGGGAATTCATGTCTCCTTATTGGACTCTTGTCCTCTTGCTCTCTTTCTCTTGTTCTCTTGTGTCCTCTTGCCCTCGTTTAATTAGACAAATCTCTTAAAATATGTGTGTATATTTTCCTTTCCTTCTTTCTCTTTCTGGAAATACATTTTCCTGTTTCTCAGGCAGCAGCCACTCTGGTAAGACAGGGGAACTTCAGCACAGACAGGTTGTGGGAGACACAGTTAATGACTAAGCCACAGCTGGGGCTTCAGGACTGTGTGACTCACTCAAAAAATGTTCACTGAGTCCTTCCTCTGTAGGGGACCCTATGCTAAGCTCAATGGTAAGTCAAAACCCCACCCAGGACTCTGCCCTCGAAAGATAGAGCCTTGTCAGGGAGAGAGGCGTTATAGCAACACAAAACAAACTAGGACACTAGGCTAAGGTGCTTGTCCTCTTGCCTATCCACTTTCGGCATACAGTCAGTGTGGCTTTTCTGTAACACCAGCTGGATCATGTCACCATGCCCTGCCAATTAAAACCCTTCAACAGCTTTCCATTGCTTGGAGGATAAAGGCAAAACTCCTCAGGGTGTCCCACAAAGCCCGATGTGGTTTGGCTCCTTGTCTTCTCTTACAACACAGTTCTCATTGTCCTCTGTTCCAGCCTCTCCCCACTTCTTTCAGCCTCTGCTCTCTCAAGCTCCCAGCTTCTGCAGGACCATTGTATATACTCTGCCCAGTGCTTGCTGTAACTATTTGTCATGGTTTTCACTTTTCTGCCTTCTTATCCTGTAGCTCTCAGCACTGTTACCATTTTCTTAGGCAAGTTTTTCCAAATTTTCCTGACTAGGTCAAACTCCTATTATATATGTATCCATTCCTGGATTCCCCAACAGGCTGGCTAAACATCTATTTCAGGCACTAGAGAAACAGGGTCACTCCCGATTTTTCATAACATGCTATTTGATTCCTTTTAACATAAAACACTTTCAAAGACGTCATTATGGGAAAAATAAGGCTTTTGGGGATTTCTTTACACCTATCTTTAAATTGTTGGTTTCCATTTAAAATAGATTATGGAGGGGGCCGTGATATTTTCAGTCCTTTAAAGTCTCTAAAAGTCAGACTCTAAAAATCCTGTCTGTGGACATAGCTCTCCTTGTAATACTTTGCACCGTTACAGCTTTACTTTTTTACAATCATTCTTTAGTAGATGCCTCTTTCCCTGACAAGGCTCTATCTTTCGAGGGCAGAGTCCTGGGTGGGGTTTTGACTTACCATTGAGCTTAGCATAGGGCCCCCTACAGAGGAAGGACTCAGTGGACATTTTTTGAGTGAGTCACAGAGCCCTGAAGCCCCAGCTCTGGCTCGGTCATTAATTAGCTGTGTCCCCCACAACCTGTCTGTGCTGAAGTTCCCCTGTCTTACCAGAGTGACTGCTGCCTGAGAAACAGGAAAATGTATTTCCAGAAAGAGAAAGAAGGAAAGGAAAATATACACACATATTTTAAGAGATTTGTCTAATCGAATCTGTGTGTGACTTTCAGGGCCCCAAGGCTGACACTAGAATAACTGGGAGGGCTCATGGATAAAGAATATCTCCATAGACACCTTCTTACTTGGGCCAACTCAACTGTGTAGCCACGCTTTTTCCCATGCTAAAGTTAGTGAGTGTATCGAAAGAGATTTCAGTGCAAAGTTCATTGAGATAAAAGATTCAGATAAGGGGCTCAGCAAAGAAACAGATGAAAGGGCACGTAAGAAATGCTCAATAAATGTGGTCGGTAGAGAAATGAGTGGAAGCTAGGATCGCTGTCCTGTGAGCAACCACAAGGTGGCGCTGGGTGCTCAGCAATGAGATTCCTGCCTCCAGGGACTTGACTCAACTTTTTTCTCATTAATGTTAGCTTATTAACAAAACAAAACAAAACAAAACAAAACAAACAAACAAAAAAAAAACAGTCTTTTTCTAGTCCATAATTTTCCTTAATAAAACAGGGTAACATTTTCCTTTTCATATGTTGTCTTTGCAGAGTGACATGCTTGAGAAACAGTGATGAATAATACTGAGGATGATTCAACGTCTCTTGGTTTTACTTCTGTACCACCCAAAGAGAAAATAGTAAGACAAGAACATTTCTTTTTCTATAGCAGTGTCATAATATGTATTATTACAGTGCGGTGTAACCATATGTCAGAAGATAATGTGTAGCTGAAAACACTGAACTAGGTGGAGGGGCTGAGGCCTTAATTCTCCGAGACTGGGACCTGTGCTGGGTTCTAGGGCCTGTTGAACATCAGAATCATCAGCTGGGCAAGTTCCTGTTGCTAAGGGTTCTTCTAGCTCTTGAGCCATAAAGTTCTGGGGTAGACAATTCCAGATGCCACAGGGCCCTGGAAGAAGGAGAGAGGTTGGGCTTAGGTGGGCCCTCTGGGATCTCAGGCTGCTGGGTCTGCATCCCGGTGGCAGGGCTGGAAGCCAGTGCTGGGACTCCTGGTGCTCAGGGGGAGGTCAAAGCTGAGTAGCAGCTCATCTCCACCAGAGGTCAGCATCACCGAGCCATCAGAGGCACAGCAGCCAAACAGCCAGGCTCAGGAGGCAGCTCCGTGCTTGAACTGGCCCACCCATGTCCAGTTCTTCTTGCCACCTTGCCAACCATCCTTAGGCCCCGAGCAGTCCTAGGAGTGGGAAATACTGTAGCACTAGTGTTGTGCCTTTTTGGCAAGGGTAGATTGCTGCTGGACCCTGGGACTGGTGGGTCATTCATCAGCAGAGCCCCGCAGCATCCGGGGCAGCCGCCTCTCTGTGCTCACACAAAGTTGTTGACTATCCCACTGGCTTCTGTCAAAACCTTGGGCAGGCAGGGCAGCACGTTCCACACTTCAAGGAGCTAACATGGAAAGTATTAAAGAAGAGGATTAAGAAAAAAATATGACTTTACAAACTGTTTAAGATTTGGAACTGTCTACCATGGTAGCAAAGACTGCAGATGCTCTCTTTAATCAGCTCTCCTAGGTCTGAATCCCATCTCCAATACTGAGAAATGGAGAGACTTAGAGTAGTTTCTTATTGTTTCACCTCTCAGTTTCTACATCTGTAAACTGTGAATATTATCATTCCCATTTGTCACTATTGATCCTCTCTACCCATTGGGTTATTCTGGGGATTAAATGAGATGACTGTAATAGGCAATGTTAACTGAGCATTTGCCCTGTGCCAGGCACGGACCTAATATCTAAGCCTAGTATCTCATAATTCTGACAACGCTGTGTACAGTTACCCCTATTTTATAGTTGATGAAACTGAGGCTTCATATACTAGCAGAACTAGTGTTTGAAACCAGTCATTTTTGCTTCCAGGGTTTACTTTTTAAATCATGGCCCTTCACTAGAACAGTGCCTGCTGATGTGGAGTAAACACTTAATAAATAAGAGCCATTATTATTATTATTATTATTTATTTTGTTTTAAGGTCTGGGATACATGTACAGAACATGCAGGTTTGTTACATAAGTATACATGTGACATGGTGGTTTGCTGCACCTATCAACCCGTCGTCAAGGTTTTAAGCTCTGCATGCATTAGGTATTTGACCTAATGCTCTCCCACCCCTTGTCCCCCACCCCGCACCAGGCCCCGGTGTGTGATGTTCCCCTCCCTGTGTCCATGTGTCCTCATTGTTCAACTCCCACTTATGAGTGAGAACATGCTGTGTTTGGTTTTCTGTTCCTGAGTTAGTTTGCTGAGAATGATGGTTTCCAGCTTCATTCGTGTCCCTGCAAAGGACATGAACTCATTCTTTTTTATGGCTGCATAGTATTCCATGGTGCATATGTGCCACATTTTCTTTATCCAGTCTATTATTGAGGGGCATTTGGGTTGGTTACAAGTCTTTGCTATTGTAAATAGTTACTAGTGTTATTCACTGCTATTATTATTGCCGTTATTACGGAGTTATTCATGGCTTGATCTTTATGTCTACAGGTTGATGAGTAATTACAAACATGCTGGTTTTACAAATTATCTTTTTATCATCATAGCTGTGAACCCCTGTGAATTTTTCTCCACTCAGTCTCGCCGTCCTTTAGACAGGTGGAGAGAGCAGGATCCATCTATGAGATTTCTGTGCCGTCCCCCTTCACTGAAGCAACAGCAGGTCATATCTGAATGCAGAAGCAAGACCTTGTGCTGGGAAAACACAACCTGGCTGTAGAGCTCTCAGGCTTCTAGAGTCAAAGCCAAGGGTTCAAATCCTCTCTCTGTTACTCAGAAGCCAGATGGTCCTGAGCCAGTGAAGTAACTCTCTGAACCTCAGTTTACAAATCTATAAGATGGGGATCATAATGTAAAAGATGGCATGAAAACTTACATTGGGAAAAAGCATTTGAGTGTGCTTACGCAGTGCCTGGTAATAAACTTTACCTATTAGGATGCAATACACTACCTATTACTACGGGAGTAATAATAGTAAGAGACTACTACCTAAGTCAGGTATCTAAGCCTAGTATCTCATAGTTCTGACAATGCTATATACTGTTACCCCTGTTTTATAGTTGATGAAACTGAAGCTTCATATACTAGCAGAACTGGGATTTAAAACCAGGCCTTTGGCCAGGCGCGGTGGCTCAAGCCTGTAATCCCAGCACTTTGGGAGGCCGAGACGGGCGGATCACGAGGTCAGGAGATCGAGACCATCCTGGCTAACCCGGTGAAACCCCGTCTCTACTAAACAAATACAAAAAACTAGCCGGGTGAGGTGGCGGGCGCCTGTAGTCCCAGCTACTCGGGAGGCTGAGGCAGGAGAATGGCGTAGACCCGGGAGGCGGAGCTTGCAGTGAGCTGAGATCCGGCCACTGCACTCCAGCCTGGGCGACAGAGCGAGACTCCGTCTCAAAAACAAACAAACAAACAAACAAACAAACAAAAAAACCAGACCTTTTTGCTTCCAGAGTTTACTTTTTTAAATCGTGGTCCTTCACTAGAACAGTGCCTGCTGACATGGAGTAAACACTTAATGAATAAGAGTCATTCCTATTATTATTATTATTATTTTTTGTTTGTTTGTTTGTTGGTGACAAACTACCTGTGATTGGAAAATTGGAATTGGAGTCCTTTCCTTAATATGGGACTTTGGTCTGAAAAACTGCACCTGTTTCCTAATGAACCTACCCATTCTAACCCGTCCTCAAAGATGCTTCCAGAGTGAGCACCCTAAGGCTTACATATGATCCTTCAGCTCAGCACTAGCCAATAGGGATATAACAGAAGTTACATATGTGATTTTAATTTTCCTAGTAGACACATTAAAAAAGTAAACAAGGCTGGGCACAGAGGCTCACTCCTGTAATCCCAGCACTTTGGGAGGCCGATGTGGGCAGATCACTTGAGGTCAGGATTTTTAGCCCAGCCTGGTCAATATGGCAAATATGTCTCTGTCTCTACCAAAAATACAAACATTTTCCAGGCACGATGGCACATGCCTGTAATCCCAGCTACTCGGGAGGCTGAGGCAGGAGAATCTCTTGAACCTGAGAGGCGGAGGTTGCAATGAGCTGAAATTGCACCACTGCACTCCAGCCTGGGTGACAGAACAAGACTCTGTCTCAAAAAAAATTAAAAAATAAGGTAACAAAAAAGTAGACTTCATTTTAACAACATACTTACTTTAATATGTCCAAAATGTTATCATTTTGACATGCAATCAATAGAAAAAATTACTAATGAGATATATTACATTCTGTTTTCATACTAAGTCTTTGACACCCAGTGTGTGTTCTACACCTGCGGTGCCCCTCCATCTGCCTGGCTACGTTTCTGGCCCTCCATAGCCACACGTGGTGAGTGGCTCGCCCACTGCACAGTGCAGGGTTAGCTCTTCAGGAGCCCCTTATCAGCAGCAAAATGGCATGTGCTGATTTTCCTAGCCTTATGTTACTTTAGTCCTACGACATTTTAAATTCTTTCTTTCTTTTCTTTTCTTTTTTTTTGAGATGGAGTCTCGCTCTGTTGCACAGGTTGGCTTGAAGTGGCACAATCTCGGCTGACTGCAACCTCTGCCTCCCAGGTTTAAGGAATTCTCTGCCTCAGCCTCCCAAGTAGCTGGGATTACAGGCGCCCACCACCACACTGAGCTAATTTTTGTATTTTTAATAGAGATGGGGTTTCACCATCTTGGCCAGGCTAGTCTTGAACTCCTGACCTCATGATCTACCCACCTTGGCCTCCCAAATGCTGGGATGACAGGCGTAAGCCACCACACCCGGCCTTAAATTCTTCCTTTTGCATCTTTGCATCTTGGCCTGCATCTTTGTGTCCACATGGCATTCTTTGCATGCTCTCTACCTTGCTGAATCCTTATACCAGTCCTGGGGCAGTAGATATTCTAATGACTCCCATTTTACAGATGAGAAAACTGAGACTTGAAATGATCACACTCCTTGGTGCTCCATGGCAAAGTGACTTGTAAGTGGCTACCTGACTCCAGCCTCTTTGTTCTGAACCACTCTTCTCTGCTGAAGGTTGGAGGGGCAGGGATACCAAGACTGGAATGGGAATGGGCTGCTGGGGGCAGAATTAAGTGTCTGGTCAACAGAGGTATTCAAGAGACACCTGGATGGTCGTCAGAGTGGGTGTGGTAGAGGAGATTTCTGCACTCAATTGGGGTCAGGGATACAGGTTGAAGATGCTTGTTGCAGGTCCAGGAATCTAGGAAGGTCTAGGAATCTAGGATGTTTTCCATTCCTGAGGGAGGTTTCTGGGGCATTGTGGTCTCCAGTGCCTGTTTAGGCCCCAGGGTGGAAGGCTTGATTTTTTCTTTAGCTGTGCAAGGCTGGCCTTCCCCAGGCTCCCTTTGCCTTTGTGCAGCCTCTGGGCTAATTGCGTTGGTCTTCTCCCCTGGAGGGCCTGGCCCAGCATCCTCCCATTGTCAGTGCTGATATATAGCTCATTAATGTAGACTCACTGGAAATATTTTTAGAAACACCGTGTTGCTCTTCTGAAGGCTGGCAGGGCTGGGTGTGAGCCGGCCTGGTCCTGTCAGCCTCTTCCTTACCTCCTTCCTGCCTCTGCTGTACTTCCTGTCCTCACAGCCTCCTGCCCAAGTCCCTCCTCTCAGCCAAACAAAGACTTCCTCTGCACCCAACCTTTGGGGGTGGGAGGAGAAGAGATGGTGGCATAGGGACACCTGGACAAAACCTTTTTGCTCTCCCTCCCTCGCTTTCCCCATCGGTAATGTCAAGGGCGTGGAGTAGATTGCAGCCACAACCTTTCAGCATCAAAGGCTGTCTCGCTTGCTTTCCTGTTCTCCCCACAGTGAATCCTTTTTAAGGAAGGAGTCTGTTGATCTAACCCACCTTGTTTATAAAATCGTAATGAATTCATCCGCTCAGTTTTTATTCATCAAAGGCACACTGAGCAGCATGGTGTAGCCAGAGCCCGCACACTGACTTGTTAAAGTCCAAGCTCGCGGTGCTGGAGGGTTGTCTTATGATAGGGTGAGAAGAATGTGCCATTTCCACTAGATTTCATGAAATGCTGATGCTGGCCCAAGTTACTGCCTCTCTCCCCACTTCTATCATTGAGGGCCTCTGATGTCAGCGTGGGAATCAATGGGCTAATAAAATTTTAGGCATCTTTTCTGTTCTAAGTCATGGGAATCCAGTGCCCCGTCCAGATTGTCCTAAGAAAGTTCTTTCTTTCTTTTTTTTTTTTTGAGACACAGTTTCACTCTTGTTGCCTGGGCTAGAGTGCAATGGTGTGATCTTGGCTCACAGCAAACTCCTGGGTTCAAGCAATTCTCCCTCCTCAGCCTCTTGAGTAGCTGGGATTACAGGTTCCCACCACCACGCCTGGCTAATTTTTTGTATTTTTAGTAGAGACGGGGTTTCACCATGTTGGCCAGACTGGTCTCAAACTGCTGACCTCAGGTGATCCACCTGCCTTGGTCTCCCAATGTGCTGGGTTACAGGGGTGAGCCACCGAGACCAGCCCCAAGAAAGTTCTGATTACTCCTGAGGTTATAGAAATGGGGGTCCTAGGCCGGGCGCGATGGCTCAAGCCTGTAATCCCAGCACTTTGGGAGGCCGAGACGGGCGGATCACGAGGTCAGGAGATCGAGACCATCCTGGCTAACCCGGTGAAACCCCGTCTCTACTAAAAAATACAAAAAACTAGCCGGACGAGGTGGTGGGGGCCTGTAGTCCCAGCTACTCGGGAGGCTGAGGCAGGAGAATGGTGTGAACCTGGGAGGTGGAGCTTGCAGTGATCTGAGATCCGGCCACTGCACTCCAGCCTGGGTGACAGAGCTAGACTCCGTCTCAAAAAAAAAAAAAAAAAAAAAAAAGAAATGGGGGTCCTACAATCCCAGTGCATTTATTAGAGTTCACTATGTATGGGGTGCTGTGCCAAGTAATGGGGGGATGGGTGGGTAATGATCAGTAAAAGGGTGACAGGAGGTGGGTGGGAGATAAGGAAAGGCTTCCAGATTCCTGATTCTCACAGTCTAACAAATAGCCCACCAAACTGGGCTTGGTGCTGTAGTGGGGAGAATGGATTCTCATGTGATCCTGCCATTCATCAACAAGAGGGTCAGTTTGTCTCCCGCTTTTGATCTTTTTGGCAAGAAACCCACTTCTCCAACCACATCTGGAAGCCATAGCCATAATTCCCAGAATCACAGGAAGTTAGACCTGGCTGACCCAAAGTCCTCATGTACAGATAGGGAAACTGAGGCTCAGAGAAGGGCAAAAGCCTTCCCCAGAGTACAAAGCAAGCTAGTTATTGGGGTTCAGGTAAGATATCAGTGACTCCTAAGAGACCTCCCCGATCTACACTCTCTGAAAATGCCAGTTTCTGTTTATTCACTGCATCATTCTCCAGTTTATCTTTCTTTGTAGTGCTTATCATTACCGGAGGTCACTGCATTTGTTTAACTTTCATCGTTTTGTCTCTGTTTCACCTCTAGAATGAAAGTGCAGGAAACTGAGGGCATAGCTTGAATTGTTCACACTGTATGGCAAGTGCCTCACATAGAGCCTGGCACATAGTAGTTGCTCAATATTTTCTGAGCAAATGAATTAGGATGGGATTAGAACAAGAGGGTCAGTTTGTCTCCCGCTTTTGATCTTTTTGGCAAGAAACCCACTTCTCCAACTGCATTTGGATGCCATAGCCATAATTCCCAGAATCACAGAAAGCTAGAACCAGGCCAGTGAGTGAGTTTTCTTGCTGTCCCCAGAGACCAGGGAGTCCTGGGAGTTTGCAGTATGGCCTTAGAGTTTGAAATAGCACCAAATGTTGGGGTTGGGGGTGGAGAGAGTTGCTGAGGTGGTTTCTGTTTTAATTATCAGAAAGCAGCTGACCATTTGTTTTTGGTCAGATAAGCTGCTAAAGTAGGGTGTGTGTGTGTGTGTGTGTGTGCGCGCGTGCGCCTAGGGCTGGGGTCAGGGTGTTGTGCTTCTGGAGAAAGGGGAGGTGAAATTCCTAAGTGGGCTGGGCAGCCAAGTTATATCCCGCCTGTGTCCCTGCCTTCCCTTCCCCTTTCCCTCAGATAACACCACCAGCTGTTAGGGACACAGCTGTGGCTGCCTCTTGGGAAGGAGAGAAAAAGGCGCTGTTGCCCTGGGTGAGTTCCCAAGCTGTGGAGTTCAAAGCAGACCTGTGAAGTGAGGGGGCTGGAGTGGAGAGCTAGGAGGGATGAGGTGAGAAGTCCGGAAGAGCACAGAAAGGTACTACTTCCACTCTGATGTCCCCAGCCCACAGCTTTCGGTAGTGTCTGGGTGATGTCCCAGCAGAGGGATTCAGCTTTTCCCCCCTCATCTCAAACTCTTAGAGAGATCCAACTAAGCACCCCTTCCTGTACTCCAAGCAGGATGTTTATTCAGATCTCCGATCCCACCACATACAAGCAAGCACACTCTTCTACACACCCAATGTACATTCCTTGGGTAAATGTGTGCATTCATTGCACACTCGTGCTTACAATACACAAATGTGTACACTCTTCTATACACGTTAATGCATGAACCCAGTGCACATGATAGCCCACTATGCACAAGCAAGCACACTGTTCTACATGCATGAGTGCATGCACCCAATGCCCATCATACCTCATTATTCACAAGCAAGCACACGTTCTACCTGCATGAATGCGTGCACTCAATGCACACTCATATCCCCATGCACACAAGTTCAGCCTGCTCACAAGCACCTACAGAATTCACATCCAAGTGGCCTCGTGGCACACAGAAAACTTGCATTCACAAAGCACACACAGCCAGCATGTCCCTGGGCACAGGCCAAGTCAGGCACAAACCTGGGGGTGGGGTGGGTGAGGGATATTGAACCACTGACTCCAGAGGTCTCCCAGAAGTCTGGGCTGTCCTCAAAGGGCACTAGCAGGTCTGGAGTGCTTTTCTGCCAGGTGTCATTCATCTCGGTCTCATCACAATGCTCTGAAGAAATCACCCAGGAGAGAGAGGGAAGTTCCCCAGGAAACCTGTTGAGGCCTCTCCAGGGCAGGCCAGCTCTGGGCACCCTGGCCAACAGACTTGCTTTAGCTATTCGTTTGCCCGATAGCTCAGAGTAGATTTTCCTGAATCACTTTAGTAAAAGTAGCCTTGTTAATGCAGTAGAGCGGCTCTGGGGTGAAGACCCAAGTCTTTACACCCTTCTCCTGAGTGTGTTTCTATTGCTTTAATTCAACAGACTTTTACCAGGTGCCAAGTAGGGTGGGGGGCAGAAATGAAAAGAAGATATCTGTCCTAGGCCTTGTAATAGTCTAGTCTGTGAGGCCCAGGAACCACACACTTTTGAGCCCCAGGACACACACGGTTCATCTTCAGCTACTGGTCTCATTTTCCAGTCTTTCTTCTGTGTGGAATGATGCAATGTGGAACAGGGACAGATTAGATCAGGCAGGATGAGGAGTGAGCTGGCTAATTCTGCTCACTTCAGGCTGTCATTGCAGGGGGCACTCAGGTCATCTGGCTACAGCTGGCTCCTGGTTGGAGGCCGGATCTTATCAGCACTCTACCCTCTCTGGTCCCAAACGGTGGCCTCTTCCCAGCCCCGGCCCCCAGTTCCCTCCCCTCTCAATGAGTCTGGTAACTAGTGAGATTAACTGCTCTTTACCCCCTCCAGGGCACAGATCCTGGAGGTCGGCAGATGAAAGCGATGGATCCATATCCTTTCCCACGGGGTCTCCAGGCTCCTGTCTGGCTCAGCATTCCAGTGGGAATAGCTGAGGGGAGGGAGACGGGGACCTGATTTCAGGGACACTCCAAGCTCATTAGCTCCACTCTCTCTGTATTTCTGGCTGCAAAGGGCACAGACATCTGCATCTTTCTGGGAGAATCATGGGAGAACTGGGATCTCTACATGTCTCAAACTTGGTCTTTATCCTGGAATGTCCCAAGCAGTAATGTTTACTCATAAAAGGGACATCTATTATGACCTGACCTGAGCCAAACTGGCCCCTGCACAACTCCTAGGTCCCCTTTGATAGGTAAAGATAGCTTACCACTGAAGAAGTCTGATGTAGCCAGAGGTTAACTATTTCTGCCCAGGATATAATGCCAGGATATAATGAAACTATTACATCAGGATATGATGAATGAATCATGATATGATGAATGAATGTCAGGATATAATGAAAACCATTCTGCCATCTGTGCAGAGCTTCATTAGCCAAAAATGCAGGAGCAAGAGGCCCCAAGCAATTCCTATCCTGTGTACTGTGAGATGGAGGGAGCCTCAGTTCTGGATCCTATTGGGTGTCCCTGCCCCGACTCTGCAGAATGCCAAGGTTCCAGAGGCAGAGTCCTGTTAGCTTTCTAGCTGGCACCAGACAACCAGGAATTCTCTTTGGCAATAGCTAGAGCCAGGGTGGCTTCTGGATCAAGTCTATGGTGCTAACCCTAAGTGTACAGATTATTATCTGCAGGATTCTTATACCTTGTCTAATCAATGTGAGACGTGTCTCTAAATAGTCAATCTATTTAAAATCTCACCCGAGAGAGCTTATTTTAAGGTAAATTACAGGTATCCTAGCATCGCCCTACATTTCTGTAATGCTTAACAGATGACACACCCCTCAGTTTCAAAAGGATTGGGCGTTTTTCTTTGGGAGCATAGTGGTTTAGTCCATGGGCTCAAGACAGCTTTGGTTCAAATTCTGGCTCATTACTGCTGGGTGATCTTGGCTAAGTTGCTTCACCTCTGCATACCTCAGTTTCCTCATCTGTAAATTGAGGCTAATGAGAGCACCTGACTCCTAATGTTGTTTTGATGATAAAAAGAGATCCAAATACATATATGTAGAATGTATAAAATGTTTAGAAGAATGCCTGCGACCCAGTGAGTGGGCAACATGCAGTCCTCATGAGGAACAGCAGCATATGCATCACTTCACATTGCATTTAGGTGAAGGTCATGGGATCTTTCTAATCTCTCTCTGCAGCCTTCTCTCCTCTATCTCCCCACTGCACTCTAAGGCTTTTTCAATCTTTGCATTTGATGTCTCCTCCTCCCGACCCACCCTCTCGGTTCTTCTGCTGCCTTCTATTCTTGGCAAGCTCCTGTATAAAGAACACAAACTCGGGGGCCAAAAACATGTTTTACTTACCATGGTCTTTGCTTTTTTTTGAAATGATAATTGATTTCCAAAATTTACAAGTATGAAAATTTCTTACAAAAATCCATAATTTGAAATTATCTTGGAAAAATCCTAAGACACAGTCATGCTGGGGTCCAGCTTTCTGCATGGCAACCAGAGACTAGAGCTGAAGAGGCCTCCCTATGATGGAATGGGCACCCTCCAGTTTGCCACAGTCTTTACCATTCTCTATTGTCTCAAACTGCACTCTTGGCTTGTTTTTTTTTTTTTTTTCAGGTATTTGAGTTTGAGTTCCCTGATCTCTGCAGATGATTTTCTGATCCACTTTCCCTCCAGACAATGGATTCCAGCTTTTGTAGTAACTTAAGAAAAATATATATCATGAGACAGGGTCTTGGCTATGTTGTTCAGGCTAGTCTTGAACTCCTGGGCTCAAGCGATCTTCCTGCCTCGACCTCCCAAAGTGCTGGGATTATAGGCACGAGCCACCTTGCCTGGCCAATTCCAACTTTTGTAAGTCTTTTGCCTTGGATGTGGTTAAGGCTCAGCTCCTGCTTTTGTTCCATCTCACTATTACCCAACTTTAGGTGGTGGAAAGGGTGTGTATTTTTAAAAAATCTTACGTCGTGCGTCTTCCTTCCTTCCTTCCTAGAGGTCCTGGAGAGGTGATGAGATGGGGCAAAGTGAGCTTCTACAGAACTTTCCCCACAGCATCCTCCAGTGACTGTGTCTCTTTCTAGAGACCCCCCTCCTCTAGCTCAACTTCCTAACCCCCTGTGGTCTTATACAAACCTCTTGGTCCACGGAGGATAGTAAAAACCTGAGAACTGAAATGTATCCAAGTTCTCACCACGTAGTAATTCATACACTCCTTCTTCTACCTATGGATTCCCCTTTTCACTCACCCCCTACGTCATCCATCCACTTACTCACTCATCAGCCATTCACCAGGCCGGCAGGGCAAGGTGGCTCATGCCTGTAATTCCAGCACTTTGAGAGGCCGAGGTGGGTGGGTCATCTGAGGTCAGGAGTTTGAGACTAGCCTGGCCAATATGGTGAAACCCCGTCTCTACTAAAAAAACAAAAAAATTAGCCTGTAATTCCAGCTACCGGGGAGGCTGAGGCGGGAGAATCGCTTGAACCCGGAAGGCAGAGGTTGCAGTGCACTGAGATTGCAGCATTGGCACTCCAGCCTGGGCAACAAGAGTGAAACTCTGTCTCAACAAACAAACAAACAAACAAACAAACAAACAAACAAGAAACAGCCTTTCACCTACAACATGCCAGGTACTGTGTTATGTTCATGCTTGGAGAAGAAGAAAAGCAAACAATCAGCTGCAGCAGAATTCACTTTATTTCCTTGGGCAAAACATTGACCTTGTTGGGCCTTTGTTTCCTACAGATTTAATGACTTGTTTAGAGATATTTTTGTCCTGGGTTTCTTCCATCCTGTGACCATCCTCAACCTTCTAAAGCATCCCGTGCCATCTGCAAACTGCAAACTGCAGTCTACACTAGTGTAGGGGGATTTCTCTAGAAACCACAGAAGTTCTCAAGGGAGGGTCAAAGCCAAGGGGTAGCGAAAGATGAAGCCAGAGGCGAAGTAGGAGAAGACCCTCCTGTGACACCTGGTCTGGGTGGGGACTAGGGGTGCAGGAAGGGAGCCAGGGGGCCAGACCTGCCTGCCAGGAGGGTCTGCCAGATGCCCTGACGATCCTGCGAAATCTTACACCCTCTTTGCTCCCTACCAGCCCTGGCTCCAGCTCAGGCTGGATTGCAATCTGCATAATGTGTCCCATTTAGATTGGATGGGAGGGGGTGAGAACAGGAGGGCAGAGAGCACTGAGGAGGTAGTGCCCTGAAGGGCAGGCAGGAAGTGGTGGCCAGAGGAAAGTGGAGGGATAGAGGCTGGGGTGAAGGTGGGTGGCAACCAGAAGGGGAAGGCGGGGCCAGGAGAGCAGACTTGCAAAACCACAGATAATGTTCAGCCCAGCACAGTAGGGGTCAATTTGATCCACTTGCTCAGTGACAAAAAGAAAAAAAAAGTGGGCTGTCACTTAAAGATTTTGACTCACAAGAGAGAGGCTGGTCTGGAGGTGGGAGGAGGGAGTGACGAGTCAAGGAGGAGACAGGGACGCAGGAGGGTGCAAGGAAGTGTCTTAACTGAGACGGGGGCAAGGCAGGAGAGGGTGGAGGAAATTCTGCAGGAGACAGGCTTCCTCCAGGGTCTGCAGAACCCAGAGGCAGCTCCTCCTGAGTGCTGGGAAGGACTCTGGGCATCTTCAGCCCTTCTTAACCTCTGAGGTTCAAGCCAGAAATTCAGGCTGCTTGCAGAGTGGGTGACAGAGCCACTGAGCTGGTGTCCCCGGGACCCCCTGCCCGTCTTCTCTCCACTCCCCAGCATGGAGGAAGGTGGTGATTTTGACAACTACTATGGGGCAGACAACCAGTCTGAGTGTGAGTACACAGACTGGAAATCCTCGGGGGCCCTCATCCCTGCCATCTACATGTTGGTCTTCCTCCTGGGCACCGCGGGCAACGGTCTGGTGCTCTGGACTGTGTTTTGGAGCAGCCGGGAGAAGAGGCGCTCAGCTGATATCTTCATCGCTAGCCTGGCAGTGGCTGACCTGACCTTCGTGGTGACGCTGCCCCTGTGGGCTACCTACACGTACCGGGACTATGACTGGCCCTTTGGGACCTTCTCCTGCAAGCTCAGCAGCTACCTCATCTTTGTCAACATGTACGCCAGCGTCTTCTGCCTCACCGGCCTCAGCTTCGACCGATACCTGGCCATCGTGAGGCCAGTGGCCAACGCTCGGCTGAGGCTGCGGGTCAGCGGGGCCGTGGCCACGGCGGTCCTGTGGGTGCTGGCCGCCCTCCTGGCCATGCCCGTCATGGTGTTCCGCACCACCGGGGACCTGGAGAACACCACCAAGGTGCAGTGCTACATGGACTACTCCATGGTGGCCACTGTGAGCTCGGAGTGGGCCTGGGAGGTGGGCCTGGGGGTCTCGTCCACCACCGTGGGCTTCGTGGTGCCCTTCACCGTCATGCTGACCTGTTACTTCTTCATCGCCCAAACCATCGCTGGCCACTTCCGCAAGGAGCGCATCGAGGGCCTGCGGAAACGGCGCCGGCTGCTCAGCATCATCGTGGTGCTGGTGGTGACCTTTGCCCTGTGCTGGATGCCCTACCACCTGGTGAAGACGCTGTACATGCTGGGCAGCCTGCTGCACTGGCCCTGTGACTTTGACCTCTTCCTCATGAACGTCTTCCCCTACTGCACCTGCATCAGCTACGTCAACAGCTGCCTCAACCCCTTCCTCTATGCCTTCTTCGATCCCCGCTTCCGCCAGGCCTGCACCTCCATGCTCTGCTGTGGCCAGAGCAGGTGTGCAGGCACCTCCCACAGCAGCAGTGGGGAGAAGTCAGCCAGCTACTCTTCAGGGCACAGCCAGGGGCCTGGCCCCAACACGGGCAAGGGTGGAGAACAGATGCACGAGAAATCCATCCCCTACAGCCAGGAGACCCTTGTGGTTGACTAGGGCCGGGAGCGGAGAGAAGCCTGGTGCCTTGGCCCTCCCCAGCCTTTGCCCTTGCTTTCTGAAAATCAGGTAGTGTGGCTACTCCTTCTCCTATGCACATCCTTTAACTGCCCCCTGACTCCTGCCCTGCCCTGTCCTCCTCTACTGCTTTATTCTTTCTCAGAGGTTTGTGGTTTAGGGGAAAGAGACTGGGCACTATGGACCTGACCTTGCACAAGCCATTTAATCTCACTCAGCCTCAGTTTCTCCATTGGTATGAAATGGGGGAAAGTCATATTGATCTTAAAATGTTGAAGCCTCAGTCTGGACTCAATAAAAGCTTGTTTCCCTCCCCTGCTTTCTTAGATCTGCAACTGTCTTTTCTCCCTCCTTTCCTTGTAGTTTTTCCCCCACCACTCTCTGCAGCTGTCGCTCCTCATCCCTGCCTTCTGGCACCAATCCCCTCCTATAGCTCGTCCCCCCTCCCTCCATCCCTCCTTCTCCCCTGTCTACTTCCTTGTTCTGAAGGGCTATTAAGGGTTAAGGATCCCAAAGCTTGCAGAGACTGACCCTGTTTAAGCTCTCTATCCTTTTTTCTGAGTGTGAGGCAGGGAATGGGTTGGGGTGGGGGTGGGCTGTGTGTCAACAGGTAATTAGCACTCCAGCCCTTAGATATGGGAGCTCCAGAGCTTGCCCTAAAATTGGATCACTTCCTTGTCATTTTGGGCACTGGGGCTAGGGTGATTCCTGCAGTTCCCCCGTGGCACCACATCACTGACTAGATATGCTTTCTCCAAATTGTCTGCAGACCCTTTCATCCTTCGTCTATTTTCTATGGGAATTGGAAGGCAGCAGGGCTGATGAATGGATGTACTCCTTGGTTTCATTATGTGAGTGGGGAGTTGGGAAGGAAAACTAGAGCGAGAAGATGGAGGGGTGTCTGCGTTTAGTCCAGACACTGCTTGGCTCGCTCCCCAAGTCCTTCTGTCTCTGACTTCCTGCAGAACTGTGAGCTGAAGATTTTCCTTGTCTCCCCATCTTACCCCATCGCACTGATTTCTTTCTTGGGCACTAGTACTACTTGGTGCCAAGAGTCATGTTGTTTGGGATGGAGATGCCTGCCTCGCCTCTGTGTGTTGTACTTACATGTCTATATGGACAAGCCTGGCATGAACAGCAGTGTGCCTGGATCATTTGGACGAACCTCCTCCCACCCCCCACTCCACTGCATCTCTGCTGTTCACACATTACCCTTGGCAGGGGGTGGTGGGGGGCAGGGATACACTGAGGCAAAGAAGAATGTAGAATAAAAATGAGTCCACCCCCCCCACTGGATTTGGGGGCTCCAACGGCTGGTCCGTGCTTCAGGAGAGAAGTTAATGTTTGCACCAGGCTTCCTGTAGGGAGGTCCCTCCCCAAAGCAGCTGGCGCCAAGGCTTCGGGGCGTCCTACTGAGCTGCGTTCCCGCTCCTTCTTGGGCTCCATGAAGGAAGTAAGAGGCTGGTTGAGAGCTTCCCTTGGCCCCTTTCTGGTGCCTCCCAGCCTGGCTTCAAATTTATGAGCATTGCCCTCATCATCCTTTCTTATTCCAGGGTCAGTGGTCCTCTTCCTAAGGAGGTCTGCTTGCCATGGGCCAAAAGGCACTGGGTAGGTTTTTTTCTCTTCCTACCCTCAGGATTGGACCTCTTGGCTTCTACTGGATTGGGGATCTGGGAATAGAGACTGTGATGGGGCAGACGGCATGATGTCTACACTGCCAGAGAGACAATGAGGATGAAATTAATAGTGGGGCCTTTGTGAGCTAGAGGCAGGGAGTGTCTATTCCGGGTTTTGTTCCTGGAGGACTGTAAAAGTGAAGGACAAGACATGAGCGATGGAGATAAGAAAAGCCCAGCTTGATGTGAATGGACATCTTGACCCTCCCTGGAATGGCGCCAGCTCTGGGGGCAGAGTGAGGAGGAGAGGGGAAGGGCTCCTTACAGCATAGCCTCCCCATCTTAAGACAGCATCTTCCACAGAGTCACCTCCTCTGCCCAGACCTGCCCTCAGAGCATCCAGTGAACACTGGAAGAGGCTTCTAGAAGGGAAGAAGTTGTCCCTCTGAGGCTCCTGTGGGTGACCTGCAGAGACTTCCTGCCTGGGACTCATCTGTGATCTGGGACAGAAGCAGAGGAGGCTGCCTGCTGTGATACCCCCTTACCTCCCCCAGTGCCTTCTTCAGAATGTCTGCACTGTCTTCTGACCCTGTTAGTCACTGTGGTTCATCAAATAAAACTGTTTGTGCAACTGCTGTGTCCAAAGCCTCTTCTCATGAAAGTGTCTTGGGATAACCTCCAGCTTGCAAATGTTTCAGCATGGTGAGGGGGAAGCCGTCAAGAGAAGTGGGAGCTAAAAGGAGGGGGCGAAGTGAGGAGGGAGAGAGGATGGAGGAAATAGGCACCAGGAAAGGGAAAGGATGGGATTTAGGTGCAGAGAAGAAAAGGAAGAAAAGGAACAGGGTGGCAGCGAGTGTTGTGCTCTGAAAAGCCACGGAACAAAAGGACGCACATTTTGGAGGCCAGAGCATAGGTCTGGGGAAAAATACTAGCATTTCTTGCAATGGAGTTAGACCTATTATTCATCTATCTATCCATCCATCCATCCATCCATCCACCCATCCATCCATCCATCCATCCATCCACCCATCCATCCATCCATGCACCCATCCATCTACTCATTTATGCCTTTATTCATTTACAATCTCCTATTGATTGACTCACTTAGTATCACTTGAGTAGCCGCTGAGTTTAGACCAGAAGCTTGAATCCCTGTTCTCCAATCAGAATCGCTCTGGATGCTTTTGAAAATACCCAATTCCTGGGTGTCACCCCAGGCCTATGGAGTGAGACTCTCCTTGACTCACCCCAGATATTTACAATTACTAAAAACTCTTCAGATAATTTTTTGGGACAGCCAGGCTTAGGGAATCTCTATCCAGATAGATTCTGCCCAAATTAAAGTGGGCATAGGAGACCAGAGGGTCAGAACCAGAGCCAACTGGGCTTTGGTGGTCATCTATTTGGGGGAGGGAGGAAGGGGCTGCAATGATCCTGGGGTTGGCGTGGTGGTGGGGCTATTCAGTCCGGAGGTGTTTGTCATCTTCAGCAATGATCTCCCAGGTACTAATAATGTTTGCAGACAATGCAAGAAAAAATCACCATAGTAGAACTGATAGTAACAAGAGAGCTCGCATTTATGGAGTTTTGCCACTGTGCTAAGCATTTCCCAAGCATTATCTCATTTAATCCTTGCAGCCGTCCTTTGAGAGGGGGCATTTTCACCTCATTTTGCTCATAAGGAAGCTGAGGCTCGGAGAGGTTAGTTAGACCTTTTGACCAAGGTCACAGACTAGTAGGTGGAAGAGCGGGGCTTGGAACCAGCTGAATCTGTCTGGCTCCCAAGCCTAAAGTTCACATTCTTGACCATGGTAAGGGGATGTTTCTCCCAAAGTACAAATGAGGCAGCACCAGGTGTCTGGGAAAGTGAAATCTTCTCTGTGAGATGCATGGCACACAGTGGAGAGTGAATGGGGATGGGGAGGGAAATGATGGAGAGTACCCGAAAGACAGACAGGCAGGGGAGGAGAAGGGAGAGGGAGAGAGAAAGAAGAGAGAGAGGCGAGATAATGAAGAGAAAGATAGAGACAAGGTGGGGGGGGGGGGAGAGAGAGAGAAAGAGAGAGAGAGAGAGAGAGAGAGAGAGAGAAAGTGTGGGGAGAGAGAAACAGGCAGAGATAGTGAAAGAGAGAGATATAGAAGCAGGGATAGAGAAATTGGGAGAGAGAAAAGATAGAGGGAGAGGGAAGAGAGAGTGAATCAGGTAGACAGTGAAAGAGAAAGATAGAGACAAAGGAGGGAGAGAGAGGAGAGACACGGAGAAAGAAGACAGAGAGAGATTGAGAAGAGAGAGAACCATAGGCAGAGATAGTGAAAGAGATAGAGACAGAGGCGGAGAGAGGAGAGAGAAATAGAGGCAAAGATAGTGTAAGAGACAGAGACAGAGGGAGAGAAGGAAAAGGGAGAGAGAGAAAGAGAGAGGAAAGAGAAACAGAGGCAGAAACAGTAAAAGAAAAAGAGACAGAAAGAGGGAGGGGGAGAGAAGAGAAAGGAGAGAGGGAGATTGAGAGAGAGGGAAGAGAGAGAAACAGGTGGAGAGAGTGAAAGAGAGAGAAAGAGAGAGACAGGGACAGAGACCGTGAAAGAGAAGCAGAATGAGGAGAGAGAAATAGAGACAGAGAGACAGAGAGGTGAGGACATAGGTGTGAAGGAGAAACGGGGAGGCAGGGAGGGAGACTGAAGGCAGGGAATCAGTGCCTGCTCTTCCTCTTCTGAAACACCCCAGGGAAAACCCTTTGGGAATTTACAACGGTAACAACAGGCTATTGGAGCTACTATTGTTATTATTTTTACAGATGCTGTAAAAAACCTCAGCAAGTCTCCTGGGAAATCTGAGGTAAGCTATCCAAAACATGATACGGGTTTAGCCTTCCCTTGGCTGTGACAGCACTTACTAATTCACTGGTTCACACATGCCTTCATTTATTCACCCATTCATTCATCTGTTTGTTCCGCAAGTCCTTATTTATCACGTACGTGCCAAGCACTATGCCGGACACAGGACCAAACGGTGAGCGGCCTCCAGCGGGCTCGCAGTGGGCTGGTGGAGGCAGACAGTGAAATGGGCGATTACAGCCCAGGGTGGTGAGTTCTAAGGGAATGTGTGAAGTGTTCGAGGGCCTGTCATGGGGACCATGGAATGAGTCAGGCAGGGTGTCAGGGGAGACTTTACAGCCACGGTGCCTGCCTGGAGCCTGCTCTGAAGCACGGAGTGTGAGCAGTTAGTGGGGAAAATGTTCTGGGCAGAGGAATTGCCCACGGAGAACACAGCCCCTCTGAGGAACCAGAAAGAACACTCATCCTTGTTTTACTCACCCCACCCCAACTCTGGGAGGTTGGCCAGTTAGAGGCACAGAGAAAATCTTGCCCAGTTCTCATGGCGTGGATGCCGAGAACACTGGGGGCTGGGACTAAAATCCAGGAATGCAGGTCTCTAGACAGTTGGGGGGTGTGCAGGTCTTTCTTTTGTTTTCTTTTTTTTTTTTTTTGTCACTTCCAGTTTCTTCCCTTCCTGGGTTTGAGCTATCTTCCTCTAAGTTATCTGCCAGGATCTCCTAACCAGGGGCTGGGAGGCCCAGGCCCTTTCACTCTGAGTTTGTTAAAAAGGGGCAGATGGATTCTGTGGGAAGATCCTCCCCAACTTCAGAAGCCGGGATGACCCCCAGCGCAATAAGCTTTTGATGTGACACACCTTCCTACCATCTCAACAGACACCCTGTCTGCATTCCAAGGAGTGCAACACTTGCAGGGCCTGATCTGGCAGGTCCAGCTCTTCTCAATCATTGCGCAAATGCTTATAAAGTCTCCATGCACAACGTTGGAGACAGACACAAAGACGTGACCCAGGGAGCCTGAAATCAAGTGCACAAGAAAGGAGGTTCTCAGATGCTGAGTTCACTCTAGAAGTTTCCATTTCTAGTTAGAGTGTTGGAGTATCAGTGCAGTGCTCATTTATTTATTCATTGAATCCTGTTTTTTTTTTTTTTTTTTCCAGTGTCTGCCTTGTGCCTGGGAGTGTCTTAGGAGCTGGAGATGCTGCCGTAAACGAGACACACCATCCCTGCCTTCATGGACCAACTAGAAGAACCTTGTAGTCTTCCTTTCTCATTGAACAGAGGGGTAAACTGAGGCCCATGGTTGGGAGGGGGAAATGATTGACACATGGTCATACAGTGGGATGGTGGCAGAAGTGGGACTAGATCTCAGGTTTCTCACTGCCAGGCAAAAGCATGTTCTGTGACTCTAGGCTTAGAAAGGAGAGGGAGTCTCTTACTGAGAATACACAGGGCAAGTGGAGAGTCAGATCCATGATGAGCTACCAACTGGGAAGCAGGAGGGCACAAAGGTGCTTGAGGATCATTTGAGGTTTTTTAATAAACCTTTTACTCCAGAAGAGTTTTAGATTTACAGAAAAATTGCTGATAGAATACAGAGAGTCCTCATATATTCCACACCCAGTTTCCTTTACTATTAGCATCTTAGATTAGCAGGACATACTTGCCACAATTAATGAACCCTGTTGATATCTCATTATGAACTGAAGTCCATCCTTTGTTCAGACTTCCTTACTTTTTAGCTCACGTTCTTTCTCTGTTCCAGGATCTCATGCAGAATGCCACTTCACATTTAGTCATCATGTCTCAGACTTCTCTTGGCTGCCGCAGTTTCACAGGTTTTGTTTTTGATGACCTTGAAGGTTTGGAGGAGCATTGGTCAGGTATTTTGTAGAAATATCTTTCTATGTCCATATATCAGGCACATGCTTGGTGATGAGAAGAAGCAATACATGATATACAAGTGATTCCTGCTCTTTTGGAGTTGAACAAGCAATAATAAAGTGCAGTAAGCATATTGCAGAGGAAGTACAGGATGCAGAGGGGACAGACACCCATATTCTGGTATGCACCACAAAGGGGTCCCAAGACAGGGCTAGTGCACTGGCTCAATGCACAGGCCCACGTTCAGTTCCACAGGGGTGTAAATGTCTGGCATTCTCCTACTTCCAAAGCCACCTTAGGGTGCATTTTCTTGCCTAAATAACTGGAAACCTGAGGACATAAGACGAAGGACTATTTGTGCTCAGTGAGCATCTCCCCCGATACTGTTCTCTACTTTATTCCTTAGTTGTATGGCACATCTCTTGCTACTTGAGGCTGCTTCTTACATGGACAGTGGATAGTCAGAAATGGATTCCCCAAACCTACTTGCAGTACCCCACTTGACCAGCACCCTAGTACTCCCAGCCCCTTGTCCCCTGAGCACAGGGAACAGGTCTCTAGAAAAGCCCAGATTTGGCCACTCTGTCTGGGCTCTGTATTCCTTCTCATCTCTTCTGCGATCTGGGCAGCTGCTCTAGACTAGGGCTACGTTTATGCATAGGCAGGTGCTCAAAGGATGTTTACTTAAATAATTGAACAACTGAATAGAGAAAGTGCAGGAGAAGAGGTGAGAAAAGCTGGTTTTGCTTACAGCAAACAAGTTGATTGCTTTTAAAACAGCCCAGAAAGATGAAGTTAAGACTGGTGCTACAAGAGACACACTGGGATTGATGAGTACTAAGATTATTAACCCCTGACCCAATTAACCCAAATGCTCTGGTTCCTAAGGGCTGCCCTCTGGGGACTCAGCGACAGAACAAAGGACGGGCTGGACCATGGTCCAGGGGCTCCTCTGATCTTCTCAGTAGAATTTTTCAAATTATGGCATTGTGGCGACCTGTTCAGGGTTCGTGCTGGAAACTATGTCTTCAGGTCTCTTTGGCTGGATGATGGTTTGCAAAGCTGGTTGGCTTCCTGGGGAAGTTATTGTTGAGCCAACTGGAGCTGACACTGAGTCAAACAGTTTCTGGGAATCCATGTCTGGACATCCACTGTTCATGGAGGAAAGACTCTTGTGGTGGGGTGGGGATGTACCGATTGAATAGAAAATAAGATCTTGGATTTCCCCCTGTGTAAAAATACTCAAGGAAAACTTCTCTTCCGTTCCCTGAGAAAATCTGGGCCACATTTAAGGGCATCCAGGAGGATTTGGCAGTCTTTCTTCTGGGTCTGGAATATGTCCCTAAGGTCACTAGGTCTTCCTGTATGATAGGGATGAAACTGCCTCTGATGATAAGAGAGGGACCCAGGGAGGTAGAGGTTGCAGTGAACAAAGATTGTGCGATTGCAGTCCAGCCTGTGTGACGCAGTGAGACTCAGTCTCAAAAAAAAAAAGAAAGAGAAAGACCCAGGCTTTACTCTACGTGGACTGGGTCTGGTCTCTGGCAGAAAAAAGACTTTGGTAACAGGGCCGGCTAGTGACCCAGAGTCTGAGGACTGTCACTGCAACGTGCCAGGAATGAAGATAATGGATGCAACCCTTGCCCTTAGGAAAACAGATACACTAATACGGTGGTTAGCTGGCTTCCAGGATGAGACCTGGAAGCCCTTGAGGATTCTTAGGATTCAGCTGGTTGCAAGCTCTGTACTGGGGCACTGTCAGGGTCCCTGCAAGGTGGTCGTTACTTGCTGTGCAGATAATAAGCTATTTTTATGCTTGGAAAAAGCAACATACCAATTACCTAAGGAATTGACTAAAGACAGACAATTGCCGCCTGGAGAAGGAAGTCATTTCTACTCTCATGGTTTCAGGAGCAGCTCAGTGGGCTGACGTGAGGAATGCCGCATAATTGAGCTGCACAGAATTGTCCCTCCAGTCTCACTTCACTGGTAAAGAAAGTGGGGCCCTGGGACACTGGGCCATTGCTAAGTAGTGGTTGATTTGGCTGACTTGGTTCTCTTGATTTTCAGGCCTGTTTACTTTCCACGTCACCAAGTTTCCTCCTTTCTATATTGTAGATGGCTTTGGAATTTGAAATGAAAAATGCAATTTTGAACCATCGTCTCTAAGGGCTGACATTCTATAATTCTAAGAATGGCTAATGGTGGAATCTCAGGCATTAGAGCTGAAGACTGGCCTGAAAGGATAACTAGGATTTCGGTGACTTGAATGTGGAATGGGGGTGGTAGGAGGCATTCAGCCTGAGGAGACAGTGTGAAAGAGGGTAAGGAAGAGCATAGGAGGTCTGAGGAGCAGGTTGACTAGCTTGTGTGTAGGGTATACATACAAGGGAATGTGGAATAAAGGAGGAAGGATTAGACTGGGGACAAATCACGATGACTCATTCATTCGTTCATTCATTCATCAAATACTTGTTGAACATTTACCGTGTGCCACTCACTCAGCTAGCCACTGAGATTATAGTGATGAGATAGACCTTGTGTAGCTTAGCATTTTTGTAGGGAAAGGTTGAAAATACACAGATACATAAACTGGCCATTTTATTAAATGGCCAGTTATGGAACACACTATGAAGGAAACAACATCTGAAGTAGAAAATAATATTAAGTACAACTTCAGAAAAGGTGCTTGGGGTAGGCCATCTTGGAAGCTGACCTTTCTGTTGACATCTGAAGAATGAGAATGAGCCTGCTCTGTGCAAGGGAGGCTCAGAGAGTCCCAGATGCAGGAAACAACAAATGCAGAGACTGTGAAGCAAGAAATATCATAGTAGGTTCTGGGAAGGTTGTCAGGGCAACTGGAAGGCTAGTCCCAGGAAGCCAGGCAGGGGATGGCCTGAGACAAAGACAGACAAGAAGGGGCCAGGTCATGTAGGGCCTTGAAGGTTGTGGTAAGAAGAGTGACTTTATTAAATGCAATGAGAAATCATCAGAAAAATGACACAATCTAATTTGCATTTGAAATTGTTCCTCAAGCTGTTCCATAGAGAATGAGTTGAAAGGGAGTAGGAGGGAAAGCAGAGAGACCGGTTAGGAAGCTACTTCAGAGGCCAAGATGAGGGATATTGGTGGGTCACATTAGGGTGTTTTCCACAGCAACTGAGAAGAGAGGCAGGTTTGAGCCATATTTTTGATGCAGAATGAATAGGGCTTCTGACTGCCTGGGTTTGAGTGAGTGGGTGGATGAGGGGGTGAGAAAGAAGGAATTATCCAAAGTTTCTGACTTGAGCAACTGGGAAGAGGGTGATACCACTTAGTGAGATAGGGAAGGCTGGAGAAAGAATAGCTTAGGTTTTAGCTACATCACCATATCATCCCTGAGATGTTAATAAGACATTCAAGTGGAGATGTTGAGAAGGCAGTTTGATATGTAATGGAAGAGAGGTCTGGACCGATGATAAAAATCTGAGCATCATAGAGATGAAACTGTGAAGAATCCTACTGAGAGGTCAGATAAGAGGAAACCCAAAAATGATTTGGTCAAACAGAGGTCTTTGGTGACATGGGCCAGGGGTTACAATGAACTGTGTTCGTAGAAGACAGACTATGGGTTGTTTTCGTAGAAGAGAGACAGTAGAAGACAGACTGCAGAGAGCTGAAGAGTGGATAGGAGTATTGGAGAATGTGAAAACAACTCTTTTCAGCAGTTTTGCCACTTTGGGAGGCCAAGGCAGACAGATCACTTGAGGTCAGGAGTTTGAAACCAGCCTGGCCAACATGGTGAAACCCCATCTCTACTAAAAATACAAAAATTAGGCGGGTGTGGAGCTACTCAGGAGACTGAGGCATGAGAATTGCTTGAACCTGGGAGGCGGAAATTGCACTGAGCCGAGATTGTGCCACTACACTCTAGCCTGGGTGACAGAGCAAGGTTCTGTTTCAAACAAACAAACAAACAAACAAACAAACAAACAACACTCCAAAACAAAGCAGTTTTGCTGGGAAGATAAGGAGAGAAATGGGCAATAGCTAGAGAAGGGCTTTTAAAAATTAAAGATACAAAGGCATGTTTGTGTGCTAGTAACAATCTAAGAAAGATAAAAACTATGAGTGAGGGTGAGGGCGAGAATGAGCCATGAAGAGAATGATGCTTTTGTGGAGAAGAGACGACTGGAAGAGAAAAACCTTCAAGGAACACAGATGGGCTGCAGGCAGGAGCACATGTGGGAGGGTCAGCCTGTGCTAGGAAGAGAGGACATTTCCTTCAGTGCACTAGAAAGGATGTAGGAGAGGATGGGTTAAGAAGCAGATAGGTTGGTAGAGTTTGGTGGTGGGAAGATTAGGAAGTCCTGGCTTTGTGACCTCCCATTTCTAAGTGAATTGTAAAATGGGATCATCAGCTGAGCATGGGGTAGGGAACAGGGTCTAGAAAATTTTAGGGGGATAAAGTACTATCTTGGGCAATGAAAAAACAAGAATTCCTAGCGAAGCTTCCCCCGCCAATTTTCCACCTGAGATTTGTGTCCATGAATTTAAAGTGAAATCACTTAGCCAGGTTGTGTGAAGTTCTCTGGCAACATTTAGATGCTGCAACATAGGCACAGAGAAGGTGATAATCTCATGTTGGAGTTTTGCAAGGGGATTGTGACAGAGGAGAGAGGTTTGAGGGCATTGGGGTTGTTTGTGAGAGTAATTGTAAAGAAGGACAATGGAATCTAATTTATGTAAGGAAGGTAAACAAAGGCAGGAAGTGGCTGCTAGAGGGTGGGTGTGTGGTGAGATCAATGGGTTAGTGGTCAAGAGGCCAGAAGTAGGGGGATGAAGGGTACCAGAGCAAATGAGCTGGAAGGACTGGAAGTGAAGGTCAAATAGAATGATTTGGAAATAGAGATTGCTGACCATGTCATGGTCTATGGTGTGGCTGTTGAGTGGGTGGCTGCAATGGAGTGAGGACAAAGGTTGGTGGGGTAGAAGACATCAAAGAACAAGACCAAGTGGCTGGTTGAGTTGCACATACAGATATTGAAGTTTTGAGAATTATTGTAGGAAGAGGGCAGTGAACAAGATTGTAACCAGAACCTAAAGTCTTCAGTGAAGGAGGAAGGATGACTAAGAGGTGGGTAGAATGACCCTAGTGAGGAGGAGGGCAAGGGTATAAAATAGCTGAAACTGGGGCCATGGCTAGATCATATGATGCCTTTATACAAATTAGGAAAAAATAGTTTTCCTCCAGTGGAAGCAGCCCCACCCAAGGGTGACACCTGTGGGGATGTGGGCTGGATTTTACTTACCTCTCAGGTGGGCATTCTTGGCCAGGACGCAACCTACCTGTATAACCTGTACAACTGTGCCTGGACACCCTGGTTGCATGGCATAGGTGTCAAAGGAATCAGCTTTTCGAACGAGAAAGAGCCTGAAAGAGGCAATGAGGAGCAAAGATCAACCTTCTGATTTTACAGACAGGGAAACTGAGGCCCAAAGAAGGGGGAAATAATTCAAACACATTAGAGGTTGGGGGCAGGATTGGAACTAAATTCTGCTCTCCTGAGACTCAGTGCTTTCTGTGACACCCTATAATGGAAGGGATGTTTTAGCAAACATTCCAAAATTGCAAATTCAAAAATATGTTGTCCCTCAAAGTCGCTTCTGTGGGAGGTGAGAGACTTCTATCTAGTGATGCTGCCATTGTTCCAACCATTTCTGGAAACTCCTTCCGAAAGAAGATTTTCAGAACCAGCTTCTGAGTCACAAAGACAGCCCACTGCACTGCAGAGACTTATTTAGCATATGGGGTGGGAACTGTCCTTTCCCTTCTTCAGGGCAGGGTCTCAGAGTCCAAGATTCAACCTGTGAACAAGGTGTCTTGTGGCTTTTCTTCATCGTATTTCAGCACATACTTATTTTCTGCTCAGCATGTTCCAGGCACATGAGATCCCAGTTTAGGTGGAGGGTCAGATATTGCTGTGAGGTCTATTCAGTCCGATGAGGTTTGATTTTGTTAGGCTGGCAGGCATGCGGTTTGCATCCTTCGGGAATCTTAGATGCAAACAATACCCCTCTTTACAATACAAGATGTAAACAGTACCCCTCTCAGCTATTTATGCAGAAAATGAATTTGATAAAGGAACTCAGGGAACTCACAGAATCTCTGGAGCACTGGGCTGCAGGAAGGAGTCATCTGTGAATTATCTGTCTCTAGTAGGGACTTCTCTGCTTGCACAGTGAAGTTCTGCCTGGGACTGGATCTCCAGAACTCTCACCGCAGCTGTCTCTGAGACCTTGAAGGTTCTCTGCTACTTTCCCTCCTTAGACAGAAAATTGGCTTCATGGAGCTCCAGCATCCTCAGGTGGTTTTCTTTCAAAGTGAATTTTCACACTTGGTGAATGGTGGAGCCCAGGTCAGTGCTAGCACTAGAGGCAAAGGGATCTGGAAAAGTGAATTCTAGCTTCTAACTTGGAAGGTGGTGCTCAGATTGTGGGCAGATCCTCAAACATAGTGAGTCTGCTTACAAAAAAGCTTGCGTGCCACAGATGTGGCAAAGGTTGGCCACAAGGTTGTTGGTTTCCTTGGACGTTGGTTTCTAGAATTTGGGAAAGCTGCCCCAAGGTGCGCAGTCCTGGCTGAGCCGCAGTCCTTCCTGGTCCCATGGCCTATATTTACAAAGTGTGATGGCCACTTCAGAGATCACCGTACACTTGGGCTTTTGTATTAAAATTTAGAGTTTCCTTTAAAATGAATGCAATTAAAACATATACAGGAAGTCTTTCTTCAAGCCCCCGAAAGTGGATGATTGTCAAGGTTAAAGTCTCCCACCAGCGAACTGGTGTCCATGAAGAAAGCTGAGACATTCAGCCTGGAAATGCTCTTCCTCAGTGATCCAGATTCTTTCTATCCAGTCACTATAATAAATAGACAGATGACCCAGCAGCTCCCTATTTATGCTGAATGTTGGTAGGGCTTGCTAGGTGTCAGGGACTGGGCTTGAGCCTGAGCCGAGGGGGATGGGAGGTTTCAGAGATGATGAAAATATGAACTCTGTTTACAGAAAACTCAGTCTAGTGTGGGAGACAGACAGGACCATGTCGATGTGTCCATGGAGTATGGTAGGGGAAAGGGGCCTTGGAGCCTTTTGACCTCAGGATCATACGCTGGGCTCTGTGAACTAGTTTTCCCATCTGCAAAGTGGGGATAATAAGGCTTAACTCATGTGGTGGTTAGAGTCTGTGGAGTAGCTAGTGGCACATAGTGGGCGCTTAGCAAGTTGTGCGCCTTGCCCCCACCTCTCCTCTTCTCCATTCGTTGTAAAGTGTGACGGGACCACAGAGAAGGTAGTGGGTAATTCTGCTTGATGGATTTAGGCTGGGCTCCTAATGATGACAGAGAGTTCTTTAGATGGAGGGCTAGGAGGACACTTCAGGAAATGGGAACGGTGATCAAAGCCACGGAATACTGTGTCTGGTGAATGGTGCACTGAGCGTCTGGCTGGAGGTGTGTGAGTGGGAGAGGGGAATGGCAAGAGGTGAGGCTGGAGGGGAATTTAAGAGCTCCATCAACCACAAGGGGAGGCTGAATGTTCTCTTGTAAATGTTCAACTGTGGAAACATGGGTGGTCAATGAAGGGCTCTGAGGCAGAAGCCTGTTCCAGGAAGGCCAGAGCAGCTGCTTTGGTTGGTGAAAATCTCTGCCTTTTATTTGGAACTGCCCTGGACTTTGAGAGATAAGGATGGAATGGGTGAAGTGCTTCTTGGCCCCCATTCAGCCTGGGGATGTGTCTGGTTGGTGAACATCTGCCACTCTCAGCACACTGTTAGGTGTTTTACATAAACAATCCCAAATCCTTTGAATAACTTTGTAAAAGGAGGCATTATCATCTCATTTTTGCAGAAGAGGTAACTGAAGCTCAGGAAATGATAGGCAATTTGCTCCAGGTCATGTGATCAGTACACGGCCATGCCAGGATTCAAAGCTGGGTTTGCCTAATTGTAAAATTCGTGCCAGTTTCACCATGCCATGCTCCTGAGTCCCACTGGATTATTTTTAATTGGCATGAAACTTGTGGCATGAAAACTCTCAATCTGTATTCATACGCTCTCTCTCTCTCTACCTATCCACCTATCTATCTAATGGAATGTCAGAAATTTACCTAGTATGTTGAAATCTCTTGCCTTCCTTTCCTAAAATCACTGGGAAGTCCAGTGCATTCTCTTTTTTGGATGCTGAAACGTGGCTGTTGCCATCAGAAGTGTCCTAGAGTGAGGCCGTCCTGCCTGACACCTCAGTCACACACAGACCCAGATCGGGTTCCAGGAGAAGGAAGCTTTGGAAGCTGATTTACAGGGTGTGATAGAGATTCCTGAAACTTCTTTTTTATTTTTATTTTTTATTTATTTATTTATTTTTTTGAGACGGAGTCTCGCTCTGTCGCCCAGGCTGGAGTGCAGTGGCATGATCTCGGCTCACTGCAAGCTCCGCCTCCAGGGTTCACACCATTCTCCTGCCTCAGCCTCCCAAGTAGCTGGGACTACAGGTGCCCGCTGCCACACCTGGCTAATTTTTTGCATTTTTAGTAGAGACAGGGTTTCACCATGTTAGCCAGGATGGTCTCGATCTCCTGACCTCGTGATCCACCCGCCTCGGCCTCCCAAAGTGCTGGGATTACAGGCGTGAGCCACCGCGCCCGAACCTTCTTTTTTATTTTAATAGGTTTTTGGGGAAACAGGTGGTGTTTGGTTACATGAATAAGTTCTTTAGTGGTGATTTCTGAGATTTTGGTGAACCTATCACCTGAGCAGTGTACACCGTACCTAATGTGTAGTCTTTTATCCCTCACCCCCTTCCCATTCTTTCCCTTGAGTCCCCAAAGTCCATTGTATCATTCTTATGTCTTCGAGTCCTCATAGCTTAGCTCCCACTTATGAGTGAGAACATATGATGTTTGCTTTCCATTCTTGAGTTACTTCACTTAGAATAATAGTCTCCAATTCCATCAAGGTTGCTGTGAATGCCATTATTTTTTTTCCTTTTTATGACTGAATAGTATTCCATGGTGTATATATACACACACACACATATGCCACAATTATATATATGGTGTGTATATATATACATATATATATAGAGTATGCATATGTATATGCCAGTTTCTTTATTTTCTTTATTCACTTGTCGCTTGATGGGCATTTGGGCTAGGTCCATATTTTTGCAATTGTGGGTTGTGCTGCTATAAACATGCGTGTGCAAGTATCTTTTTTGTGTAATGGCTTCTTTTCCTTTGGGTAGATATCCATTAGTGGGATTGCTGGATCAAATGGTAGATCTACTTTTAGTTCCTTGAGGGAGATTTCTCAAACTTCTGTCTCTCCCTGCAGATTCCTTTAGACACCTAGCGATGCCAGAAATTCCTCTGTCTTTTGGTCTATTTTGGTATCCTGAGATGCATATGGCTTTGGACTCACAGAGACCTCAGCTGAATTGTCAGCTGTTCCCTTACCAGCAATTGAGTCTATGGATGAGTTAGAGAACACCTCTGAGCCTTAGTTGTCAGCCAAGTAGAGGTGGCAGTTGTACCTACTTATAGGTTGTTGTGAGAATAAAATGAGATGCCTGTAAAATTCTGGACACACAAATGCTTATTAGGTATTTTCTTTAAACTTTTCTAGGGTGGAAATGTATTAAGCTATATTAGATAGTCATTTGGAATAATTACTTGGAGCCCCGTCTTTGAAAAGACTGAATGGAGTTAGATTGTAAGGGTGCTTGGCCATGGTGTGGAAGACTTGGGTGGGACTGGAGGTAGAAAAGGAAAGAAAGAACAAAAAGGGGCTCATCAGAAACAAAGTTCAGTGACTTCATAATTTATTCAGGACCCAGGCACAGGTCTGCCTATGAAAGTGGTAGCAGATGGGCCTGGGCAGGCCCCTTTGATGCTGACTCTGTCCGTAAAAGGTTGGATTAAATTTTCATGAAGCCATAAATATATTCTGGGCTCCAAATACAATCTTTCCTTAAAGGGCAAAATACTCTCGGGTGGAGAGGTGACTTTATTTGGGTTTCCCTGGGATGGGCAGCCCCTTACTGAAGACTGCTGGCAGGAAGCTGTCCTGGTGGCTCTTGGCCAGGCCGGTGGAGATCTCTGACCTCCTCTCTGGCCCTCAGGAACTTCTGCTTCCCCAGGAGGAGGAAGGTGGTGGGGAGGAGGGGAAGGCACAGGGAGGAGCAACAGGAGCTTTCCGGAAAAAAATTTGGCAGTCAGGGAACCAAGGTGAGTGGGAGGACTCCAGCTGAACTGTAAGCTTTCTGAGTTCCTTGGTAGTTTTGTTTTTGTTATTTGTTTGTGACCCTTACTTCTTGAGTACTCCCTGAAGCCACTGAGTGATGAAGGATCATTGGGTCTCACTGCTCCATTTAGCTTTATGTAACAAAGACCTGGAAAGGGCAAGTGAGGTTCCCAGGGTCCCCTGGACTCTTCACTATTCTCCCTATCCTTCCATTCTCTACTGTGTTATTTTGTGATCGAATTGTTCTAGACTTAAGTGGCATCACTAGTAATAATAATAACAACAGCAGCAGCACCAGCAGCAAAGTCAATTGAGCACTTTCCAAGCTGGACACTTCCTCAGCTAGAGTATTTCATGGGCTTTAATTTCATTTAATTCCGGGAGGCACAGGGCCTATTGTGATCAGCCCCATTATACCCCATTATACAGATGAGGAAACATGTTCAGAAGGATCACATAACCTGCCAAACACGAAATCATAGCCAGCAAGGGATAGTTGGGATTTGAACGAGGATGGATGGGATCCAGGGCCTGAGGATTTCTCAACTACAATGTTGTACTGTTGGTTGAAAGTGATTGCATTTTACTCACCCCCTGGTCATCTGCAACACTTGTATGTGGGGTCAAATTGCTCAGTAAATTGTTTGTACATAAGTAACAATGAGTATTTCTTTTTTGTACTTTACAGTTTTGCTTGGATCTTTGTGCTGAGAACACACGTTAGGCACTCAAAATTGATTGGTTCAAAATTAATTTTCATGAATAATGAGGGACTGGTGTAGAGAGACTAGGCATTAATATGCACGTGTAAGATCTATTGCCTCCTTGAGATAAACAACATGGCAAGAGAGAACATCATTAATGTTTCACATCTATCCAGCACACCGAAGTGAAGCAGTGTGCTTTGAACACACTTGTGCTGGGCATTTTAGTATTGTTATCTTACAATCCCTGTAACTGTCTCAAGGAGAGGGTCCTATGTTATTCTATGTATTTTGCAGACAAAATGTAGAGTCAAAGACGCTGGCAAGGATGTGGAGAAAAGGGACTCTTATACACTGTTGGTGGGGCTGTGAATTAGTACAGCCACTATGGAAAACAGTGTGGTGATTTCTCAAACAACGAAAAATAGAATTACCATTTGATCCAAGCAATCCCACTGCTGGGTATTTATCAAAAAAAAAAAAAAAAAAAAAAAAAAAAAAAAAAAAAAAAAAAGAGAAAAGGGAGATCAGTATATCAGATGATATCTGTACTCTCATGTTTATTGTGGCACATTTCACTGTAGCAAAGATATGAAATCAACCTGAGTGTCCATTAATGGATGAATAAAGAAAATATGGTGTATATACACAATGGAACACTATTTGGCCATAAAAAATGAAATCTTCATTTTTTTATTTTATTTTATTTTTTATTTCCAACTTTTATTTTAAGTTCAGGGGCACATGTGCAAGTTTGTTACATAGGACTGCGTGTGCGTGGTGGTTTGCTGTGCAGATCATCCCATCACCCAGGTATTAAGACCAGCATCCACTAGTTATTCTTCCTGGTGCTCTCCCTCCTCTCACCCCCCACCCTCTGACAGGCGCCGGTGTGTGTTGTTCCCCTCTGTGTGTCCATATGTTCTCATTAAAAAAAAAAAAAAAAAAAGAATTCTTGTCATTTACAGCAACATAGGCTGAGTGCGGTGGCCCACATCAGCAATTCCAGCACTTTGGGAGGCAGATCACGAGGTCAGGAGATCGAGACTAGCCTGGCCAACATGGTGAAACCCCGTTTCTACTGAAAATACAAAAATTAGCTGGGCATGGTGGTGAGCACCTGTGATTCCAGCTACGTGGGAGGCTGATGCAGGAAAATCACTTGAATCGGAGGCGGAGGTTACAGTGAGCCAAGATCACGCCATTGCACTCCAGCCTGGCGACAGAGTGAGACTCCGTCTAAAAAAAAAAAAATTAGAGTTAAATGAACTTTGCTAAGGCAATATTGTAATTGAAAGAGTCAGGTTAGGGACCCAGAAGAGTTGGAACCAAATCTACTACACCAAGTTGCCCCTCAGGTGGTGGATAAATGATTTAAGCAGAGACAAGACCAGATTTAAATTCCACTCCGCATGCAGGGGTGAGATCTAGGCAGAGGAAGAGGAGGGATCTCTTATTTTCACTTTGAGGACTAAAGAATTAATGCAAAGTAGAGGTAAGGAGTAAACTAAGCAAGGAGTTCGGGTGGGACCTACATAAAGCACTGACTCAAGGGGCTTGGCCTCTGTGTTTCCCCACCAACGAGACCCCCTGATGCTCAGAAATATCTGGTCTCCCAAGCAGACTGTGCTGGATGAGAATTAATCCCTAGATTATTTTATTTACTAAAATATTAAGCTGGAACAGCAGAACCGCCCACCACATTCCAGACTGCCTTGTAATGGCCGATGAGTACAATCTGGAATGCTGTTACTTGTTACAAAGATAGAGGCTGCACACTTTCATTCCCCTGCACTCCTTTGGCTTGTCCAGCATCTGCAGAACCCTGAAAATATTACTGGCACTTGGAGGGTGCCTTTCCAACCTGAATACACTCTTAGGGGTCTGGATCTTCAGGCTGGAACCCGTCAAAGCGGGAAATGAAATGTTTCTCTCCTGTCTTCATTGATCACTTGCTCACCATCCTTTGTCCTGGTGAGCAGGATCGATGGCTTCTGCTGGGATCACACGGGAAAGCCGACAGGGGTGGGGGCTTCCAGTCTGAAGCATCTGTGACTCTCCTGTCACCAGGCGCTTAAAGAGGCAAGAAGCAAGTTTTCAACTGTCAGTTTTAAGACCAGGGGGCTGAGGCACAAGGGGCTGGGGGCTGGGGGCTCCTGAGGATGTGGTCATTGGAGGGGCTTTTGCATCCTGGGAATGTATGGAGGGTGTTCTAAGTGCAGGGCTGTCTGATGAGAGGTTTGTTTTCTTAGTGGACTGAGCCCAGCTGTACTGGGAAAGGCGGGGCTGGTGAGTGTGGATTTGTGTGTATGTGTGAAAGTGTGTGTGTGTGTATATGTTTGTGTTTGAGTGTGGCTGTGTGGGTATGTATATGAGTGTGTGTGTGTATGTTTGTGTTTGTATTAGTGTGGCTGTGTGGGTATGTATATGAGTGTGTGTGTGTGTGTCTTTGTGTGTATGTGTGTGTGTGTGTGCCTGTGCATATGTGTGTTCCTTTAGGGCTGCCAGGCCAAGTTTGGACTTAACCCAGCACAGCCCCTTTGAAGTGGAAATGAGCTCAGTTCCTCTTTCCCCCCCAGACCAGATCGAGAGCATGATGGGCAGGCATTTGTAAGCTGTTTTTGCACTTTCACACCACCCCAAATGGTGGCACAAACAGTGTTTTCGCGAAAGACCCCCTGGCTGCTGGGCCTCTCTGGTTTCTGTGGAAACCATAAAGCCCATTTGCAGGGGTGCTTGAGAGGAAGGAGGGGCTGGGAAGGCAGGGAGCCTGGAAGCTCCGGCTGGTGGGTGGGTGGGAGGTTTCATCTCCAGACAAAGAGAGGAAAAAAGGCTTGGGGGAGGGGAAGGAGGAGTGTCACCAAGGACCAGATTTATCGGCCTTGTCTTCTGGTTCTCCGAACTGCTTCCAGAATAATGAGCTTTGGGGTGGGGTAGTGGGGGAGGTAGCTAAAGGGGGACTGTGAGGCCATGTCATGTGTGGGCCCTTTGTCCAAGACAAGGACAAAGGGGTTGGAGGAAAAGTCCTCTTCACAATCCATTGCTTGCAGGATAAACTCCGAACTCCCTGGACTGCCATTCAAGGCCCTTTCAGTATCTGAGCACGAGTTGCCTACTTTCCTGGATATCCTCCCTGACAGTTCCATAGAAAAGCATCAGCTTTGGATTGTAATTTCCTCCAGGGCAGCAACCTTGCCTTATTTATTTCTGCATCTTCAATGCTTGGCCTCGTAGCTGAGTTGTATAAATTGTTAAAATGTGCATGCTAACTTCAGTACCCCCCCTGTCTGGAAGGCTCTGATTCTTCTCTCTCCTCATACAAATCCTATCCTTTTAAAAACTATCAGGTATCCAAAAGTTTTCCCAACCCACATTCATTACCAAGGTCCTTAAAAGATGAATATAGTTCCTTGGCTTGCAAGTGTATATTAGTATCTGGTTTCTTTAAACACCTGTGTTTGTAATTAATCACAGCCTGTTTGTTTTTAAAATGCACACTCTTTCCCTTCTGTTGGAAAGGGCATGGAATTTGGATAAACAATAATGAATAATGCTCATCAATAATTCCGTTTATATTATGAGTGCTTTGCATGCAAATTATCATTTGGAGTAAAAAAATCTGACTTCGAGACTTGGTTGTACATCTACTACTTGTGAACTTAAGTGAAACATTTCAACTCTCTGAACTTCAATGTCTTCATCTGGAATATGGGAATTATCATACTCATCTCCACATTCTCTTCATTGGGTTGTTTTAAGAGCTAGTAGCCAGAACAGTGCTTTAAAACCTGGTGTTGTAAGTTATTGTCACCGGTAGGAGTTCTTTGAATGCAGGGCATGTGTCTCACTGACTTTATAGCCTTCTTTCTGTCCCACCCCATGCATGCGGTTCAGCAACCAAACCAGTAACACACATCAGATGCTTCTTGAGTGGAACTGAAGGTTTGCAGAGAAAATGGTGCTGGAGGGTTGGCTGAATCTAGGTGGGGAATCCATTCCCGTTGTGTGTGGTCCATTCAGGCCTAGGGATTGTTAGGGTGTTTGGGGGATTTTCTTAGGGTAACAAATCCACAGGGGTCAAAGGTCACAGCTTAGGGTTGAGAAATATTAAGAGAAGAATTGAGGAAAAAGGGCAAGGTGAAGGCTAAGAAATCCTAGAAAACAGAGTTAGGGAAGGTCAGACTTTAAACTACAGTTGACCCTTAAACAATGCACAGTCAAAAATCCATGTATAACTTTGTACTCCCCGAAAACTACTCATAGTCTACCGGTGATGGTGCCTTATTGATAACATACATATTAACACATAGTTTGTATGTTAAATGTATTATATATCATATTCTTACAGTAAAGGAAGCTAGAGAAAAGAAAATGTTACTAAGAAAACCATAAGGAAATAAAATATATTTACTCTTCATTAAGTGTAAGTAGATCATCATAAAAGTCTTTATCCTGGTTGTCTTCACACTGAGTAGAGCAAGTTTGTCCAACCTACGGCCCATGGCTACACGTGGCCCAGGACAGCTTCGAATGCGGTCCAACACAAATTCATCAACTTTCTTAAAACATTATGAGACTTTCTTGTGATTTTTTTCTGTTAACTATTGCTAAAAGAAATTGTTAGTGTTAGTGTATTTCAGCTATTGTTAGTGTATTTCAGCTATTGTTAGTGTTAGTGTATTTCAGCTATTGTTAGTGTATTTCAGCTATTGTTAGTGTTAGTGTATTTCAGCTATTGTTAGTGTTAGTGTATTTCAGCTATTGTTAGTGTATTTCAGCTATTTTGTGTTAGTGTAATTTCAGCTATTGTTAGTGTAATTTCAGCTATTTTAGTGTTGTGTAGTTTCAGCTAATTGTTTAGTGTAATTTCAGGCTATTGTTAGTGTATTTCAGGGCTATTGTTAGTGTTAGTGTATTCAGCTATTGTTTAGTGTATTTCAGGCTATTGTTACGTGTATATTCAGCTATTGTTAGTGTAGTGTTTTCAGGCTATTGTTTTAGTGGTAATTTCAGCTATATGTTGAGTGGTTAGTGTATTTCAGCTATTGTTAGTGTATTTTCAGCTATTGTAGTGTAGTGTTATTTCAGCTATGTGTTAGTGGTATTTCAGCTATTGGTTAGTGTATTTCAGCTATTGTTACGTGTTTAGTGTGATTTGCAGCTTATTGTTAGCTGTTTAGTGTATTCAGCTATTGCTTAGTGTATTATCAGCTATTGTTAGTGTTAGTGTATTTCAGTATTGTTTAGTGTATTCAGCTATTGTTAGTGTGTAGTGTATTTCAGCTATTGTTTAGTGTATTTCGCTATTTTAGGTTAGTGTATTTCAGCTATTGTTAGTGTATTTCAGCTATTGTTAGTGTTAGTGTATCAGCTATTGTTAGTGTTAGTGTATTTCAGCTATTGTTAGTGTATTTCAGCTATTTTGAATAGTGTTAGTGTATTTCAGCTATTGTTTAGTGTATTTCAGGCTATTGTTAGTGTTGGGGTGTAATTTCAGCTATTGTTAGTGTTAAGTGTATTTCAGCTATTGTTAGTGTATTTCAGCTATTGTTAGTGTATTTCAGCTATTGTTAGTGTTAGTGTATTTCAGCTATTGTTAGTGTTAGTGTATTTCATGTGTGACCCAAGACAATTCTTCTTCTTTCAGCATGGCTCAGGGAAGCCAAATGAGTGGACATTCCTAGAAGAAAAAAGGAGGTAAGGAGGGGTTGGTTTTGCTGTCTCAGGGATGGCAGAGGCACAAGAGGTGGAGGAGATGGAAGGGGAGGCAGGAGAGGCAGGCTGTGTTATTCAAGGATGAACTGTACTTGAGTACCCCTGCTGCTTGACAGCCACATTCATCTATTAATCATCATCTGGTTTTATTTTCACAACCACCTTGTTAAGTGGGTGTTGCTATCCCATATTAAGGGTGAAGCGACTGAACTCAGAAGCTTGCCTTGCCCCAACCCGGGCCTTCTGCAGTTCTGTATTACCTCCATGACCCTGTACCCCGGTCTCGAAGTCTCATCGCCCTAATGGAGCTAAAGTAAGATGACCCCTGTGAAGCCTCACTGAAGATATTCCCAGGGCAGAGAAAACCAATAGGTGTGGTGACTGTAAGAAAACATTTGGTTGGAAATCACAGCTTGTCATCCAGGAACGAGCTCACACCAGGGAGAAGAAACCCAACAGAGCTTCCTGTGTTGTTGCCCGGGTGGTCTGCTCCCTGCAGTCACACTCCCTGCCTGCCTGTCCATCCATTTAACTCACAAACATCCATCATCACAGGGCATTGCAGGGTGAGGTGACATAGAGGGGCAGGGAACATGGAGGGGGAAGGGAAAAGCAACTGGTGATCACCCACAGCTGGCCTCCCTCTTTCTCCCCCCCCAACCCCAGGACCTCAAGGTTCCCAGGGGCAGGGGTGAGCCCGATTAAGAGCCGTCCATCAGGACATGCCCACCAGCTGCCGGGTGACCTCGGAGGCTGTTTAATGTCCAGCAACACAATGTCAGTCACAACCTTTGCCCTGTCTGCACTGTTGGAGGATGGAGCTCATTCCAAAGAGGAAAACGTCTTTAAAATAGAATCTAGTCTCCTCAGCCTGCCCCCCCCGGCTTTTCCTGCAACTTCAAGGCTCCTTTTGGAAGCGTGGAGATGGGTGTTTTCCTTCTTCAGTTGAGCCAAGAAAGGGACCAGGTGGGAATTTACCAAATGGAACAGACCACCAGGACCAATTGTTATCTCGGAGCCCATGAAAACATTTTGGTTTCCAAGGAAATGTCTTAGCATGCCTCCCACCCCTTTTATGAAGGGAAGAGAGCCCCTCATTTTCATTCTCCAGTCCCTGCCTGTTATCTAGAGGGACAGTGTACTCTCCTAGGTCTAGAGCTGCAGTGGTCCATTATGGTAGCCAATAGCCACATGTGGCTATGCAAATTCAAATTTATATTATTTAAAGTTAAATAAAATTATAATTTTAGTTCTTCAGCAGCACTGGCCACATTTCAAGGGCTCTACAGCCACATGTGGCTGGTACTTACCACACGGGACAGTACAGATATGGAACACTTCCATCATTGCACAAAATTCTCGTGAACAGCATTGGCATAACACGGTGGTTCTCCCCTGTGGCTGCATATTGCTATCATCTGGAAACTTTGGAAAAGTCCTGATGTCTGGCTGGGCTCACCTCCAAGACTCTAAGTCAGTGGGTCTTCAGCAAGGTCTGTCATTGGGATTTTTCAAAAGCTCCCCCAAGTGATTCTAGTGTGTAGTCAGCACTGGTCCACTGAATCTCAAGCTTATCTCATTATAAGAATTATGAACGGCCCAGTGTGGTGGCTCATGCCTGTAATCCCAGCACTTTGGGAGGCTGAGGCAGGTGGATCACAAGGTCAAGAGATCGAGTCTGTCCTGGCTAACACCCTGTCTCTACTAAACCCACAAAAATTAGCTAGGCATGGTGGCACATGCCTGTAGTCCCAGCTACTAGGGAGGCTGAGGCAGGAGAATCACTTGAAACTGGGATGCGGAGGTGGCAGTGAGCCGAGATCGTGCCACTGCACTCCAGCCTGGTGGTAGAGCAAGACTCCGTATTAAAAAAAAAAAAAAAAAAAAAAAAAAAAAATTAGGAACATGAGAGACTTCTGAAAAGAAATACAGACTCTTGGAAACCGTTTTCTAAGGATTCGAATTCAGCAGGTGTGGGGCAGGTCTCAGGAATCTGTTTTTATTCAGCATGCCAGGTAATTCTTATGGTCAAGCAGGTTTGGGAAAATTTGATGTAGCCTAAAGTTGAGAAGAACTAGGCACCAGTTTGGTCAGGCATTGTGTTGGGGCTGTGGCCACAAGACCCTAATGTCCACAGCAGTCCTACAAGGTGAGTTTTATGTGTACTTATGTCATAGGCAAGGAAAATGGAAATTCAAGAAAAGCTCATCCCAAGCCACAGCCAGTAAGTGATGCACTGGTCTTTGGACCTGGCTTGAATATTTAAGAAAGTAGGCTTTGGATTCATTTTGAGGTTCAGATCACACCACTAAGTGAGCTTGGGCAAGTCACTAAACTTCTCAAAGTTGAGTGAGAATCATGACAATCCCTACCTCCTAGGGATATGGTAGTGATTGATTGAGATTATGTAGGTAAAGGGCTTTTGGTTCTTTAGGCATCAGATAAGGGTCCAGTAGTAAACTTAGCTCCAGTGGTAACACAAAGAGAATGCCACTGCAGGCAGCTCTGTTCTTCCCATCACATCTTTATTCTAAGAGAATCTTTTGTTTGTCTGTCTATATCTCTTTCTCTTCTTTTTCTTTTTGAGACAGGGTCTCACTCTTGTCTTTCAGGCTGGTGTGCAGTAATGTGATCATAGCTCACTGCAGCCTAGACCTTCTGGGCTCAAGTGACTCTCCTGCCTTAGCCTCTTGAGTAGCTGGGACTATAAGCATGTGCCACCATGCCTGGCTAATTTTTTACTTTTTGTAGAGACAGGGTCTCACTGTGTTGCCCAGGCTGTTCTTGAACTCCTGGGCTCAGGTGATCCTCCTGCCTCAGCCTCCTAAAGTGTTGGGATTACAGACGTGAGCCACTGTGGCTGGCCTGTCTCTGTTTTATTAGGTGGTCGGGAGGTGCTGATTTTGCTTTTTCATGGTGCGTAGTTCTAGCTGTTGGGTGTGGAAGTCAGGAGGGTTCTTGCCGTTGACCTGATAGGCCCAGTCTGTCTCCTCACCCAGAGTCTGCTGTGCTGCAGGACTGCAAATACAACTTCAGCAGAACAATAAATGCACTAATAGAAATGATTACTTTGTGACAAAGTAGCAGCTGCCATTGATTTATAGAGCACTTGAATTCCAGGCACTGTGCTAAGTGCTTTATGTATCAATGTGTTTCTTCTTTTCAGCAAATCTGTGAGGCAGGGATCCTACGCCTCATGTTATAAGTCACTTTCATAGACATGGAGTCATTGGATTCATATAACAAATGCTGTATGGTGGAGGTAGTTATCCCTGATTCCCAGATTAGGAAAACGAGGTCCCTAGTAGGTGTGATATATCAGGATTACCCGGCTAGTAGTAACCAAGCCGTGGTCTCTTAGCCACTACATTTCTGCTCCATCAACACAAAATCACTTAAGAGAAATTCAACTTATTATTTCCAGTTTTTAATGATCTTCATTCTTCTTGTGCCTTGTCCAATGAATGATGAAGAGCCAATGGCTTCTCTCCTTCAGGGGTGGAAGTGCTTTGATTTGGTTAAGGCCTGAGCAAACACAAGATGGGTGCTATCTCACTATTACATCTTAGTTGTAGCTCTTTCCCAAGGATAAGGAAGATCCTGTGACCTCTAGACTCCCTATAGGGAAACTCTGGCTCCTGGGAAGGCCTTTTTCCCCTCGTTCACCGCAATTCTCCACTTACATGGAACAAAAACTAGCTCGTGGCAGCAAGTGGGTGGTGCAAGAGAAAGGGTGTTGGAGTCAGGAAGAACTGTATTGGAATTACTTTTCCTTTTCCTTCTTGCCGTGTGAGTTAGGGCACACCATTTAACCTCTCTGAGCCCCAGCTTGCTCTACTGTATAAATGAGATTAATAATAACATTTATCTTACATGAGTGTTGTGAGGGCTGAATTAGTCAATGGCCATTAATGCCTAGGCACACAAAGGCATTCAAATAGGAACGATGACCATCTGTGATCATAGAGATCAGCCAGCCAAGCAAAGAAGCAGCGGGAGGAAGGGGAGCTGTGATGCTCCACCTGGAGTTGCCTCAGGGCCCCTTTCTCTCAGTGTTGATTGGGGACAGAGGAAAAGGGGGGTTGATCCTGGAGAAAGGACAGAGGCCCTTTAATGAGCTCAGGAAAGCCCATCTCCTGACAATAACAGCCCTGGGCTCTGCAATAACATCCTGCCAGAAGAGGTAGCGACAGGATATGTGTTAGGAGTGGGAGCGTGTGGCAGCCCCACTGCCCGCCCGCCGGCCTGCCGGTCCCTTAGCCCTAAAGAGGTTCGGGAAATAGCAGCCTCCCTTAGCCCTAAGGAGGTTCAGGAAGTAGCAGCCAGGGATCAGAGGGAGATGAAGACTTCCCCCTCTGCATGCATCCTGGACTGATATGGAGATTGGAACCTCAGCTTTCTTGGACAGACACTCCTGTGGGGCAGGTGGTTAGAGGCTTCTCCATGAGCTGCTCCTGTTCCATTACTGTCCCTGCCTTAGCAGGAGCTATCTTCTGGGTCCATGCTCAGTGGTCTCTGTGGTTCCACTGAGTCAAGGAACAAGACACATAAGGGGATTGGTCATCACTTGTCAATCAAACAATCTTACAATATTTGTCGAACATCCTCTGAGTGCTGATGACAGAGCCTGACTGCAAGTACATTGATGATGGGGAGAGAGAGACTGTTTTAGGCCAGGGGAGTCTGTGGTTGGGTAGAGGAGAGAGAGAGAGGATAAGCAAGCACAGTGAGCTGAATGGAAATGCAAAAGTCCAGGGTGCTTTGGAGGTTGTGTATGGGGTGGGAGAGCACCAGGGAAGGCTTCATAGAGGAGGAGGCTGGGCATTCAGCTGAAGGAAGAGCAGGAGGAGTTAGCCAGGTGAAGAGGTGGGAAGCAGCCCTGAGTGAGCTGGTCAGGTAAGGGAGGAGTTGGGAAGTGTCGAGTGAGGGACGGTGGCTCAGAGTGACAGGGCCGTGGATGGAGAGAACATCAGGAGCCACAGTCTCGGAGGACACATCCGGAAGGATGAACTTCATATGAGGGTGGGGTGAAGCCACTGCAGTCCTTCAACAGGACAGTGAGGTGATCAGGTTTGCGGTTTGAATCTTTACATGCTCTCTCCCTTCAACAGACAGACACACCTTCACGGGGACCTGCTCTGCTCTCAGGCCTGGAAGGATCCAAGGAGGCTTTTTGTCAGGGCCAGAGTCCAGAGATACCGAGCAGAGAGATCCGTGTGGGACACCGGGGAGGAGGGCCCAGACCCTGGCTCTGCAGTCATCCACATGGCAAGTCTCTTTCACCCTCTGGACCCATTTCCCAGGTGTAAACAGAGAAGCTGGAACCAGGTGAATCCTAAAGATCCTTTAGAACAATATATTCTGTGATCCAAACTTAAGATACTTCCCTGACTTCAAGAAACTTATGGTCTGGGGTTGAATGACCAAATGAGATGGCACATTTAGTCAATGCTGGTTGACTCTCAGAAAGCATCAACTGGGGATAGGGAGCGGGGGGGAACCGTAACTCTCCATTTCCTGGAAGATGAACTTTCTGTGTGCAGAGAAGGGAGGAATTGCCATCGTGTGCTCACCTCCTGCTGGAACTGAGGTTGGATTCTTCATTAACCTCGGTACTAAGTAGGGTCAGCCTCTCCAGCTGGTGGGCAGGTGACACAACAGGCTACAAGTGCTCTCCCCATGGGAGGGTCTGGGATCTTGCTCTTGGAGCCTTCCTTATAAAGGGGTGATTAGGCATCCCTGGAGAGTCATTGGAGGCTCTTGTCCACAGGATAAATGAATCCCATCGCAAACTCATTCCCATCCCTTCATGAAGGCAGGGATGCAACAGGGAAAGGTGTCAGCTTGAAGTAGCAGAAGTGGGTTAGACTCCTGGCCCTGCCAGTGAGTGACTTGTGTGACCCTGGGGGGGACAAATCATTCTTTCTCCTGGATCTTGGTTTCCTCATCTATAAAATGACAGAGTTTTCCCAAGTGATAGCTGCGTTCTAGGCACTGGGTGCTGGTGATAGAAGATGAAAAAGACTAGGTCACTTCCCTCAGGCAGCCTTCAGTCTGGATGGGGAAACAGGTGTGGAAATACATTCTCTCAGTGTAGTGTACAATGCTAGTGGGATGCCCAGGGGACATAGAAACCCAGATTTAGGAACCTTAGTCCAGCAGGGGTGCTGCAGGAAGGCTTCCTGAAGGAGGAGGCTCATTCACACTTGAATGATCCATGCAAGTCAGTGCGTGGAGAAGTGGGGGAAAACGCACTTTAAGACATTTCCAAAGAAGAATCTATCTAGTCATCTTGCCTTTCCACAGTACAGACTTCAGCTGTCCTCCCAGTCTGATGCAATGGAGCCATTCCCCCTGGGCTGCCTGCTGGCTGGGAGGGCAGCCAGCTCAGAGGGCTCTAGGGTAGACTTCTGAGCACCCTCTGCTGGAATGAACTCTGAGCATAGCCATAGCAATTGGCTCAGTCTCAAGCTTGCCTTGGGCAGAGATTTCCAGCAGTCAGCAGGATGTCTTCTCGGGAGCCTGAAAGTCTTAGATCAGACCTGTTTTAGTCTTGGTCTCTGCCAGGGGTTGTTGGAAAAGATGCCATCCTCTTCTTAGGAGCTTCCTAAGGGCAGAATATCCAGCTCTGTCTGCTCATCTTGAAAAGGTTTATTGAGTGTAGACTATAGGATGAGTAGGAGTGAGAGAAAACAATGTTATCCCTGAACACACTCAGAAATGGACAGGAATGCTCTGTAGGGAAGGTGATGGTCTTATGGGAAAGTCTACCCAGGGAATCAGAGCTAGCCTGGTGAGTTCCCAGGAGAATTTCTAAGCAGAGATGACTGAGGTGAAATCTAAAGGAAAGGAAGAAATTGACAAGTTGATGAAGGGTGTGGGATAGAGAGGGAGCAGTTCAGCATTCTAGGCAAAGAAATAGCATGAACAAAGATTACGGCTTAGGAGGCTTGTCTATTAAGGAAGCGAAAGGCCAAGGGGCTTGTGTACATTGAGGAAGGGAGGGTGGTGAGACATGGTGCTGAGGGGCGGGCTGAGTTAGCCGTGAGGGTCTCACAAGCTGCGCTGTTGTTTACCCTAATTGCAATGGAAATCCATACCAGCAGCAGACTAACATGACCTTATGTCTTTTTTTTTTTCTTTTTTGAGACAGGGTCTCACTCTGTTGCTTAGGCTGGAGTGCAGTGGCATGAGCATGCCTCACTGCAGCCCTGACCTCCTGGGCTCAAGTCATCTTCCTGCCTCAGCCTCTTGAGTAGCTGGGACTACATGCAAGCGCCCCTATGCCTGGCTAATTTAAAGTTTTTTTTTTTGGTGGAGCTGGGATCTTGCTGTGTTGTCCCAGCTGGTCTCAAACTCCTAGGCTCAAGTAGTCCTCCTGCTTCAGCCTCTCAAAGTGCTGGGATTGATTACAGGGGTGAGCCATTGTGTCTAGCTGATTTGTGTTTTGAAAAGAAACTTCACCCTGGTAGTCTCCAGGACGGGGATGAGGGAGGGGCGGCGGATGTTGCTTGACCAGTTAGGAGGCTACTGCATTGGTCCAGGTGAGAGCAGGCAGCCTGATTGAGTAGGTGGCAATGGAGCTGTCGAGATGGGGTCTGCTGGGTTACAGTGCATGCAGGTGATCAGGGAGACGGCGTGTCAAGATGTGTTCCGGTTTCTGAGATAACAGAGCTATGGACTGAGAGATCATCTAATCTGCCCCTCATTTAACCTCCCAAGGAAACTGAGGCTTAGAAATGGGAAGGGACTTTCCCATGCTGGCAGAGCAGGGACAGTATTAGAGCCAAATCCTGTCCATGCTCATCCTGTTCTTTTATGGTAGAAAGCTGAAATCGTAGGGCAGGAAGTAACCTTAGACATCAACTTGCCTAATTCTAATATTTCATAGATAAGGAAACTGAGGCCCCAAGGGATGAAGCTTTAGTGGCCAAAGGCCACCCAGGGAGCTAATTAATTAATCAGTCAAATGGCCTAAGCATATATAAACATGGCTCTGCTGACCCCTAGATAGTGGGACATGTGTTTGTTTAGGAGGGAGATGACTTGGCAGACATTCATCCAAAGGCTTTCCCAAGCATCTGTGCGTTGCTGCCTCCTTGCTCAGCTGGCTGCCTGGGGTTAGGGAATCCAGATGTCTGGGGCCACAGAAGCCAGCTGGATTTTCCCATGTCATGGGTTCCCAGAGTTTGGGCTCAATAGTTCAGCAGCTATGAGAAGGGGGGTGAGAGGCAGGGAAGGAATGCCAAACAGTTATTTTGGCAAGTTCCCCAGCCGCTGAGGTTAGAAAAAGGGCTGATGTCCTCTGGTCGCTGGATAGCCTCCTTCTGGCAGGGCAGAGCCCTACACCTAAGGCCAGAGCTTGCACATTGCTACCTTGCATCAAAATACAGGGACCATGCTCTTTAGAACCAAATGTTGTGACAGGGTCTGAGAGATGTTGTCAAATATTTTGCTGTTTCCAGATGTAACATCTCATTTGAGAGACATATTAGTTTGGTGGCAATATATTGGAATTTTTGTTCTTCAGAAAAACAAGCAGAATATTTGAAATTGGGATTGCATTGGAAAATCCCAGAACATATTTTTGGCAGCTGTCTGAGTAGCTCATCATCTGGGTGACCTGGCCTTGTCCCTGAGGAATCACTTAGAGACCTGGCTCTCTGGAGCTGCCCCCCTAGACCCCTCAGGAATATTCAGGCAAGGGGGGAAAGTGGCATCAACTTTCCTGGAGGCTCAGGTGGCTGGGAAGACTGTGGTTTGTGGAAAAGCACAGGGTCTTTAGAATGATACATCCCTGGGGCTGGAGCTGGGGGCACAGTTGTGTCCTGGCCTTACCACTTACGTGGGTGACGTTGGTATTTTCCTCTCTGATCCCCAGTTTCTAATTTTGTTAAGTGGGAATGAGGATCCGTATTTCACGTTACCATTGTGAGTATGAAATGAGAGAATTGGAAAAACACACTTAATATGTTGCCTGGCATCGAAAAAAGCATTCAGTAGATTTAAATTGTTGTTTTTTGTTCTCACTCCGGTATCCTGAAATCAACCAAGGCTGAGTCAGATGGATTTCGATCAATGGAACCTTCCTTTCCAGCTCTGGCCACTCCTGGGTGCCTCTTGGGGTTCACTGTCATGGCAACGGGTCTGTGGAGTGGTGTGGAAGCCAATCGGGGAAGCTAGGCTGCCAGAACGCTGCCTGGCCTGCCGGCGCCACAGCCAAGGAGGGCGGCCACCTGATTAATGCCTGCCTGATCCATTGGCCTCATCTCAGGCCACCCTCGTGGAAGCTTCTTGTTCAGGGAGGGATGGAGCCTCACTCCTTGGGATGTGCCAGGACCCTGGTCAGTGGGCACAGTTACAGGTGCCGCAGAGTCTTAGAACTGCCCAAGCAAAGTATCGGAGCTGAAAGGGACCCTGGAGATTTGGTATTCCAGGCGCCTCTCTGTATGGCTGAATAAAGAATACATGGGTAATGAATGCTTACAGCGTGCCCAACACAGTATGAAGCTCTTTCCCCACAGGTTAATTTCTACAATAACCCCGTGGAATAAGTGTAATTATGCCCATCAGGGAGGTAGAAACCAGGGCTCAGAGATAGGAAATCTTTTGTTTATGACACACAGCATATGTTTGCACCCAAGACTTTCCCGTTCCTACTCACTTTACTGATTATTTGTCCAGCTCTCTGGAACTTGCCTGTCTCATCCCTGGCTGTGTTTCCTATGCTTGCACAGTGCCTCACATGTCTTAGGGTTTTGGTAAAAGATTGTGGAATAAATGAATTGCTGTGGTTAATCTGGAGCTGTTTTGCAAGTATGACCCTAAAGATGGGTCAGGGAAGCATATGCAAGTTGAAGGGAGCGCCAGTTATCAGACTCTAAAGATGGGAAAGCGAGGACTAAGGCCCTAAAGATGAAAATCCACCCTGCACCTTCCAGACCCTCCATTGCAGGCTATTCTTTCAAAATACCCTTTGTTCCAGTCACACTGGATTCTGTCGTGAGCATCCACTCTTCCTTCCCTTCTGTGCTGTCTCTCCTTTCCTTCCACCTGGAATGGCTTATTTCCATCTTTATAGAAGAGCCTACACCCATCTTTAAATTTCAGATGTCCCCTTCTCTGTAAAGTTTGGTATCTCATTTCTCTAAATTCATATTGTACTTGCAGATCTCTTTCTCATGTCCTTGATTGCGTTCTTCATTGTAACACGTCTTCTTGTGACTGTGGAACTCCACCCCATTAGGCCATGGGCAACTGAACTCTGCCCATTAGACCACGGGCAACTGGAGGGCCCTGGCCCTGTCACATCCTGGCATCATCTGGGGCATCTAGCACATTGGCACACACATCAGTAGTAATGAATGTCTAATCGAATGGAATTGACTTGGGGCAGAGTACTGATCCACTGGGATTGGGCTGAATTGGTTACGTAGTAGCGCTAGAGCTAGGCAGAGATGAGGGTGGGCAGAAGGGGTGGGTCTCTATCTGCTCCACTTCCCTGAAAGCGGCCCTCTCCAGGGACCTCTCTGACCTCTGCTGACCTTCACTAGGGCTGTTTTCTCATTCTCTTGGATCAGGCTGAGAAAAACAGGAAGAATCATTAAGAGACAGAGCCTTCTGAGCCAGCAAAATTATGCTGATTCTTTTGCAGGCACCAAAAGAATTTGTTTGTGCGTTGTGATGAAGAGTGGGCCTTTCCTGCTGGCCCCCAGGAGAAGCCTCTACCAACCTCCTGGATCTACCCCAGGCACCGTGGCCAGCCCCCTTCACTTCTCTTCCTCTCCCTTCCACAGTTAGAGTATCTACTATTTTTTCATAATTAAAAAACATAGAATTGGAGGATCCCTCTTTGTATCCAAAATTTCTCCCCGAGAGATCATTTGCCCCATTGCTACTTAAAGTGTGGTCCATGGGCCAGCAATGCTGGAGGTTTGTTAGAAATGCAACTTCCAGGTCTTCTTTCCCAGCCTACTGGTTTGGAATATGCACCTTAACAGGATCGCCAGGAAATTGTTATGCACATTTGATTTTGAGAGGTGCTACTGTAACCCACTTACATTTTTTAAATTTTAAAATAGGAGGTGGAATACCAACCCCAGAGGGAGATTGATTTGTTAACTAGTGTCATGATTAATTAGGTTAAACAAACATTTATTGAAAACCTGTTACACATCCAGCCCTATGCTGGACATGGTGGATAAAATATGAATCGATAATCTCTGGTCTCTTTGGTTTTTAGTAATTCTTCATGTACCTAAACATTGCCTTGCCTCACGCCAGGGCCTCGGCAAGTGTTTGTTGAGGGACTACGTCTCTTGAATTAAAGCCTAGGGCTTCTTCTACATTACTACAGCTGCCTTCTATAATTACCAGCCTCCTGGAGTAAATCGTAGCACTTTCAGACAGAAATAAATAAATTCTTCAAGGAGGAAATCAGAGAGTGGGCTGCATCGTTGGTTTTGCCAACTCTTGACAAATCCCAAGACTCTAATAATGAGATAGGGCTCATGCAGTCCAGAAATCCATATATCACAAATGGTAGAAGAGGAGGATCGCTATGGAAACAAGGAATGATTTCCAATGGATTAAACCAGCAGTCCCCAACCTTTTTGTCACCATGGAATGGTTTCATGGAAGACAATTTTTCCACACACCTGGGATGGGGAATGGTTTTGGAATGATTTATTATTATTATATGACTTTATTATTATGTTTGCACTTTATTATTATTATATTGAAAACAACAATAATGAAATAATTATACAACTTACCAAAATGTAGAATCAGTGGGAGCCCTGAGCTTGTTTTCCTGCAACTAGAGTGTCCCATCTGGGGGTGATGGGAGACAGTGACTGATCATCAGGCATTAGATTAGCTTGAGTGTACAACCTCGCGAGATCCCGCGCATGCGCAGTTCACAATAGGGTTGGCGCTGCCGTGAGAATCTAATGCCACCGCGGATCTGACAGGAGACAGAGCTCAGGCAGTAATGCGAATGATGGGGAGAAGCTTTAAATACAGAGGAATCTTTGCTCACTTGCTCACCTGCTGCTCACCTCCTGCTGCGCGGCCTGGTTCCTAACAGGCCACAGACCAGTACCCATCCGTCGCCCAGGGGTCAAGGACCTCTGGACTATACCATTGCTTCGATGAAGCAATACAGGATGTATAACAGGTCCAAAGATCAGCTCCACCTCCACCAAAGGTCTGGTGATTGTTCTCAATTCTACCGCTGATGATTCTACTCTGTTCCATCTAGACTGTCTTTTGGGTATTCCATGTTGCTCTTGTCCCCTGAGGTCTCTGTTGGAATGTCTATGTTTTTCACGGAAGGACTTTATTATACGTTTAAAGTAATCCACAGAAATAACGTTTATTTCTAAGGAAGGCCTTGCTTTTCCCTTATCCATTTATTCATCAAAATGATGAATGCAGTACAGCTGCACTCCTCTATGTAACTCATGGGCTCAGCCTCTGTATCTGTGCCACCTTTGACTGCTGCTTTATTTCTCGGAACTCAATATTCTTCCAGATTGTGGAGTGAGACAGGGCTTTAAACTTCTTTACGTAGACAAAGTCTTGTACTACTTTGTGTCTGAATTGGAAATTTTTTTTTTTTTTGGCGAAAAATGCCTGTCATGATACATTGGTCTGTAACAATGCTATTTTGCAGTAGTAACTTGGGAAGTCACTGCTCTTTTTTTTTTTTTTTTTTTTGAAATGGAGTTTCACTTTTGCTGTCCAGGCTGGAGTGCAATGGCACGACCTTGGTGCACTGCAACCTCTGCCTCCCTGGTTCAAGCGATTCTCCTGCCTCAGCCTCCCAAGTAGCTGGGATTACAGATGCCCGCCACCATGCCCAACTAATTATTGTGTTTTTAGTAGAGACGGAGTTTTGCCATGTTGGCCAGGCTGGTCTCAAACTCCTGACTTCAGGTGATCCACCTGCCTCAGCCTCCCAAAGTGCTGGGATTAGAGGTATGAGCCATCGTGCCTGGCCAGGAAGTCACTACTCTTAACGAGCAATATGAGACCAGTTGTGATCATCTTCTCTTTATTAACTTTTGTTGTCCTTGTCAAATATTTTAATAATCATGTCTTTACAATACTGTGCACTAAAATTTCCTAAAGCAAAGGAAAGTGATACAAATTTCCTGCA
>NW_016814544.1:503493-541102 GCF_001698545.2 Rhinopithecus bieti | reverse complement strand
TTTTTTTTTTTGAAATGGAGTTTCACTTTTGCTGTCCAGGCTGGAGTGCAATGGCACGACCTTGGTGCACTGCAACCTCTGCCTCCCTGGTTCAAGCGATTCTCCTGCCTCAGCCTCCCAAGTAGCTGGGATTACAGATGCCCGCCACCATGCCCAACTAATTATTGTGTTTTTAGTAGAGACGGAGTTTTGCCATGTTGGCCAGGCTGGTCTCAAACTCCTGACTTCAGGTGATCCACCTGCTCAGCCTCCCAAAGTGCTGGGATTAGAGGTATGAGCCATCGTGCCTGGCCAGGAAGTCACTACTCTTAACGAGCAATATGAGACCAGTTGTGATCATCTTCTCTTTATTAACTTTTGTTGTCCTTGTCAAATATTTTAATAATCATGTCTTTACAATACTGTGCACTAAAATTTCCTAAAGCAAAGGAAAGTGATACAAATTTCCTGCAGCATTATTCCTGGAGAAGTTAGAAGCAAAAACTAAGGAATTTTATCCATTCCTTGCACTGCAATTAAATTGCATCTAGAATAAGTGTATTCTTGTTAATAATAAAAAAAGCAGCTAATTTTTGTTGATTTCTTACTGTGTTGTTGGCACTATTATACGCTCATTAATAGGACTCCAGAGCATGGGTGATTACTTTCTGTACAGCTTGCTTCTGGGACGCAACAGTTACTCTCGGTTTCAGCCTTGTGTTGCTGACACGTTTTTGTCCCCAGTAAGTCTTTTTCTTATAGATGAGTGTTTCAGTTGCATATTGTTGTGTAACAAATAGCCTCAAACACAGAGGTTTAAAACAATAAATTGTCACCACTGTAGCTAAGTTGGAGGGTTGTTTTGCTGGTCTTGCTTGGGTCTCCCATGGGGATGCAGTCAGAGGGTAGTTGGGGCTGAAATGTTCAATATGTATCCACTAATATGTCCGGTGCCTTGGGGAAATGGCTAGAAAGATGGGCTCAGCTGGCATGCTGTAAAGGTTGAGCCTCTTTTCTCTCCACGTGGTCTCTCCATATGGACTCTCCATCACTCTCCATGGATCAGACTTAATCCATGGTGGCTCAGGGCTTCCAAAAGCAGAAGCTGCCAGGCACAGCATTACTTCTGCCACCTTTTGTTGGTTAAATCAAGTCACAGGGCCAGCACAGATTCAGTGTGGGAGTGGACCACTCAAGGAGATGAATGTTGAGGGCATGGTTCATATGGTTCACTCCCAGGTTTGGAGACTCGCCTTCACAGCTTGCCAGTGTGACCTATCTGGTATCTGATAGATACTGGGTCTGAAGGACAGAGGTGATTAAAACTCTGGCTTTGCCACATTTCAGCCCTGTGACGTTAGACAGGTTACTTAAGCATCTCTCAGCTTCTAAGTCCTTTCCCTGTAAAAAAGGAATGATAGTAATAGTCGCTATTGCTTATTGAATACCACTCTGTCCCAGGCACTCTTCTAAGCAAGCGCTTTATTTACATGAACTCTTTTAATCTTCTCAGAGGTCCTGTGAAGCAGCTACCATTATCCTCTGAAATTTACAGGCAGAGACACTCAGATTCAAAGAGGTGATGTCGCCTGCCCAAGGTGGTGGTATTGGGATTTGAAACCAGGCAGTGTGGTTTCCTAGTCCATGCTTTTTTTTTATTTTTGAGACGGAGTCTCACTCTGTCGCCCAGGCTGGAGTGCAGTGGCCGGATCTCAGCTCACTGCAAGCTCCACCTCCCGGGTTCACGCCATTCTCCTGCCTCAGCCTCCTGAGTAACTGGGACTACAGGCGCCTGCCACCTCGCCTGGCTAGTTTTTTGTATTTTTTTTAGTAGAGACGGAGTTTCACCGTGTTAGCCAGGATGGTCTCGATCTCCTGACCTTGTGATCCGCCCGTCTCGGCCTCCCAAAGTGCTGGGATTACAGGCTTGAGCCACCGCACCCGGCCCCTAGTCCATGCTTTTAATCAAGCTCTGTGTTTTCATCCAGGAAAATCGTGAGACATCCGTAAGATATTCCAAGTACATTGGTGCAGTGTGTAATACATTGTAAATGCATAATAATCATAACGGTTTTGGATGTTCTCAGTGTTAGCACCATCCTGAGACACCCAGTTTGTCACAATTGCCTTCCATTCCTTGGTTAAGATGAGTTAGTACAAGCTGTTCATTCCCATTTTTCTTTATGTGATTCTACGCAATATTCCCATTTCATATTTGAGCCCATCTCAAATATAATTTGTTTCCTGGGTTTGCTTCCTGGTATACAGCCAAGGGAGTCTAAGACTCTCCTTCTAGGAAACAACATTAGATTGATGCTCTGCCTCTAGCATATCACTGTGGGTACAAATCTATCTCCACTGAAAATGCTGCTGATTATTAGACTTGAACTCCAGTTCCCGAGGCCCCGTTGCTCTATTTAAGATCCGCAGAGACGCTCTGAATGATATTTCAGACTGTTGAAACCAATTCTGTATGTTCATGTTTTTCTCCCCCCGTCTCCGGGCCCTCAGGTTTTGGCCGTTTCCTGACATTATGAATCTGTTTTTCTATGTGCTTCCTCCCTCTCCCTTCCAACTTACTCATCAGGGTTTTCTGACTTACTGATTGTTGACTATCTGTTGTGTGTGTATGTTTTTTAATAGAATGAAGACAGTCTTTCCGCTACTTAGGCTTGGCTGAGCATTGCTGCAGCTGATGTGAAAAAACAAAAGATGAGGAGTTATTTTTGATTTTTCTTTCGTCCTCTGTCCCTACATCCAGTGCATCAGCAAGTCCTATTGGCTCTGCCTTCAAAATTTCTACTCTGATTGTTCCTTTATCCACCCCCAGCCTTGGTGTCCCTTTGGAACACTTTTCCCCTGGACTCATGGAGAAGGCCCCTCCCTGACGTCACAGCTTGTATATTCTTTCCCACCTTTTGAACATTCAGCATCTAGAATGGTCTTGGAAAATAGCGTCAGATCATGTTATTCCCTGGCTGAAACCCCTCCAGTGGTTTTCCATTGCATTTGCACAGAATTTGAGGTCTGACCAGAGCCCACAGAGACCTACTTATCGGGTGAGATCTAGGCCTACCTCTGTAATCTCACCCCCCAACCCTCTTCCTGCTGTGTTTTCTTTTCTTTTCTTTTATTTTGAGACGGAGTCTCGCTCTGTCACCCAGGCTGGAGTGCAGTGGCCGGATCTCAGCTCACTCCAAGATCCGCCTCCCGGGTTTACGCCATTCTCCTGCCTCCGCCTCCCGAATAGTTGGGACTACAGGCGCCCGCCACCTCGCCCGGCTAGTTTTTTTTGTATTTTTTTTAGTAGAGACGGGGTTTCACCATGTTAGCCAGGATGGTCTCGATCTGCTGACCTCGTGATCCACCCATCTCGGCCTCCCAAAGTGCTGGGATTACAGGCTTGCGCCACCGCGCCCGGCCTCCTGCTGTGTTTTCTTTGCAGCACTTATCACTATCTGGGACTACTTATTTTTCTTTATTGTCTGATCTACCACCATTCCTGACCCTCTCACCCCCACCCCTACATAGAAAGACAACAAGGGGCAGGGGCAGGAATGTTAGTTTTTTGAGCATCATATACTCAGCACTTGAAATATATGTCTAGCATGCAGAGGTGTAGGATTCATATTTTTAAATGAATGGAGGCATAAACTGCTTTTTTATATGGGAATCTAACTCTTGGCCAGGTAGTCTTCTTATATCAACCATTTTCATAGCTTTGGCTTATTTATTTATTTATTTAAGACTGAGTTTTGCTCTTTTCACCCAGGCTGGAGTGCAATGGCATGATCTCAGCTCACTGAAACCTCCACTTCTTGGGTTCAGGTGATTCTCCTGCCTCTCCCTCCTGAGTAGCTGGGACTACAGGCATGCACCACTATGCTTGGCTAATTTTTTTGTATTTTTAGTGGAAACTGGGTTTCACCATTTTGGCCAGGCTGGTCTTGAACTCCTGACCTTAGGTGATCCACCTGCCTCTGCCTCCCAAGCTGGGATTACAGGCATGAGCCACTGTGCCCAGCCCAGCTTTGGCTTTTAATTTGCAGATCCAGGGATCTCTTTTGAATACTGGCTCAACTACAGGAATAAAATCCTTAGCTTTGTAAAATCAGCCACATTATTTTGTGTTTTCTAGACTGTCATGCAGTATACTCCTGAATGATTCCATGAGATAGGTATAAAGCTGGGTGGAGGAGGGCGGCACATAACAATATTAGTTTTCTTGTAACCGTGTCACAGTGGGGTTTGTATTTGCTTGTGATCTCTGCCTTCTATGTTGAGGGGGTTGGAAATAATGACCAGCAATACAATACAGCCAACATTTTCTCTTTAGACAGCCTCTTTACCAGCTTCCATGAACAGTAACTTTTTCCCAGCAACCTGGCAGACCTATCCCTGCTGTGGTGATTTCTGGCAGACTTTCTGAAATCTGAATGTCATCAGTGAACTCTCTAGCTTGGTAGCATTTTTTTCTTCTTCTCCGTTTCCTTCCTTCTCATCCCAATGACCATTTCTTATGAGGAGTTTCATTCCCTTCATGAAGTTCAGGTTGCCTAACTGTTGATGCGTTTCAAATATTGTTGGTCTCAGCCCAGATTGATCCGAACCAGGTTTCTAAATGCCTTACTTAGTTCTAAAGGAGTTTGAAATTAGAAATGAAAAGAAAGAGAAAGAAAGTAAAAAATGAGGGGCACTAAAAAATGGAAAAACCTGACTGCTTCGAGACCTAAATGATAAGAGAGAAAATTGAAAAAGGCTTTGAGTAACAAGGTCTCTAAAAACATCCAGTTAATGAGACTTAGCCAAGAGGAAATGAACAAGAATAAGAATGTGTCTTTCTCATCTGTTGTTTCAGATAATTGCAAGGTTGCATTAAGGGAAGAGAAAGAGGCATGGAGGAAGAGAAAGCAAAGCATCAAGATAGGCTTGAAAGCACTTTTTGGGACAGAACTTTGTGTATGTACTGAAATGTGGAACTTAGTGGAAGCAAACAGAAATCTACTACTTTTTAAGGGAGGTAAATTGCTGTGAAACCATGAATCTGGAACCAAAAAGCTTTCAACTATTGAGTCCTAAAAGCAGTTTCAGGCCAGCATACTTGCATCAGCAGAAGGCTGGCTGTTGAAGCTGGGTAACCCCCAAAGGTTGCATTCTCCCCAGTATCCACTGTACGTATAGCCATGGTGGATAATGGAAAAGGGAGGCCCTTCAAAAGGGAAGAGTCAGAGGTCACCGAGGACACAGTGACAAAGAAGTTCTTCTCAGAAAACAGAGTCAGAGTTGAATATAAGAACTTAGTCTAGGCCTTCCTAATGCTCTCCAAGCAGGATTTCAGAATTGCTATGAACCATAATGAGCGTATGTATTTTCCTCCTTTTCAAAGAAGGTCTTTAATTTGCTGTTACTGTGTCCCTGTGCCACCATTGTATATTGGGTGTGTGTAGAGTAGGGGGTGGGTCGCGGGGCAGATAATTTTCTTTTAGTTCATAGGTCACTGGACCACCAAGAGACCTGATGGAGAGTAGTGGAACATTGGCAATCTTGAGCTTTGACCTAGATGTGGTGACTGGGTAAGATAAGTGTGGAGGAATAGTGAAACAGGTATTTGGTAACAAGAAGAGCAGACCATGTTAGAGACTGATGGAGTTGATCAAAGTCTGTTTCCTTTGCCTTCTACGTGCATAGCTAGTCTACTTCCTTGATGTTAAATGAAATCATGGGACTCAGTTCTGGCCAATGGAATATGCAGGAATTGAAGTACAATACTTCTATTTTTGACTCCTGCAAATGTCCTTGAGATCCTCCATGCTGTAGAGAATTCACTGGAGGATTCTGTGGCCTCAGGGATGGCAGCACCACTAGATGGAAAAATCCTGGGTCCCTGAATAACCATGTGAGGCAGAGCCTCTGACATGCTTTGGAACATGAGCAGGAAATAAGAATTAATTGTGTCAAATAATCTAGCAAACAAATCTTTACTTTGTTGAGATTTTGGAATAATCTATTATCACAATTAGTCTACCTTGCCCAGTGCAGCCATTAAAGCTACTTGCAATGAAACAAATAGGATATGTGTTGGTTTTACCTATTACCGTCCAATTTTTTTCCACCAAATAATCATAGAAGACTGATATAGTTTGGCTGTGTCCTCATTCAAACCTCAGCTTCAATTTTATCTCCCAGAATTCCCATGTGTTGTGGGAGGGACCCCGGGGGAGGTAATTGAATCATGGGGACTGGTCTTTCCCATGCAATTCTCATGATAGTGAATAACAAGATCTGATGGGTTTATCAGGGGTTTCTGCTCTTGCTTCTTCCTCATTCTCTCTTGCTGCTGCCATGTAAGAAGTGCCTTTTACCCTCCACCATGATGATGAGACCTCCCCAGCCATGTGGAACTGTAAGTCAAATTAAACCTCCTTTTCTTCCCAGTCTCAGGTATGTGTTTGTCAGCAGCATGAAAATAAACTAATAAACTAATAAACCTCTGTGGCTAAAACCCTAGTTTTGACTGAGACTGAATTTTCTCTTATGGCCCACATTGTTCTTGTCTTCTGAAGTTAGCCAGTCACCAAGTATTACTGAGTGTCTAAACTCAGATCAACTACTTACTAGCTATGTGACCTTAAGCACATGTTAGTTTGTTTGTGCCTCAGTTGCCTCATCTGCAAAATAGAAATAATAATAGTACTTACCTTGGGTTTTTGTGAAAAGTAAATTAATCCATATATAGTGCTTAGCAGAGCAGCTGGCACATAGTAAGTGATCAGTAAATGTTATATGATCATCATCATCGTCATCATCATCATCAGTTGCTTGGCACTATGAACAGCATTGAATGAGATATGCAAGATCTGGTCTTCCATGAGATGTCTGCTATTTCAGGAGCCTTATTTTTGATCTTGCACTTGTTCAGCATAGTCTCCATTAAATACTTAATTTGAAGAGAAGGGTTTTGCCTCCCTCTAATCTACTCTAGAATACACTGATTACAGTTGAAGATGTTCTCTGTTTAGCTGAGTGTTCTGAGTCAGTATCCGTGTTCCATTTAGAGGCTGTGACTGCAGTATTTGTTTGTACCCTGTGGCAATTGGAGTGGGAGGAATAGAGGGAGGTTAACATCCCTATTGCTGGAAGGAACTACTTTCTGCTCAGAGCCACTTCCTGCTTGGATTGACTTCCTTACAGCCACTTCCTACTTAGAATACTAAGATAAAAACAGCTGCCATTATACCTACAGAAGTACACTTTCCTTCTTTTCCTGTCCCTGTTCTCAAGGTACACTGCCTAGCCATCTCACTTCTGATGGTGTATAGGCAACACTTGCAAAACCCAGGAGGTTTAGAATCCTTTCCCTTCTTTATTAAGCTATGAAAACACAGGCTGAACTTATACCAGCGATGGCCTCATCCAGCCTCCACACCGTGCATTTAGATGCCTGATTTACCTGCATGCCTGAGTTAATGTCTTTTTGTCCATGCCGTCTCCCTATCACACACCCTTCAGTGATGCTAACTAGGCAGGCACACCCACTTGCCTTGGCATGTTTTATGGACGACCCAAGCTGCAAACATCAACATGTATAAGACATATGCTCTCTTCTTTGTGTAATTTCAGGCACCAAAATATGCCTACACAGAGGGGTATGTGCATACAGACACACGCGTATTCTTTTTTTGCCTGGTAGAAATATACTTCTGTGATGTTCCTTCAACTCCCACACATGCCCCTCCATGGCTGGCACATCTCCTAATTATTCCCATCCACTCCCTCCCATAGACCTTTTGTGTGTATATTTTGGCACACATTCTCTTGGTTCCGCCTAGTTCCTTTCTCCCTTTCTTTCTCTACCTCCCTCCCTCTCCCTTTCCCTCCTCACAGCTCTTAGGAAAATTTGTTAAACTATACACTCTTTATTATTAATGTACATTTATGAAAAATTCTTCACATATACAAAAGTGCATGGTTATAAAATCATCTCCATACAAAGATTGACTTCTTCCCTCTAACCCCACCCCTCCCCAGCCCTCCCACCCCCAGACATTAGCACATTACAGGACAGTGCTTAGAAAAACTGAGAGCTCTGTGGATCCAGCTCTCCGCCCAGTGCTGTGACAAACACAATAGTGATTTACAAAGGACCTTGTGACGCCCTCACTTCCCTTTTGCCTCTTCCTGGGGTGGGGAAGAGCAGACAATTTTCTCTGGCTTTAGGAAGATGTCCTTTTGAGGAATGGATTAAGATGTATCTTTTTACTCTTCTACTGCTGGAAAGGATGTCAGCACAGACACCTGTAGGGGAAAATGGAAGCTGCAGTTCTTCCCCCATGGTTGAAGACAAACACCTCTCTTGATCTGTTCAAATTTCATACATGTCCCTCCTTGAAAGGAGCCATGAACCTCTATAGCAACTCTGGAGACCTATTTCTGCAAAGTTCCCTGGGAATTCCTCTAGGAATGGAGAAAGAGAGATGAGGGTTTGTCTGAGAGTGACCAGGGATAACTGGCCCAGAGTGGTATGATTCAGATATGAGGGCTCTTCTAAAAAGGAACTTTCTTGGCCCAAATCTTGACCAAGCTGAACTTTGATATCCTCTGGCCCAGCATGGAGGAAACTTCTGCAATGAGGGCAAGTCTCTGAGGGGCAGGAGAGAGCAGAGGGAAGCAGGGAGAAGTCAGGTTCTCATTGGGATGCCTCTGCCACAGATTTTTCTCCTTCTTTATTTTTTGAGCATCCAGTCCTGCCCTAAACCTGGTGGGATTCCATCTTAATCTATCAAACAATGTAATATTAGGTTGGTGCAAAAGTAATTGCGGTTTTTGCTATCACTTTTAATGGCAAAAACCTCAATTACTTTTGCACCAACCTAAATATGCCTATTTAGGCATGTTTACTTATGCATATTTAGCCACTCAGCCTATGGCTGAGTGCAGTATGTCAGAGAACTGAACCCAAATTCCAGAGAGATCTGTCCCACGTCAGCAGACAGCAGACATACAAGGAACCTCACAGACAGACATGCAATGCAGAGATACCCCATCACATACAGGTTAACCAGTTTGGACAATCTGAATGAAGCCTGTGGTCACCAGGGATGTGGGAGCAATTCCAATTAGGATTGCTAGATTATGTCTGGAAGCTTGCTTCTGATAGCTTGGATAAGATGATGGCAGTCCGGGAGAAGCAGGGAATTCCTTGGCAGTAGGGAGGTTGAATACTTTCCTCCTTGTGCTCTAATAACTGAGGAACCTCTAGCAGCAGGAGAAACATCTCTCCTTTAAAAGCCATGTGTCCTGCTCAGAAGGGTTTGGCTTTGATGGAGACCAAATTGTCCCAATAGAAAGGACATTGATGTCAAGGGGGCATTTGGTGCTTTTCTGGTTCTAGTCCTATGCAAAAAAGCATGTGTCTTAAAATATATTAACTATATTTTGGTAAACAATAGTTCCTAGGAGGTTATTATAGTATTATGGTATCCCTCTATGGGAAACTTTTCTATTTTGTCAGGATTAAAGTTTCTAAAAGTTCCTCTCCAAGTATTTAGGTTGCTGGCCTGGCTTGTAGAGAACAGCTCGAGTTCACCATCCTTGGTCATCACAGAAGGAGAGAGCAGGGCACAGTTCTGCTTCGGATGTCACAGGGCCAGGGATTTGTCCCGGATGTTGTAAGCAAGATTCAGGGGACACGGGTTCAAGTACTTCAGGTCTAGCAGTTTCTGAAGACTCTTTTGCTTGACTAGCTCAGGGAAGCATGAGTGAGGGATGCCTTCCTGGAAGATGATATATTAGCCTCCTTCATTCCTTTCAGGCTTTCCAGGAGGATAGGATGGTGGAATACTGCTGGAGCTTGGGACAAGGTAGGTGGAAAGCCCCTGTTTTAATTCTCCTTCTGGCCAGACTTCTCAGCATGTTGGACTGTGCCTTCATGTTCTTCTCCTAAACTGCAGAGGTTCTCACCTATAGCTTTCTTGCTCTCTTATTATCTCTTGCAACACACACAGCAGGGCTTGAGTAGGAGTGGTTAACACAACTTCCTCTCTTGATTCCCAAAGATCTTACTTTTCACATGACTGCCACCATGGCCACCCCTGCTGATGTTTTATTTACACATTGTGAAGCAGGAGTCTCCTATTCAGATGTTACCTGTGTAGTCTCTGTTTCAGAGCCTGCAATTTGCCCTACCGTGAGCATAGTTCAATCTGTACAGCAGATGGGTTTGACTACCTTCTATTTAGCTGATCCACTAGCACATTCATGGATGCTGAATTCCAGGGCCCCACTGCCCAGCCCTCTGAGGCATTCTCTTCCCCAAGCACTTGGGAAAGCACTGGAAAGGGAACCGTGTTAGGGCTGAGTCCCAACCTTCTCACATAGACAAGTCATACCCAACCTTGAGACTTTTTTTCTCCATCTGTAAAACAGGATTACTGATGTTTGATTTACCTCCTGCACAGGGTTGTGAAAAGTCAAGGAGAATGATGCAAAAATACTCATGAACTATCCAGTGCTGAACAAATAGAGGGCAGATAATGATGACACTGACGAAACTGACAAGGAAGACAATGATGATAATTGTGCTTTGCTCGTAAAGTTACTTGATTTTTGACTGACTGATTAGATGCAGTTTCCCTGAATGGAGCTGCCTACCGCTTTCCTCCTAGGGCTTATCCAGACAACCTTGGGTAAGTCACTCAACTCTCTAAGATTAATTCATCTGTCAAATGGGGACAATAAAAAACCACCAGGCAGTGTTGCTGCGACAATTGAAAGAAGTGAGTCAATAGATATAAAAGTGCCCGGAGGAGTGCCTGGACCTTATGAGGAACTCTGTCAGCTCTAGTTGAATTTGAATTTATATAACTGTAGAGGAAGTGGTGATGTTCTAAAACTTAGATGGGGCAGTAGAAAGAGCACGGACTTTATCGTGCTCATAGTGGCATGTGACTTCAACCTCTCTGAGCCTTAATTGCCTCATCCATAAAATGGGAACAACAGCGTTCACCTCAAAAGATTTGTGTGTGTGTTAAAGGGAATGGTTTGTGGAGAGAGCTTCTCACAGTGCCTGATACTGCCAAGGGCTTAGTATTTAATAGCTCTCTCACCCTTATGCTTAACGTGGGTAAGTTGCTTAGAAGAAAATGCAAAGCCTCATATGGTCATAACTGTGCTGCCTTTGTCCCCTTTTAGCTCTGGGTACTGCCAGGTTACGGGTCTGTGGCCCACCGTGCACTTTCCTGGTGAGACCCTGTGGCATGAGCACTGTGGCAAGAACAGTCACACAATTAGGGTCCCCAGGTGCCAGGACTCTTGCTCCCCCAGTTGCTGGGCCTCCTGCCTCTCTCTTCTGAAGCCAAGCTTGAGTGAGAGGCAGGTGAAAGGGCATTGACAGTGTCCATCCTCAGCCTGCTGCCTGGGACCTCATCAACTGGTGACAATTGGTCATATGGGGGCAGTCACTGGGAGGTGGTCTCACCTGGTAGCTGCTGGTGGAAGGAGGCCAGGGGCTGGTATGGAGGTGTTCTTACTCCCTGGAGGCAGTGGCTGGCATTGCTGAGAGCTGACAGTTTTAGTGTCAGGAGGTGGGGGGTAGGTTTGAGTTCTGTGCCACACCCCCTGTATACAAGTAAGTGACGAGGAACTGTTCACTCTTCTCAACACAGCGCACTATGCATATTCTGGCCTCTGCCATTTGCAGACACCCTTCTTTGCCTACCTGACGAAGTAGATATTTCCTGATGACCCAGTTCACAAATCACACTAATCTTATAATTCTCATGGACATTGCTAGACACAGATGATGGCTCCTCCTTCTGGGCCTCCATAATGGCGTGCTCAGAGTCCTGACATATAGTCTTAAAGAGAATAGTTTTGGATCTCTCTCCTTGACCAGAGGGAAGTGCCTTGAGGGCAAGGACTGAGTCAATTCATCTGACGTTCCCAGTTCCTAGGGCACTGCCTGGCCCAAAGCAGATGCTCATACAAAGTGAGTGTCTCCCCCTTGCTTGAACCATGACTGAGGCAGCCAGGTCACCATGGAACCAGAGTGGGCAGTCAGGGAGGGCGTCTGGTGGCCAGTGGCTGTGGCGGTCAGCAGCATGGAGGGACGAGAGGCAGGCATGTCAGATCTCTTCCTCTTCACTGGCCTTACTCCAGCGGTGGCAGCAGTTGGCGGTGATGCCCAGGAGGAAGTTGGTGGCCACAGAGGCGATGGAGACCACGAAGCCCACGAATGCAATGAATAGGTAATCATCCAGGGTCAGGGTCAGGTGGCAGGCCTTGAAGCTCTCCTCAGTGAGTGAGAAGAGCGGGGCGCCCTCGACTTCAGGGGGGCCCCGGCACTCAGCCAGCTGAGAATCTGTAACACAGAAGTCAGGGAGGGTGAGGTACCCAGGGAGGGAGAGGGGATTGGAGAACCCCCCAACAACCGCTCGCTGGAAAAAGTAAGAAAGACATTCATTGCATTCACTGAGGTTCTTCCATGTGCCAAGAATTCTACTTATCTCCTTTTGTTCCCTCAACAACACTCAAGGCAAGGATTTTTATGCCTATTTCTATAGATGTGGAAAGTACTGTTTAAAAGTTTAGCAATTTGCTGAAAGTCATCTGGCTATGACCAGTGGTAGATCTGGGGACACTATCATCTCTTACAACAACCTCCCAGCTGGTTTCTGGGCTTCAGAAGGTGTCTGTCCTCAGCCTGCAGCCTGGGACCTCACCAGAAGCTGACAAACCATTTTAATACAGTCAGCTGGGTGGTTCTTTCAAACCTGATATCCTGCCATGCCTTCTCTATTTAAACCCTTCCCTGGATTCCTGTCTTTGAATGGAGCAAAAACCAAAGTGCTCCCCGTGGGCTCCAGGGACTCTTTCCCATCTCTTCCACTCTGTTCCTTATTTACTCTGCTCCAGCTACACACACTTCCTGGTCATCCTTCCGTAACCCCAGAGTATCCCCTCTTGAGGCGGGGAAGGGATGCTTTTGCATTTGTCCCTTTGGGAGGGAGCTTCTCCCCTCGATCTCTGCACAGCTCAGCTCCCCATTTCCTTTGGGACTTGGCTCAATGCCACATTATTAGTGAGGCCTTTCCTTAAGACTCTGAATAAAATAGCACCCCACTTCACCTCCCCCTGGGCTCCCTATCTTACCTGCTCTTCTCTGTTTTTCTGTGTAGTGTTGATCACTGCCTGAAAGTTTATTGGTTTATTTTCTGTCTTCTCCCCTTTCGATATAAGCCACTCCCATGGTATCTTTAGCATCGAAACAGTGTCCTGTCCATAGTAAGTGCTTGATGAATCTTTACAACATGAATATAAGACTCTGTCCAACTCCAAATCACTGGGCCTTTCCATACTTATGTGGCTTTTCTGGATACACAGAGTATAGGTTAAGAGTATGGGTTCTGGAGCTATTGGTCTAGTTTCAAATCCCCTCTTCACCCCTTGCTAGTTGCATGATTACGGGTAAGTTATTTAATCTCTCTGTGTCTTGACTTCTTCATCTGTCAAATGAGGATAATAACAGTATCTACTTCTTAGGGTTGTAGTGAGGATTCAGTGAGTTAACATATATGAATTATATGTTACATATTATTGTAATATATATACAATATATAACATATATTTCAATTATATGAATTATTATATTGGTTGTTTTCCCTAGACAGGTCATTGGGGGCCATATTCTGCAGTCAGGCTTCTGTAGGAGGGGCTGCTTTTCTGGTGGGGTTACTGTTATCTTCAGCATTGATGGTCTCATCTCATCCTTCTGGGGTTGCTTTTATGAGTGCATGATGGCTGTCAATGGTCTTCTCTCACTCTGCCTGGGAAGTAAAGGTAGTGTGCAGGTGACACTCTTGCCATGCAGCATTAGGCACCAGCTTTTGAGCAGCCAATCATTCTTTTGTTTAGTGGATAAATATTAATCAAGCTCTTACCTTGGGTAAGTCTTTTTTTTTTTTTTTTTTTTTTTTTTGTGGTCTTTCTGGCTCTCATGCTCTGCCTCTATAATAAGGGGCCACTATAAAAAGGGGATAATCCAGCCAGGCGCAGTGACTCACGCCTGTAATCCCAGCATTTTGGGAGGCCAAGGCGGGTGGATCATGAGGTCAAGAGATTCAGACCATCCTGGCCAACATGGTGAAACCCCGTCTCTACTAAAAATACAAACATTAGCTGGGTGTGGTGGTGCACACCTGTAGTCCCAGCTACTTGGGAGGCTGAGGCAGGAGAATTGCTTGAACCTGGGAGGTGGAGGTTGCAGTGAGCTGAGATCGCACCACTGCACTTCAGCCTGGGTGACAGAGTGAGACTCGGTCTCAAAAAAAAAAAAAAAAAAAAGAGGATAATCCAATCTAAATTTTCTGAGAGTCAATATGAAGACATTTTCTAAATTACGTGTTGTATAAATGCTATGTATTCATTCTGCAGTTTTTGAGGGCAAGGAATTAAATGATGGATTTGGATTGATCCTTTTAAGAATTGAATCAGAAGCAATATCCTTGGAAATGGGGAGTCAGCTTTGGAAGAAGGACACAACCTTCCCCAAATCCCAGGTTGAGTAATCCCTGTAGGCTGTGAACACAGGATCCGTGTCCTGCCCAGGCCAGGATCCTGTCTGGGGTTGACTCGCATGAGCTCTCCTCTGGAAACCCGAAGATGCTGAACTCTAAAGTCTGTTATGTGGGTGAAGTGGGTAGTGGTGAGACAGTGAGATGCGGAATGTGGTAACACTCGTATGGACCAGCCAGAGGAGCCCCTGACAGCCGTGGGTGGGACCGCACAGGATGCAGGATGGGAACGTGGAGGCTGACAAAACCCCCTGGTATGTCAAGGCACCAGTCTTAAAGTCATGCTGTATCCCAGGGGCTTGCTTATTATGGCTCTCTTTGTTCAGTTTTTCCAAAAACCATGGGTAACAGTGGAGTTCCATGAAGAAAAAGGGAGAAAGCAGCTGAAAAGGACCTAAAGAGAAGAACATCCCTAGTTCTGCCTCCACTAGCAAGGTTTCGTCCTTAAGGAGAAGCACCCTGCTGCATATGACCTGGTGTAAAGTGTGTTCAGTGGAGGAACAGGGAACCTGGCCTTCCAGCTAGACCTGCTTGCTTCCTTATCATGGGCCTGTGGACAGCCACTGTCCCCCTCTGGAGCTCAGGTTCCTCACCTGTACTGCCGTATGTGTGAGCCTACACTAATGAAATCTTGGACCCCTCTCCTGCTTGCTGGAAGTCTGAGCTTCTGCAGAGCAGCAGGGACCTCAGAGATCACAGAAAAGGAGTCCCTGGGTGTGATGGAAGCTTAGTGTTTCCGGTGCCCTTTCTGTTATTAGTGCACAGGAGAGAGAGGGAAGGCGCGGCCTCGGCCGAGGTTGAGCAAGTGAGGAGATTGCTCCAGGCAGCCTCCCCCTCCTGCCCTCCACCATCGCCCCATCCCAGTCCCCAGCTATTTTAGTGCCAGAGAATTTCCTCCTACAGCTCTGTGGAAACACTGGAATCGTGACCCACAGCCCTCTCCAAACTATTTTGGTCTTGGGCTCCCCACTCAGTCCTCCTCTCCCTTTTACTGCATTCAGCATTGCTTCTTCTCAACATGTGCTGAGCTCACGTTCTGGGAAAGCCCCTGGGGTAGGGCCATCAGCTACTACTTCTGAGTGCTTGTGCCAAGCCTTGGTATTGTCACACAGGAGAGCTGGTGGCTAGGGCCGCAGCTGAACATTACCTGCCTCTGGGTCAGGCTCAGATGCCACTGGGTTGGGACGCCCATCAAACCTGTGGGATTCGGGCTCCTTCAGGCCCCAGTCTACCCTCCAGTTGGGATTGGCTGGTTGAGTTGCTGCATCTCAGTCTTCCTCTCAGCTCCCTACCTTGTGCCCAGAGTTTACACTGCTCAGGGCCTTGAGTTTGAGGAAGGCCAGGTTCTCATAGCTGAGGTCCAGGTCATGGAGCTACATGATGAGGTCCTGGAACTCTACTGCAGCCCTTTGGCCAGTCCAGGACTCAGATTCTGACTCTTCTGGCAGGCCAGAACCTGACTCTTCAGGATCTAGTCAGGGAGATTGCCAGGACTCAAATCCTGGCTTCAACACTTAGCAGCTATGTAACTTCCAACAAGCTACTGAACCTCTCTGTGCCTCAGCTTCCTCCTCTGTAGAGCGGCAACCTCATTAGTGTTCTTCTGGGGATAGGAAGAGATAGGTAAAGCTGCTTAAGAAAGGGCCTGGTAAATAGCAAGTACTAAGGTTCAAGTTCCTCCTGGAACATGTTGGCTGTCACGCAACTTAAGCTGTGGTAGCTCTGTTGAGATTGTGTTAGCCATTACTATTTATACGAGAGTTTCCAACACTTGGAATGCTAAAAAAGCAGTCTGGTAGAATAGAACAGGGCTTAGAAGTCAAATAAATCTAGGTTTTATTCATGGTCCTGCCACTTTTTAATTTTTTAATTTGTATTTTTTTCATGCCCATGCCACTTTCTAAGTGCGTGATTCCTGTCAAGCCTTTTTATTGTTCTAAATCTCAACTTCTTCACCTGGAAAATGGGTATAATCAAAATGGGGGTCTCATGAGATAATGGAGGCCAAGATCTTAGGTCATGGTGAAAGCTCAAGAAGAACCACCAACGATGTGCTATTCTCACTTGTCTACTATCCGTCTGCCTCATTAGGTCATGAGCACCACAGTGGTGAGGGACATCTGTTTCATGAATGAATGGGCATTGCATGCATTGGAAGGATTCTACCAACAACCTGTTGGCAGAGCTGGTGTACAAAGAGGCAAGCCCACATTAGAAAACACAGTAGGTGCTTTCCGGCTTGAAGTCCCTCACTTTTCTTTGGAGCCTTTGCTTCCATTGAGGCAAGCCCTCCCCCTGTTGGCTGCCCCGTCCTACCCCTCCATTACCTGCTGTACAGCGCTGGATCCGGTTTCGCAGCCACTTCAGAAGGGGCTCCATGGTGCAGCCACACACCCAGGGATTGCCGCCGATCTGCAAGGTCACCAGCCCCGGTAGGCCCTCAAGAGCCTCCAGGCTGAGGAAGGCCAGGCCCCCATAGCTGAGGTCCAGGTCTCGGAGCTGCACGAGGCCCTGGAAGGCCTGGGGGTGCACCCTCCGCAGCCAGGGGTTGTGGCTCAGGTCGATGTGGACCAGTCCATGGGCACATGTCAGCTGGCACGTGGCTGAAGTTGTGCTGTAGTCTCAGTATCCAAATGTGCCAAGCGCTCTGGCATGAAGCGAAGAGGCCCGGGCGCCAGTTCCATCTAACGGAGTGTCTGCCGCAAATCCAGCCCCGCAGCTCCTCGTAGCATGCCTGCAGGTAGCAGGCCGGCACCGCTGTGATGCGGTTGTGGGCCAGGCTGAGGTTTTGGGTGTCCATTGGCAGGTCTGGGGGCACGGAGAATAGCCGCTGGCTGCTGCAATCCACCACCTGGTTACGGCATGTGCAAAGGACTGGGCAGCTGGTGCCAGCATCCGAGTGCATCAACCCGGCTGCCAAGAGGAGGGAGACCAGCAGCATTGCCGGGTGGGGTGGCCCGGGCCAGGGAAGCTGGGCCCAAGTGTCACCCATCTTAGGCAGCTGGCAACAGCAGTGCTGGAGGGAGCCCATGAGGACTGTGTCCATGGAATCGAGAGTCTGTGACACAGGAAGGCAGTTACATCTGGGGCCAGAGTCTGTGAAGGTGGAGCTTCTGAGCATGTGGTATCATGGCTAGAGACTTTCCCAGGAGCCTCTGAGCACCAGAGGGCTTCCTGAGATCCACGGGAGGTCCCCTTCCGGAGCCTAGGGGGCGAGACACCCAGTTGAGGTCTCCCAGGGTCTGGAATGATGATCAAAACCTGAGAAAGGGAGGGGACAAGGAGGGGGCTGGGTCAGCTGCCAGCAGGTCCTGGAAGAGTTCCTGCAGATCTTTTGTGTCTCTCTCACCCATGCCTGCTGGATGTTTCCTCCTGGTGCTGTGTCTGGGAGGGAGGGGCTGAAGGAGATCAAAGGTGCCCTTTAAAGATCCCTGGCACTTCTTCTGAGAAAACTTAAGTCCTGTCCCACGTCTGGGACTGATTAGGAAGCCAGGGTTGCACCTGGGTCTCCAGTGTTGAAGGTCTCAGTGGCCATTTGTCCTGGTGGCCTGGTGGGCTGGAGTCCAAGGGGGTCCCAGGGTGGGTGTTTTGGGAAGAGGACCCGGGAGGAAATGAGTCTCCATGAGTCTCCTAAAAGTCTGAGAGTCCTCAGCCTCAGTGGCTGCTGGAATCCCCAGGGAGCCTCTTTTTTTTCCAAAGAGAGGAGGACCCCAGGTGATGCCCACTGTCTGGGCCTCCAGGGCCAGAAGAAGCCATGAGTCCTGAAGGTGCAGGCTGAGGGTCAGCTGGCAGAGCTCTGGCAACTTCTCCAAGCCAGCGCCTTCCTCAGCACAGCTCTGTATTCAGCAGGTGGAGGCCGAATTCCCTCTGTCAACAAGGAAAGCACTCAGGCAGAGAAATCCTGTGCCCTCGACACCCCTTGTGCCTTCACCTAGGACCCTTGTCTTATCTCTGTCTCTTTCTTTCCTCCCTTCTTTGCTTCCCCAACCACAAAGTTCTCTGCTTACTGTCTCTCAGGTGTGGGCCATGGTACGTTCAGACCCCAGGCTCACGTTGCTGTAACCCATGAGCCCTCCCTGACCCAACCTGCAGCCATCCTCCTCTAGGTTCCTGTCTTGGGTAAGATGCATTTTCTTCTTCTGCTCATAACCCCATCCCCATCAGCACCAAACCCTCCACCCTTGAACAACTCCCTAAGAAAAACAGGCATCCACACTCTGGGGGTTTGCACACTCCTTTCAAACACTCTAAGCACTTCCATCTCTCTCTCTCTCTCTCTCTCTCTCTCTCTCTCTCTCTCTCTCTCTCTCACACACACACACACACACACACACACACACACACACACTCACTCACACACCATTCTGTGACTCCCCCATGTTTTGCCCTGCCCCATGCTCACACCTCATGGTTTTCACTCCAGCTTCCTTCTGCACAGGCGATCCTGCAGACCCCTCCCCATTCGACCTCCAGCATCTTTCGCCGGCCAGCCCACACCCCTCATCCCAGCATCCCTTTCCACACACTGCACTCTCCTGCTCGCCGCCCGCAGCAGAGGGACGGAGAGTGATGCCACGCCCAGAGCCTCAGCCCTCGCGCCCCGCGCCCTCTCGCTTCTCCCTTGCCCACCTGCTGTCCTCGGTCCTCCCCTCACCCTAGGCCTGGCGCTGCCTATTTTCCTACCGCTTCAAGCCTCAATCCCGCCCACCGGGAAATCACCCCAGCTCCCCTTCATGCAGACTCATTTTTTCTGAGCTCCAGGTCTCCCCCTGCACTCCCACAGGCCCCAGGAGCCTACTCACTCCGTTCCAAGGACACAGCCATCAATCTGCGGCAGACGCGGGTCTCCCTCCCTCCTCCTGGAATCCCCGCTCGCTCCTTGCTTGCTTCGGAACAGATTGCCTCCCCGGCTCTTCCCCTCCCCCGGCCTCTCCTCCTCCTTGTCTCCTGGATCCCAGGCCAGCATCTTCTGTGATTTCCCGTCCTGCGGTCCCCCTGCCCCTTCTTTCACCCAAAAGGAAAATCACAGAGAAAGGATGCTCAGAAGAAAGTTCACAGAATCTGAATGCTTCTTTCTGAAACTCAGCTGGTGCCCAGGCTGCTGGGGTATAAGGCTTCCGGCAGAGCCAGGTCTTCCCCCTCCCTTCCCCCTTCCCGCCCTCTCTCCCTCCCTCCCTCCATCCCTCCCCCTCTTCTCTCCCTTTTTCACTCCCCTTTTTTCCTAGAGGGCCAGGTACTGACGTTTCACTGTCTCTTAGCAACTGCCTCCACATTTCTGAGCAACAGGAGAACTGGCTGTGGACCCCACCACGAAGAGAGAGGAGGGAAGGAAGCACCGGGCAGAATTCACAGCTGCCCACAGAATCCTGGGGATAGAGCAAGGGGAAGAAGGGGAGACAAGGGTGGGCAACTGGACAGGGGCAGAGAAAGAGGAGCAGGCATGGCCCAGTGGGAGAGGTTGTAGTAGGGGCAAGGTGTGGACCTGGAATCTGAGATAGAGGAGGGACAGCTTAAGGGCATCAGATCCAGAAGAAAAAACTAAGAGGGCTTGCAATGAATGGAGAAAGGGACTTAGTGGGGGATGGGAGAAGTGAAGAATGGGGGCATTGAAAACATGAATAGGAATGAAAACAAAAAGGAGATGTGAATATGACAAGTTTGCTCACTTGATGGGATACATCTTTGTAGTCACCATATAATATCTACTTACCTGGGTTGGAATGTATTTTGGGCTCCAGGTACCAGGTGATTGGCTCAGGGCTTGTTAGGGACCATTATTGCAGGAGAGACCTTTTATATGTTCCCTGATTTTCCCTAAGTCCTGACCCCATGGGCTTTCTGGGGCTAGGAGGCTTGGCTGGAGTGGTCCGATTTCCCCTTGGCTTGGGATATGAGAACTTTTGGGATCCAAAAGGCCAACTTCTTGGCCAGGTAGGGGCACCTGGGGCTCTACAGACACTTGGATCTGTCAAGGGGAAAGGAAGCTTGTGATCCTTTCTTCTTTCTCCAGGCCCAAGGGATTCTGTCTCTTGTCTTGTTCTCATCCTTCCAAGCTTCCTTGGAGTGACTTCAGATGAGGATGAAATTTGTGCAATATCTGTTTTCTTGCTGACCCATTGAACAAGTCTCTAGCTGTCCTGCATTTTAAAAATTGTCTTGACCAGTTGGTTTGCTCAAAGAGCTGGCTCATATCTTTGCTTAATAAATATTTATTGAGCATTCACTGTATGCTGGGTACTTGGCCAGACGGTGGGTAACAAGATGAACATAGACTCCTCCCTCATGGAGCTGCCTCATTCCGTTGACCTGGGGCCTCTTGCATTTAAGTAACAGCTTAGGTCTTTGGGGGAACCAAAATGGAGTAATAGGAAACAACGAGTGTGAAGTTATACAAATTCTGGGCATTTATAAAGTTCTTAAAATCATGGCCGTTGTCTTCTCTAACATGATTCTTTTTCCTATACGCTTGTAGAAAGTCAGCTCCCTTCTGTGTTCTCTCAGATGTTCATTTTGAATCTTTCATGTTCTACAGTCTCTGGCACAGAGTAACATGGCAGCCACTCCATAAATATTTATATATTGAGTTGACTGAGGTAAATGAGATTTCTCTCCCTGCTTAAAAAAGGAAATGTTTGTTCCATCTCATTTATGAGTTTAGAAGTAAAATATTAATCTTAACCCAGAAAACACAACACAATGAAACAAGTAATCCATTCTAACTGAGGACTGTTGGCCTCTGGAAAGCAAAGCTAGCATCCTATGTTATTAACATTAACTGAAAAATGGTAGAAAACATAATTATCTGAATGGAGGCTAAAAAAGCTATCCAGTGTAATTCAAAATTTAGTGTTGACTAAAGGTAACTTCTGAAGATTTTCTTCCTTTACATGATACGAAGTTTATATTTAAAATTAGAATTAATAATATAACTAAATGAAAATATTAGTGACTGTGTTCCTTAGAAAATAGGATCTAGGTAAGAATGTCTCATCACTGTTTGAAACTTCAGTTTTCTGACCTGTGAAGTAGGGATAATGACGCCTAAGTCACAGGGTTGTTAGATATATGAGCCATTATAAATAAAGCACTTGGAACACTATACAGTGAGCAGTACAAATGGCTCTGTCAAATGAACAGATAAAACAAAGTAAAACAAACAAATAGCAGAGTATAAAATCTCTGAAACAGTTATGGAGGAAGAAAAACAAATAAATTGCTCAGAAAGTAAAAAGTTAAGAAAGGAAAATATTACATTTGCAGATGGTTTGAATGTATTCCTGTGCAAATGAGTTGCGAAACCTTCAGAAACCCCTAATTCAAGAACATTATCATTGCATATATCTTCTGTAGAAGTGAGGTTCAATGAGACAAATATTTTATATGACTTTATACTTTTAATCATTTTATGAATCATTATGGGATTCTGTGAATCCCAAACTGGTGTCCCAAGGTACACTGTGTGCCATGAGGTTCTTAAATAAGTTTGAGAAACACTGAGTTAAATAAATGAAATTGGTTTATTTATTGTAAGATTTCTCAGAGGCTTTAATTTGTAAATGGTTAGGGCCAGTCTGCAAGTGACAGCACTGGGGAATGAGGAATATATAATATCCAGCATTTCCTAAACTTACTTGGGATGTGTAATTTTCTTTTATCTTCTGCTCTCCCTCCTCTACTGCTTTTCCCTCTCCCCTTCCTCTCCTATTCTCACCTCTTTTTACCTCCTCTTCCTTCTTTTTGTCAGAATTGTTAATATTGGGAATAGTTTGTGATGAGCATGGTGTGGGAAATATGAAGATAAAATTTATTATAGACTATTCCTTGCTTAAGTATCTTTAGTAATAGCAGTTAGCTTCCACAGAGATCATTTTATTTTTTTTACACAAAGAAATGTGTATCACTTTATGAGAGTTACTAGATATGTAGATAATAAATTCAATGAATTCATGTTGAGACGCCCATACTGGCTGGCTGGCTGTTTCCCTTTGCAAAATGACTTTTTCCTGCACAGCATTCTTGCAGTAGGAGTGATTCTATTTTGAACCCCAGCAAAATGATAAATGATTATGTGTCAATGGCCTTTTGGGGTCTCTTGCAAGTTATTGAAACTGTGATTGTTCAATTCATGATTGTCAAGGATTTACTCTACTGGGAAAACACACAGACATCAATCAAAAAGTTGTACAAATGAAATGAGTTGAAAAATAATTTTCATTACTACGATTTCCCAAAGACACGCTAAATTAGTTGTAACAATGGCAGGAACTCTTTAAATACATGAGAATTAATTTAATCTACCACATAAGAAATTCATTCAAGGAAAATTATGAAACCTTAATAGAATGAAGATAGAGGAAGAAATGGAAAAAGGTAATCTCTCTAGTTGCTGGGAATGTGTAAAAATAACAAAGATGATTCTGCTTTCTTCATTATCGTAGCTTAAAGTATCTGAATCAGAATCTGGTGAACTGGTAATGAAAACCATTTGGGAGAAAAACTGGCAAGAATGCACAGATCATGTTAATGAGATGATGGTGATGATGATGACGATAGAAAATGCTTCCAAGTAATGATAATGGACTCATCTAACTAAAAGATTTAAAAAAGTTTTGCAAACTAAAAATCACTTGATGACCTCACTAAATATTTGTGCTTTCTATTCACAATAGCAAAGACAAAATCAACCTAAATGCCCATCAATGATAGACTGGATAAAGAAAATGTGGTACATATTTACTATGGAATACTATGAAGTCACAAAAAAAGAGTAAGATCATGTCCTTTGCAGGGACATGGGTGGAGCTGGAGGCCATTATGCTTAGCAAACCAGTGCAGGAACAGAAAACCAAATACTGCATGTTCCCACTTATAAGTGGGAGCTAGGTGATGAGAACACATGGACATATAGAGGGAAACAACACACACTGGGGTCTATAGGAGGGTGGAGGTGGGAGGAGGGAGAGGATCAGGAAAAATAACTAATGGGTACTAGGTTAATACCTGGGTGATAAAATAATCTGTACAACAAACCCCCATGACACAAGTTTACCTATGTAACAAACTTGCAGTGTACCCCTGAACTTAAAATAAAAGTTAAAACCATTTGTTCTTTGAAAATGACCATAGAAGAGACTATAGTTTCTGGAAGTGGTTCTCACTATCAGAATACAGAATATGAAAAATGGGAAACTACAACAATGTTGGAATCAACCTCAAAGCAAGAAATGGTCTTGAGACATTAGCTCCATACTTCATTTTTCTGCTCTGAAAAAAATCCAAATGGTCCAAAGAAAGAAACAAGCCATAAAAAAAAATACAAATCAGGAAGAGAGCAGAAAAGCACATTTATCTTAGCTGTGGAGAGAAGATATCTTTCTGTGTGTGGAGGAAATGTACAATGTCATTTTTCAAACATATGACATTAGAAGACAGTGGGGTCTTGCTGAGCAAAAAATGATAAAACAAAATCAGAGAGAAAGGAAAGACAGTCAATGGAAAAATAAACAACATGAAAATCATTTGACATAACACATGGAAAATACATTAAGAATTGCTACAAATACAGTTCTTACAAATTGCTGTAATACATGAATTACTCCAATACAGATACAGAAAATATAACATTGTGGTAGGTAAGATTCTAAGATGGCCCTTGTGCTAGATAGAATAATGGGCCCCCAAAATGTCCATTTTCTAATCCTGAAAACTCAGGAACATGTCATCTTAAGGGACTTGAGATGGGAAGAGTAGCCTGGATTATACAGGTGGGTCCGATGTAATCATGGGGATCCTTAGAAAGGAAAGAGGGAGGTAGGAGAGTCAGAGAAGGAGAGGTAAGGATGGAAGAAGAGGTTGAAGGTGTTACACTGCTAGCTTTGGAGATGGAGGAAGGAACCTTTAATCAAGGAAGGCAGGCAGCCTCTAGAAGCTAGATAAAACAAAGAAACAGATTCTATCCTAGAGCCTCCAGAAGGAATTCAGCTCTGGTGACCCCTTTTAGGCTTCTGGCCTCCAGAACAATGAGTTAATCAGTGGGTGTGGCTGTAAGCCGCTAAATTTGTGGTGATTTGCTACAGCGGCAATAGGAAACCAGTATAGCCCTCAAGCTGACCACTTCCTGGTTGAGTTCAGGTAGAATCTGTGAATACAATAGGATAAAACTCCTATGATTAGGTTAGTTCGTGTTAATTGAAAGGCAGGCTATCCAGGTGGGCCTTACCTAGTCAGGTGAGCCCTTAAAAGTTCCCAGCCCTTCCTGAAAGGCTGTTTGACTCCAGGGATATTCCCCATTGCTAGCTCTGAGAATAGAGGGGAACGTGGGAAGAACTTGAGAGCGGACTCCAGTTGCTATGATTGATCGCTGCCAACAGCCAGCAAGAAAACGGGAACCTCAATTCTACACCCACAAGGAGCTGAATTCTACCAACAACTTGAACACGTTCAGATGACGATTAAGCCCAAGCTCCAGGTGAGAATGCAGCAGGCCAGCCAGTACCTTGATTAGAGCCTTGTGATTCCCTGAGTATCAAACCCAGCCATGCTGTACCAGGACTTCTGACCCCCAGAGCTATGAGCTAATCCATGGGGATTGTTTTAAGCCACTAAATTTGTGGTCCTTTGTGAGGCAGCAGTAGAAAAGTAACATAAATGTCATGTGGAAAGATGCATGGTCTGGCTAAAAATTAAAGACATAAAAATAAAAACCATTTAGTGATAATACGTTAAACTAGTAACAATAAATCTACCCGTAAAACTACATGTGCTGGGTTTGGGGGAACCAGATACATGTACTTTTTGGGGCGGCACTGGGAATTGGCTCAGGCCCACTTAGGAAATTGCTTATTCCTTTGACTCTGCAATTAGTAAGAAATTAGTTCATTTAAAAATATTCATAGAAGGAACATTTATGATAAAGAAAAAGATGGAAGTAATGTGAATGTCCAGCCTTCAACAGAGGGTGCTAAGCAGGCATCTTATAATGAAAAGAAACAACCAAATAGAACAGTGTTAATCGTGGCATCCTGATGGGTAATATTGTTGCCTGGAAAGCTTGCACAATCATGTTAATGGAATAAAGCAGGGCAACAATTAACTAATACTTTACCACTCACTGGCTGTGTGCCCTTAGGCTAATGACTTAACCTCACTGTGCTCAATTCCTCATATCTAAAATGGGCATGATTTTCGGATGCACCTCACAGGGCCATGGAGAGATTTCAAAGAGGCAGTCCATGTAGAACCTGGAATAGTCCTTGTTGCTTTATAGAATCTCAAGGAATTGGCCATTACTGTAACAATTATGAGTAGTATCATTATATGAAAATGAAGTGGGGCTGGGTGCAGTGCCTCACACCTGTAATCCTGGCACTTTGGGAGACCAATGTGGGAGGATTGCTTGAAGCCAGGAGTTTGAAACCAGCCTGGACAACGTAACGACACTCTATCTCTATAAAAAATAAAAAAAAATCAGTCTGGCATGGTGGCTTGTGCCTGTGGGCTCATCTGCTCAGGAGGCTGAGGCAGGAGGATGACTTGAACCCAGGAGACTGAGGCTGCAGTGAGCTATGACTTAGCCACTGCACTTCAGCCTAGGCAACAGAGTGAGTTCCTGGCTCTAAAAGAAAAGAAAAGAAAAAAGAAAATGACTTGGATGACTTCCATTCCTAACACTAAAATCTCTTGATTCAACCTGGAGGCAATATTATATGGTAGAAGGCTATGTAACATAGTATTAGGAGTAAAGGCTTTGGTGTAATTAATAATAATACCTGACTCATGGTTATTAATGAAATGACTCATGTAAAATGTGTAGCATAGTATCTGTCAACTTTTAACAAACCATAACTACGATTATTATTTTGTTATTATTTTGGGAGGGAGTTGGAGGTGAATATGGAGCCACAACTCAAATAATAGCACTTAGTTTTTAGATAACAACTGCAGCCTATCCTTTTACTTGTTACCAGTTCACATGTTCTTTCTGCTTCTTGGTTTCTGCATCCCTGGTCCAGTTTTTGAGTTTTTATGATGTATTCTTCATGCTCCTGCCTTAAAGATCCTCCACATCATCCCTTTGTAATTAAATGTTGACATGATTCAACATCTGCATGATTCCTGACCACCACGGAGGTGTGAGTGTGTGCATGCATGCATGTGTGTACATGAGTGTGTGCATACAAGGGTATGTGCATGCATGCACAGTATGTGTGCGTGTGTGTTTGTAGAAGGGGGGATGTGGTTAACTTGGAAGCATAAACATTAAAATCTAATGATTTTCTGTTGCCAGACAACATGCATTCATATATAATGTGAAATGGAAGGTGGCTCCAGTCCTGTGGCCACCTCACTGGCAGTGAGAACAACCTAGAGTGGAGGCAAGGCCAGAGGGAAAAGAAGGGGAGTGGAGGGTAGCTCTTCCTTGTCACCCAGTACACTTTTGGCCAAATCTTTCCTGGAGTCACTGCCACTGTCCTGCAAGCCTAAGGCAGCTATAAGGCTTAGAATTGTCCCCACCAATATACAACCTGAGTTGCCAAGTGCTTATTAAGTGTGTTTTCCTGAAAAGTTAATGGGAGAACAAAATAAAATTTGTTAGGAACTGGAACTCCCTGCCCCTCTTCCCTTGCTTCTGTCAGGAATTCTCAAGGTAATTGTTTACCTGTCTGTTTCCATTGCTAGGCTATCAGCATCTTGTGGGCAGGTAAAGGTATTTTGTTTGAATCTTTTTCTCCAGTGTCTAGCACATAATAACCACAGAAACTTCACAAATATTTGCTGCATGAATGAGTCAATTCTTGAACATCACGTCAGCAGTACCTACTGATGGGTTCTCTTGGCTGAAAGCCCATAAAATCTCTCTGACTGAGGCAGGCTGGTTAAATGTCTATCTAGGGACACTGCTGTTGATCACTCTTGATAATGGAAAGAGAGGCTTCTGGGGGTTGCTAGATAAAATAGAAGTAGATATAAAGGGATGAACTAAAAGATCAAAATTAACACTCAGTGATAAGAGGTAGAGGTAGCAGATGCTGTTGCGTTGAGGTCCTATTGAGAGAGATCAATTTTACTATAGTTAAGAGAGAGAATGGGGCCACAGGAGTACGCTTCCTTAGCTGACCAGAAGAAAACCACCATGGGAGTGCACATGAACCAATATATGCTGAGTAGCTATAATGTAAAGAGGGTACAGAGAGGGTGACTGACTGAAATTCATCCATCTATTTAACACATATTTATTCAATGCCTACTATATATCAGGCCCAGGTTGGATCTACCTGTACAGCATACATCCCTGCACAGCTTATGAGGCAAACATCTACTCTGAATGGTCAGTGTCCATGATGCTTGGTTGTTAAATATTTAACTATGCCTTCTGTTAGCAGTGAACAAAAAGTCCCTACTCTCTTGGTGCTCAGTTTTTGGTCAGAGGGAATAGATGATAAGTACAACACAAATAAATACATGAGAGGTGATGATAAATGCTGTGGAGAAAGCCAAATCAGGGTACAGGGACGGAGGTTAAATAATTTGCCTGAGACTTCACAGCAAAGAAGAGGTGGAACCAGGACTTGATGAATTTGAAAGCTGACTCTAGTCACATCTGAAGATGTGGCTGTGGGGGCAGCTGGTCACGAACCTCACTGTAGTCCTACCTGAGCAAATGTCAAAAAGAGAGATCTTTTCATAAGCAATCATCAAATATTTATTGAGCCCCTCCTATGTATCAGGCACCTTGCTAAGCACTGGAGATACAGCAGCTGACAAAACAGAAAAGATCCATGCTCAGGGAGGGGTGAAGCAGAGGAGACGAATCTTAAATCATTGAAAAATAGAAAGAGATAAAAAGCATTTCAAAAGAAGAAGACAGAATGGTACAGGGAGGTAAAAAGCAGAGCTACCCTAAAGAAAATGAAAGCCAACTTGTAAAAGACTTACCTGCATTCCCATGTTTATTGCAGCATTATTCGTAGTAGCCAATATATGAAATTAACCTAAATGTCAATTGATGGACAAGTAGATGTAAGACGTGCCTTTTGCGTTCCACCATGATTCTGAGGCCTCCCCAGCCGTGTGGATGTGTAAGTCCAATTAAACCTCTTTTTGTTCCCAGTTTCAGGTATGTCTTTATCAGCAGCAAGAAAACAGACTAATACAGTAAATTGGTACCAGTAGAGTGGAGTGTAGCTGATAAAATACTGAAAATGTGGAAGCAACTTTGAAACTGGGTAACAGGCAGAGGTTGGAGCAGTTTGGAGGTCTCAGAAGAAGACAGGAAAATGTGGGAAAGTTTGTAATCTCCTAGAAACTTGTTGAATGGCTTTGACAAAAATGCTGATAGTGTTATGAACAATAAGGTCCAGGCTGAGGTGGTCTCAGATGGAAATGAGGAACTTGTTGGGAACTGGAGCAAAGGTGACTCTTATTATGTTTTAGCAAGAGATTGGTGACATTTTGCCCCTGCCCTAGAGATTTGTGGAACTTTGAACTTGAGAGAGATGATTTAGGGTATCTGGCAGAAGAAATTTCTTTTCTTTTTCTTTTTTTTTTTTTTTTTTTGAGCCTGGAGTCTTGCTCTGCTGGCCTGAGCTGGGGTACAGTGGTACAATCTTGGCTCCTGCACCTCCTGCCTCCTGGCTCAAGTGATCTCCTGCCTCAGCCTCCCAAGTAGATGGTATTACCACTGTGTGGCACACCATGCCTAGCTAAATTTTTTATTTTTAATGGAGATAGGCGTTCACCATGTTGGTCGCTGGTCTCGAAACTCTTGACCTCAAGTGATCCACCTGTGGAAGAAATTTCTAAGCAGCAAAACATTCAAAAGGTGACTTGGGTGCTGTTAAAAGTATTCCATTTAAAAAGGGAAACAGAGAATAAAAGTTCAGAAAATTTGTAACCTGATGATGCAATAGAAAAGAAAAACCCATTTTTTGAGAAATTCAAGCCAGATGCAGAAATTTGCATGAGTAGCAAGGAGCCTAATTTTTTTTATTTTATTTATTTATTTTTAATACTTTAAGTTCTAGGGTACATGTGCACAACGTGCAGGTTTGTTACATATGTATACATGTGCCATGTTGGTGTGCTGCACCCATCAACTCGTCAGCACCCATCAACTCGTCATTTACATCAGGTATAACTCCCAATGCAAGGGAGCCTAATGTTGATCCCAAAGACCATGGGGAAAATGTCTCCAGGCCATGTCAGAGACCTTCATGGCATCCCCCTCCCATCACAGGCCTGGAGGCCCAGGAGGAAAAAGTGGCTTCATGGGCTGGGCCAGGGTCCCTGTGCTGTGCAGCCTAGGGACTTGGTGCCCTGTGTCCCAACCACTCCAGCCATGGCTGAAAGGGGTCAATGTAGAGCTTGGGCTGTGGTTTCAGAGGGTGGCAAGCCTTGGCACCTTTCATGTAGTGTTGAGCCTGTGGGTGCACAAAAGTCAAGAATTGAGGTTTGGGAACCTCCACCTGGATTTCAGAAGATGTATGGAAATGTCTAGATGCCCAGGCAAAAGTTTGCTGCAGGGGTGGGGCCCTCATGGAGAACTTCTGCTTGGCAGTGCAAAAGGGAAATGTGGGGTTGGAGCCCCTCCACAAAGTCCCTACTGGGGTACTGCCTAGTGGAGTTGTGGGAAGAGGGCCACTGCCCTCCAGACCCCAGAATGGTAGATCCACCAGGAGCTTGCACCATGCTCCTAGAAAAGCCGCAGACAATGTCAGCCTGTGAAAGCAGCGAGGAGGAAGGCTATATCCTGCAAAACCACAGGGGTGGAGCTGCCCAAGACCATGGGAACCTACCTCTTGCATCAGTGTGACCTGGATGTGATACCTGGAGTCAAAGGAGATCATTCTGAGCTTTAAAATTTGACTGCCCTGCTAGATTTCTGACTTGCATGGACCCTATAACCCCTTTGTTTTGGCCAATTTCTCCCATTTGGAACAGCAGTATTTACTTAATACTTCTACCCCCATTGTATCTAGAAAGTAACTAGCTTACTTTTGATTTTGCAGACTCATAGGTGGAAGGGACTTGCCTTATCTCAGATGAGACTTTGGACTGTGGACTTTTGGATTAATGCTGAAATAAGTTAAGACTTTGGGGGACTGTTGGGAAGGCATGATTGGTTTTGAAATGTGAGGACATGAGATTCAGAGGGGCCAGGGGCGGAATGATATGGTTTGGCTGTGTCACCACCCAAATCTCAACTTGAATTGTATCATCCAGAATTCCCACGTGTTGTGGGAGGGACCCGGCAGGGCAGGGTGGGGGTGTAATTGAATCATGGGGGCCGGTCTTTCCCGTGCTATTCTCATGATAGTGAAAAGTCTCACGAGATCTGATGGGTTTATCAGGGGTTTCCACTTTGGCTTCCTCCTCATTTTTTCTTGCCGCTGCTATGTAAGAAGTGCCTTTCACCTCCTGCGATGATTCTGAGGCCTCTCTAGCCATGTGGAACTGTAAGTCCAATTAAACCTCTTTTTGTTCCCAATTTTGGATATGTCTTTATCAGCAGTGTGAAAACAGACTAATACAGCAGATAAAGAAAATGTGGTACATGTACACAACAGAATGCTATACAGTCTTTAAAAAGGAGGTGATCTTGTCGTTTGTGACAACCTGGATGAACCTGGAGGACATTTTGCTAAGTGAAATAAGCCAGGCATAGAAAGAAATGTATTGCATGATCTTATTTATATGTGGAATCTGAACAAATCGAACTCATAGAAGCAAAGAGGAGAATAATGGTTACCAGGGCCTGGGAAGTGTGTAGGAGAGGTATGGAGATGTTGGTCAAAGGATACAATGTCTCAGCTAGACAGGGTGAATAAATTCTGGATGTCTGTTGTTTAGCATGGTGACAATAGCGTGTACTTCAAAATTGCTAAGAGATTGATCTTAAATGTTCTCACCATAAAAATCTAAGGATGTGGCATGATGGATATGTTAATTAGCTTGATTTAATCATTTCACAATGTATACATATGTCAAAACTTCACATTGTACACCATAAATATATACAATTTTTTCCTTAAATATTTTTTCTTTTGTAGTGGTGGGATCTCACTATGTTGTCCGGGCTGGTCTTGAACTCCTAGCCTCAAGTGATCCTCCTGCACTGGCCTCCCATAGTGCTGGGATTATAGGCAGGAATCACTGTACCTGGCCAGTATATGTAATTTTATTTGTTGATTAAAATTAATAAAATTAAAAAATGAAAAGCAGGGCTATTCTCATTTGGCAGAGGACGACCTCCCTGAGAAAGCTGTGTGTTAGCGGAGTGTGCCTGTTCTGTGCTCCCTCTTTCACCTGTGAGATGGTGTGAGATGGTGTTCGTTATAAACCACCGTTGACTTTGAAGAGCATCCTTCCTCTCTGTCTGGCTCCCTACATTTTTCTTCCTTTGTGAATGTCAGCTGGGGCTGAGTCCTTCCCAGTTCTCTTCAATTTGTGACTCTGATGCTGTCCAGATGTGCTTAGCAGATCTCCCCAGCCAGACCACTGAGCTCTTCCAATTACCAGCCAGTCACTTGGAATCATGCCTCTGACCCATTCATTCAGGGCAGATGCCTTCTCCCAGGCATCCTTAGAATTCTGGACAGAGGAGAGTGGGAAGGAGCCCAAATTCTGCCCTGAGATTTTCCAGAGACGGAGATCTGCGGTGTCCGAGGAGGAAGAGATAAGAGGCAGGAACTGGAAAGAGCAGCAAGCTCTCTTCCCAGGCGCTTGGGAAGTAAGAACTATTTATCCTATTTATTGGATGATTGTCAATAAGTCTTGCCAATTGCCTGGAAATATCCTGGCACTGCAGTGAGGTCATACTCACCTCTGTGACCTATGCCCTTTGCTCTTTCTTATCTGTCCACATGGATAAAGGTGCAACACCTGTCTCTTTGGTCAGGCACAGAAAAGCTGCCACATGGGAGTGATTTATTCCTGCCTGTGTTTGTGAGGCCACTATTGCTTATTTCTTTTCCTTACCATTATCATCCTTACTCAGGTGCTGCTGGGTTGGAACCAGAAGACCCTGGTTGGAACTGTAGCCCTCCTTTTCTGCCTGTCTGACCTGGGAATGTCAATGCAGAGCTAACAGGTGTTGAGCACACCTTCCCTGTGACAGGCAAGAGGTTAAGTGCTTTATGTCAATTATTTTATGTTGTTCTTATAGCAGACCTAGGAAGGGAGGTGCTTTTTTTTTCTGCTTTAAAAGAATCACGAAACAACCGAGGCCGAGATAAATTAGGTAGTTTACCAAAAGTAACACAGTTAGATGGTAGAAAAGCTTATGACTGTCACTCATGAAACACTGTGTTCAGTGTTGTACCTGTGCCATCTTTTAAACTCTGCAATAGTCTTTTCTTTTTTTGAGATGGAGTCTTGCTCTGTTGCCCAGGCTGGAGTGCAGTGGTGCCATCTCGGCTCAACGCAACCTCCGCCTCCCAGGTTCAAGCGAATCTCCTTCCTCAGCCTCCCGAGTAGCTGGGATTACAGGCATGCACCACCACGCCTGGTTAATTTGTGTATTTTTAGTAGAGATGATGTTTCCCCATGTTGGCCAGGCTGGTCTCAAATTCCTGACCTCAAGTGATCTGCCCACCTCTGCCTCCCAAAGTGCTAGAATTACAGGCATGTGCAATAGTCTTAAACCTAAGTGTGACAACTCCATCTTTTATACGTGAGGAAATTCAAAAGCAAAAACATTAAGAAACTTTCCCAAAGTCACACAGCTTGCAAATGGCAGAGGAAGAACTTCAGCTTAGTAATTCTCCTTCCAAAGTCCAAGCCTACACCATCTTTCTGAACCTCAGCCTTCCCTTCTATGGTGAAGGGAGCCCTATTGTGATAAATGGCTGTGAGGGAGGACATCTTGGAGTCACACCTTTTTTCTCTTGGGTCTGCACCAGGTCTGATGTTTGAGGGAGATGCCTATAGGGACTGGGAGAGGTTGGGTCACAGTAGAGTCCCTGAGGTCTGATACACACATGATCTTTTTAGCCAGCTTGGGTTTCACTAAATATTCCAGAGTAGGAGGCATTAGAGAAACAGACATTGAAAAAGCAGCTACTGGGGCTCCTGCTTGATTAAGGGAAAAGGTTTTTCAAGTCCAGGGCCAAGAAGGAGAGTGATATGGTTTGGCTTTGTGTCCCCACCCAAATCTCACCATGAATTGTAATAATAATCTCCACTGTCATGGGAGGGACCCAGTGGGAGGTAATTGAATCTTGGGGGTGGGTTTTTCCCATGCTGTTCTCATGATAGTGAATAAGCCTTATGAAATGTGATTTTTTTTTTCTTTTTCGAGATGGAGTTTTGCTCTTATCGCCCAGGCAGGAATGCAGTGGCATGATCTTGGCTCACTGCAACCTCTGCCTCCCCGGCTCAAGTGATTCTCCTGCCTCAGCCTCTTGAGTGTCTGGGATTCCAGGCACCTGCTACCATGCCTGGCTAATTTTGTTTTGTAATTTTGGTAGCGATGGGGTTTCGCCATTTTGGCCAGGCTGGTCTTGAATTCCTGACCTCAGGTGATCTACCCGTCTCGGGCGCCCAAAGTTCTGGGATTACAGGCGTGAGCCACCACACCCAGCTGAGATCTGATGGTTTTATAAAGGGGAGTTCCCCTGCACATGCCTTCTTGCCTGCCACCATGTAAGATGTGACCTTGCTCTTCCTTTGCATTCCACCATGATGCCAGCCATGTGGAACTGTGATTCAATTAAACCTCTTTCCTTTATAAATTACCCAGTCTTGGGTATGTCTTTATTAGCAGTGTGACGTGAGAACAGACTAATACAGAAAGATACTAATGTGGATTCCCTGCATGGTAAGCAGTGCGGAGGGCAAAGCACCAGACTGAGGGCTAGCAGCACTGGGCCAAAATGTCTGGGCTGTTCCTTATCAGCTGTGTGAGCCTGGATTAGTCTCCTAGTCCCTCGAGGTTCAGTATCCCTCTGTGGAAGTGGGAAAAGGCACTTCCTCACACAGTGAATTGCTAAGAGCATTTTATAGACTACTGAGTGCTTTATACTTGTGATGTTAATTTCCTTCCTTTGGGTAATAAACGAGACATGCTGGGGTTCCGTTTTTTAATAGATTTCTAGGTCTGGCCGCAGGATCTCATGATGTGCCCTGGGATGTGGATGTGTCAAAGTATCAAAGAATGGAAAGAGCAAGAGATGAAGTAGATACAGAAAATTCTGAGATAGCTTCACTCCAATCCCATGAAAGTGACAAATTGGCTGTACAATCACTCAACTGCTAACTTTTCCAGCACCTCCACATGCCTAGTCCTGGACTTCGCACTGCCAGTGGGAGAAGAAAACCCATTGGTCTTGTCTGATGGGAGTTTATGGTTTTAGGTGGGGACAAGGACACCACCAAGTCAGAACTATTAGACATGGAATTTAATTTGGAACTAAGCTGAATGGGAAATGGAGGTGTACAGGTTCTGGAAAGAAAGGCTGATGGAGAGATGAGAGTAATCAGGGAGGGCTTTGGCAGAACCAGAGCTTGAGAGGGACTGAAAGGAGCAGGAAAGGTAGTGGTGGCTGCAGTGACATCCCCTTCACCCCACAATATGTGGCAATTACCAGCTTCCTACTGCTAAAGAACATCAAGCACTGACTTTATCCTGGGCACAGAGCCAAATCCTTTGTGTCATTCAAGTCCCCCAACCTTTTGAGGTGACACTATTTTACAGATGAGAAAACAGGCAGGGGAAAGAGGCCATTTCCAGGTAACATACCTAGTCAATGGCAGAGGCAGATTCTAACTCTGGACTGTCTGGTATATCCAGAGTTCGTGCCCCTAACCACAAAGCTGTACATCGAAGGCGTGACGGACCCGTGTGAAACACTTTTTGTCCAGCCAGGCTGAGAAGGTAGGGGCAATGGAAAGAAGGTTAGTACTTGTCAGGAGCAGAAAAAGAGAAATTTCTTTCTTATCCATTCTTTTGTTTTTCCCTTACTCCAGGAGGGACTTTGGGGCCAAGATGTTTTTGCCCAAGAAATGCTTTTGGCATGGAGAGCTGAGAGGAACTACACTGTGATGGAGAAGCGAAGTCTGGGTGCTTTGGGTTGGTTAAGGCTCTGAATCCAGAATAGAGAGTGGGGCCTGAGGGTGCATTGTGTAGTCCTCAGTGGAGCACATGAAGGCAGAGAGGAGGGGTTGCAGCAGGAATCCACACCTGCAGCTACAACATGGCCTTTACTGGGAGAATGTGAGGCATAAAGGTCAAGAGTTAATCTAGCCATGGAAGGCCAAGCTCCACCAGCCCCAAGAAATACAAGGATCGTGACCCCAAATGAGACTCAGCCTGCTCTCAATCCCCAGGGGAAGGAGTCCTGAACTGAGAAATCAGGCAATGCCCAGCTCTCCTTCAAGTTTGCTGTGGGGCTATGGAGCAAATCATATCCTCTCCCTTGGCCTCAGTTTCTGCGTCTAATAACATGGGGGCGTTTGGACCAGATGAATGCTGAATAGATTGGGTGACTGTAGAGTTGTATTCAGGACAGTGACTAAGCATTTTCCATGTTTTGAGATGATAGTTCACCATTTTCTCTAAGGGGCTGAATCCCTTTGGCCTGACTGCCTGGCTCTAAAGTCTCAGCTTTCGGACCCTACATCAATAAGAAGCTGGAGAGAGGACGGAGGTCTCCCCACTACCCTAGGGAAATGGGGACTGGGAGGGCTGGGGTGATGGAGCAGTCACTGCCTGCATCCTAGAATAGCTGCAGCCTTCCTGGCATCTGCCATCCTGGCTGCAAACTCCCATCTCATTGGCTGCTCCTTGTCCCTGCCGTCTGGCAGGCACTGCTTTCCAGGTTTTTGTGGCACCGACTAAGCAGCCTCCTTGCAAGCTACAGCATGCTGGCTTCTTTCTCCACGTGGTTGGGATCATAATAGCAACTCTCCTCTGGTTCCCTCCATCCTGCCTCACTTCACCTCCCTGATGGGTGTGGAGAGAGGGGTAGTTTAGGACAGTGGAAAGGGGCCTATACTTGGCATTAGGGGTCTCAAGTTCTTCCTACCCACTTGCTATGTACATGGGCACAAGTCTAAACATTTCTCCTGGCTTCAGCATCTTCACCTGTGAAATGGGTGTGATCAGGCTGTTGACCACGGTGGTCATCCCTGTGGTTCACAGCTGGAGTCCCTTTTGCTTGGCCAGTGCCCAAACTATATGGGTTGTTTAATAATTGAAATATCTTCCTGAGGGTAATAATGTCTGGGTATTCACATAGAACTGCTGTGAGAATTCAATGGAGATAAATGAAGGATGGGAGCAAGTGCTTTGGGAGCTGTGAAGTCATTATCAGGTAATATCAGGTAACGAATACGCCTGTCCGTTCAGTACCCATTTGTCTCCTCTGTCTTGAAGGTATATTTTACCTTGATTTTCCACTCCCTCATTCTTTTTTTTTTTTTTTTTTGGTGACGGAGTCTCGCTCTGTCGCCCAGGCTGGAGTGCAGTGGCCGGATCTCAGCTCACTGCAAGCTCCGCTTCCCGGGCTCACGCCATTCTCCTGCCTCAGCCTCCCGAGTAGCTGGGACTACAGGCGCCTGCCACCTCACCCGGCTAGTTTTTTGTAGTTTTAGTAGAGACAGGGTTTCACTATGTTAGCCAGGATGGTCTTGATCTCCTGACCTTGTGATCCGCCCGTCTCGGCCTCCCAAAGTGCTGGGATTACAGGCTTGAGCCACCGTGCCCGGCCCCCACTCCCTCATTCTTAACCGTATAGTTCAGTTGGGACTTGCTCCACTCCCAGCTCCAAGTCTGCATGTGAGCAGGCCTGGGCAGGTGAGCATGTCTTCCTGTGGCTGCAGTGATAGGTTGAGAGATGAATTAAACCAAAAAAGCCTTACCCAAGCCAATCCTGGGGTAGGATCCAGAGCTAATCAATAAGACTGCACATGTTCTCACTGTGGTAATGGCTCAGGAATAGGCTTATGACCTGAGTTAGACCAATCTGATGATTTTTCTGAGATTATTCTCACTGGAATGGGTGGGAAAACTCCTTTCTCTTTTCGGTGATGAGTTTGGAGGCTGTGACTCATGGCTTTTTTTT
>NW_016814544.1:484830-503174 GCF_001698545.2 Rhinopithecus bieti | reverse complement strand
TTTTTTTTTTTTTTTTTTTTTTCACACGGAGAAAGCCTGCCTGGGTAGAAGAAAACAGAGCCAAGCAAAACCAAAAAACGGATATGAGATGAAAAGTAAAGAGAGTAGAGTCCTGGCGACACCAAGTCCTGGCCCTCTTTGGTCCTTAATGCCCTCATTCCTTTAGCTCCTCCATCAAGCAGAGTAAAGAACAGAGGGTAGCAAGCTGTGGGATACATTTCTACAGTTTTACATTGGCGATCAGGGAAGGCTTTTCTACTAAGGTTAAATATGATCTGAGATCTGAATAAAGTAAAGGAGTGAGTCCTGTAGATACACAGAGGAAGAGAATTCCAGGCAGAGGGAATAGAAGGTGCAAAGGCTCTGAGATGGGAGGGAGCTTGGTATCTTCAAGGAATTGCAAGTGCACCAATTGTGTCTGGAGCTGAGTGAGAAAATAATAACTTAGCCTAGAACTTCTCTCTGGGGGTGCCTCAGCTATGGAGTTTCTCTCTGCCTGGACTAGAGGTGATGCTGGGACCTGAACTGCAGCTTCATGGGCTTTGGTGCCTGTAGCTGCCAGGGGCTAGAAAGCTCAGAGACTACCACTGAGGTCTCTTTCTCTCTCTTTTTTTTGTGCTCTGTAATCCTATATCTGTCAATACCCAAAGGATATGACCTCCTTCTAATTAGCTTCCTCTAACAACTCACCCAGGAGCTGTCATAAACTACTGTTTCTACAGGAATCCAGAGAAGGGAACAATTCTGTGTGGCTAGAGTAGACAGAAAAGCTTCAGTGGGAACGATTTCTTTCATTACAATTGCTGAGGTGTGACATTCCATGAACACATGCCAATTTCTTCCCTGTGTGTTTGTTCCTTTCTTCATTCATTTAACAAGAATTTATTGAGTATCTGATATCTGCCAAGGTATACAGAAAGGCACTGAATATACAAAGATGAATCAGTCACGGTTTTTGCTTTCAAGGATCTCAGTCTGGGATGGGTGTGGAGGAGGCAGCCATGTAAACAGATAATTAGAGACAAACATGGCAGGTGCTGGAACCAAGGTAGGAATGCGGTGCTGGATGGGAGCCCTGAGGAGGGAGGGACAGTTATACCCAGAAGAGTCAGGGTGGTCTACACTGACCTCTGAATCGGACATTGAAGACCCAGGGAAGTTTGACCAGTGGAGGGGATAGTACATGTTAACAGTATGTAGTCGTGGGAAAGGATGGGATTAGGAAGTGGCAAACATTTAGTATAGAGGGTTTTGGGGCATTGGGGTTGGTAGGTAAAATAAAGGGCAAGGGGTTGAGGTCAACCCAGTCTGCATTAGACTTTGTTCTGCTAATTTGGAGAATCACTGGGGATTCAAAGCAAAAGAGTAATAGCAACAGAGTAGATTATTATGTAATATGATATAATAACATAATATATAAAATATAATATACTATTATAATATAATATGATAATAATGGGAGTTAGTCTGAAACATAAATGGTTAGTTGTTTGGGATGAGACAGAGTTACCAACTCAATGCCAACAGGGGTCAGGCAGATGACAGAACAAGGAGCAAAGTCAGCAGGTCTTACAGCCCTGCAGAGGGTAGGTGCTACTCAACTTAGTCAATTGTTGCCCCAATAGAAGCTTAGGTCCAGGGCTGTCAGAGCTTCTGAGTTTTCAAGAGCAGCTGGAAATCCAGATCCTTATGTAAAAAAATCTCACCATTTTTAAATGTTGGCAACTACTTTAAATTCTACAAAATGTTGTGTGGGCCAAGTGTATAACACATCTGCCAGCCTGATCTATCTGCAGGCCACTGGTTTGCAACTTCTGGGTTGAGAAAAGAGTTTTCTTTCTTCAAAAGAGACATGAGATGAAAATAGTTTTGGATCCAATGATTCAGGCCTGAAATGACCTTCTTTCATTCTTGTTCTAGAAAATTCCTAATCATTACTTAAAGCTCAGTTGCATTCCCCTTTGTGAAGCTTTCTTCATCACCTCCCCTTCTCCCCGACACCCTCAATGACCTCCCACATCTCCCAAGCATGTGTTCGCCGCATCTTTTACATGCTCTGATACCTGAAAACAAAGGCAAAAACAAAAACAAAAGTTGTGGAGCAGTAGAGAAGCCAGGGCCAGAAGAGACATATAATTGTTGATTAATGGATGGAACCAAGACTTGCAGAAGTAGAAGAAACTCAATACAGGCCCCCTCCTCCTGGTAGGACTGTCTGAGATGGGAAGAAGCAACTGAATCTGAAAGGAAAGATGAGTTGCTTGAGAAGAGGTTCGACTTCAAGAACTCAGTGGTGAGGCTCAACTTCGAGGCTCAATATTGAGTTTGTGTGGGATGTAATTCTTAAGCAGGTTACGTACCATTTTTGAGTCTGTAATCACATCTGTCTTTAGTTACTGCTCATCCTGAGATGATCAAGACTGATCTGGGAGTTTTCCATGAAGGGATTTAAGCTATGGGGGTGGAGTGGACATCTGTTGTTTTGCTGTCCAATTGCCTTTCATTTTTCTTTTGATTTCTCTAGGGATCTGTTCCTATCCAGTTTTCAGTCCATGTCTTTTTTTTTTTTTTTTTTTTTTTTTTTTTTTTTTTTTTTTTTTTTTTTTTTTTGCTTTTTTGAGATGGAGTCTTGCTCTGTCGCCCAGGCTGGAGTGCAGTGGTGTGATCTCGGTTCACTGCAACCTCCACCTCCCGAGTTCAAGTGATTCTCTTCCCTCAGCCTCCCGAGTAGCTGGGAGTATGCCTGGCTAATTTTTTGTATTTTTAGTAGAGATAGGGTTTCATCATATTGGCCAGGCTGGTCTCGAACTCCTAACCTTGTGATCTGCCTGCCTTGGCCTCCCAAAGTGCTGGGATTACAAGTGTGAGCCACCGCGCCCGGCCTCCATGTGCTTCTTACTTGAGAGTTGGGCATGGGACATATTCATGGCTCACTGAGGCTTCTGATTGCCTGGACACAGTGGTCAGTGTGGAAACGCAACTCTACTAGGGTCTGTGAAAATCAGGCTCAGGAATTTCCTTGAATTGTTGAGAAACAGGCACTCTCTCTTGTGTTTCTAGATTTGAACCTGGGATGGTGTAGTTTTCAGAGCAACCTAAGAAGGAAACAATATGGAGAAGAGGAGAGTGAGAGATGGTGAGAGACCTGTATGCAGATGGTGTCATCTGAACCATTGAATCAAACTGTACCTAGGGCTAGTTAACTAGATTTTCTAGTTATTGTAGCTAGTAATTTTTTCTCCCTTAAACCACTTTGAGTTATGAATATGTTTTTGTCAGTTGTAACCCAAAGTGGTCCTTCAACCTCCATTAAAGGCGTGAATAATGGTCCCTCCCATGTGCAGTTTGTGAAACATTTTTACACTTACTGTCTTGATTTTCCCAACTCTCCTGTGAAGTTAGTAAAGCAGGTATTATCATCCACATATCACAGAGAAGGCAGTCGAGGCTTCATGAGGTTAGGATCCACAGTCAGGTGGCTTAGGAATGGAAGAACAAAAATCCTCTTCTTTTGAGTCTGGTTCCAGAGTTTCTCTGCACCGATAATGTCATGCTAAATTAAACTCTGATAATGCTGAACTGAATTACTCTAAAGTACCCCTGGAAATAGCCTCTCAGAATCATAATTCATGCTGGGTAATTACAAAATAACTTTCTTCTCATTATTTTCCTACTTACCTACCTCCAAGGGAAGGGTTGGTGATAAATGTCAGGGTTGGGACAATTTAAGTAATTATTTAGATGTCTGGCTGATAGATATCTTTTACCATGGTGCTACTATCTGCTTTTAACTTCTGCTTGATAACAAAGTGGGAACCCTACATTTCATATCCCCAACACAAATAAAGTTATTTTGTAAAGAGATTGTTGAGAGCCTTCCTCATGCAATTTTATCTTTCTGGAATGATGCTCCTACCACACCTAGGTCCTGCCCACCCTTCGGGTTTGGCTTCAATAGCATGGATGCAGAGCGGTCCTACTTTATAAGAAATAGGTTTTTTTCCCCCTCTCCCAGCCTCAATTTTGTCCATTTTAAGCTATGTTATATTCTTCCTACTTTTTTTTCCCCACAATTAAGAAATTTGTTTTTAATTTTCTTCCTTTCCAATTGAATTTCCAGTAACATGTTTCACTTCTTTATCCCTAGCACCTAGCTCAGTGCCTGGCATGAGGTATCCAGTCACTAAATATTTGTTGACGGAGTAAACTGGTGAATGAGTGGCTTGTCCCAGAGTATTGAAGACAAGGGGACGTGTGAGTCGTTAGAAACTTGGGACAGGGAGGGCTCTAGGTTGGAGGCTCTAGACTGGTGGCTATCGGCAGTGAGGCTGGGCTGGGTGTGGGAGACAAATCCTGAGAGGGATGAATCCTCTAGGGAATGCAGTATGAGAGCAGAGAAGTATAGTGCCAAGGACCAAGACCTATGGCATGGAAAAAGAATAAGAAGCCAGGGAAGGGGGTGGGGATGGGTAGAAACCATGTCCTAGAGGCCAGGACAGGAGGGGGCTCAGGAAGAGGTAATAGACAGCAGTGTTTCATACCTCCACAAGTTGCCAGAGCACCTGATTCACACCTGACTGACTTTTCCAATTATTTTTACCCTGATTGTAGCAGTTGGCAGATTTCCAAGTGGCAGTGCAATTTTGTTTGCTGCCTGCAATTCCCACCTCTCCAGGTTAGCAGACACGAGTCCTCTGACCTTGCCAGTGAAGGTGGCACCTCTCAATTTAGCTCTGTCTGCAAAAGTCAGCTGAGATGCTACGTGCTCTCTCCACTGGGTCTTAAAGTATATTCACAGGGGCCCAGCCACACCCACACCACACATCTTACATCCTCTGCTCCCTCAGGGAGCAAGGGCATCTGCCCGACCACCACTTTGCAGCCCACCTTTGTGGAGATCCTTACCAGCTTTCCATATTGTTGTGATAAAGGGAATACGAAAGTGATTTGAGTGAGGAGTCTTAAGTCTAAGGAATCAATAACACGAAGAGAGGCAAAGCTGAGCCTCTGTTATTCTTCTAGGAAGTTGCTTCTAGAATTCTAGGAGCTGGGTTCATCACACTCCAGGGAGAGACACACACCTGGGTCCCTTGTTTCCCTTTGAAGGACCAAGCCTTCCACAGCCAGTGACATGTTCATGATAGCTAGAGATTTTAATAGATGCTAGTTTGGAGTACTTACAATGGGCTTAGCACTATGTTGGTCTTTTTATAGGTGTTCATCTTACTTAATCTTCTCCTGGAATCCTATTCGGTCATTATTCTTGGCTCCATTTTGCAGATGAGAAAACTGAGGCTCTGCGAGGTGGTATGACTTGCTGAAAGTCACACAGAATGTGTAGCATGGAACTGGGAATCAAACTCAGATCACGGCTTTTCCTATGACCCCTACTTGGTGAAGGCACCAAGCCATGCTGGTTACCTGATGGGGACTGACAGCATCTGTCACTGGAATTAGCTAACTGGGGCCTGGCCTTGTGCCTGAATGTTGAGAGAGCCAGCCACCTGGAAAGCCGTGCCAGTTCATGTGGCCCAATGGGTAGAATTTCTCCATCACACCCACTCCTCTGCTTCCCTCCTAACCCACTCAGGGTTCCTGCTTCTGATGAGGACAGGGACCTCCAGTTGACAATTTAGCTCCTTAAAGCAAAAGAGTCTTTCCCTCCTGATCATTAAAAACCCAAACTGGAAACAAACAAACAAACAACAAACAAACAACATATTTAAAACAGGGTTTAACAGGATTCTTTGCTGTTTCCCAGGGAGAGCCTGTGCTTTATGTTTTGTTGACAATTAAGTGGGGGTGGAAGATAGCCTTTGTGACTCAGGTTAGGGACTGCCATCACCCGCCCCAGGTTGCCTGCCCTCCTTGGTTACATCCCAGCTACAGCCAGGACATGTGAAGGACAATCAATGAACCAGCAGGCAAGCAGCATGAATAGGGAGGGAAGAAAGCCTTCCTCCTGGGCTCTTCCCACAAAGAAAATGACCATCTAAAACAACAAGAATAACAAACCAGCCTCTGGAAGCGTGTTGGGTGGGACTGGGCCAATCACCTACCCCTATATGTGCTTTATTTGGGGGTCTGGCCTCATAGTGGGGTTGGGTAGTGATGAGGAGGTGGAGGCGAGGGTGGCAGGGGGTCTTCACTGGTTTCTTCTGTTCTCCACCCATGACCCACTCTATTCTGTCTCCTCTGTTGACGTGAAGCTTTGGTTCAAAAGCTGGAATTTAGTTGGCAAACAGCACCCGGGGGCCTGGAATTTATCTTTCCTGTTGTCTTGCATCCCTGGGCTTTGCCAGCTGCCTTGTTAGGCAGCTCGAAGGTGATGTAAGGCTTTTCTGCCTCGTCTGTTTTCTGTCCATTGCAGTCCTCCTGCCCAATTCCTTTAAGCTGCCAGGACTGCTCCATGCCACACGAAAGCAGGTTCTGGGCCCCATCACATCCTGTTCCCGGGTTGCCCTGTGCACTGCAGCCTGAGTGGCCCTCATTCTCCTTGTTCTGATGCCACCAACCTTGTTCTGATGCCATCCCCGGGAACAGCCTTGCTACTGTGGCTTTCTCAGTTTGGTTTTCCTGGCCTTTCTGAGGGCCCCCCCTGATAACCAACTTCATGTCCCCACATTGGGAAAGAGGTCTCTTCATATGGAACCATTAAACCCAATTCAAATTGATTCAGTGTTTCTGTAGCACTCTATATTTCCTCTTTTGCAGTACTTATCAGACTTGCAAATACTGACTCGACTTCTATTTTTTCCAATACACTGAAACCACAACAAAGGTAACAGTGAAGACGAATATTTCCTGGACACTCACTATGTGCCAGGATCTGTGATATGTGCCCTGTGTATGCTGCCTCATTTAATCTGACAACAACTCTGGGAATTAGGTGCTAGTATTACAGTGATTTTATAGATGAGGCCTTGGAAGCTCAGAGAGGGTAGGTGACTTGCCTGAGGTCACAGTAAGCAATAAGCCAGGCACGAGGTAGGGGTTCAATGCCTGTTTGCTGAATGGATTAGATGAAGGGACTCATGTGTTTGTGGCCAGTGAGTGGACTGAGGATGGATGTGCTGAGCAGGTGGGGGCTGGAAATAGATCCAGGCAAACATAAGGAAGAACCTTCCCAGAGCAAGAGCTCCCGAGTAGGCTCAAGATAAGGTGTTCAGATGAGGGTAAAGGAGAGAGTAGAAGGGAGTTAAGCCTCAGGTAGGGGATAGGCAAGATGACCTTTAAGATCCTTTCTAGTTCCAAGAATCTGCAATTGTTACATAATTTTTAAAGAAATGAATAAAATCCTTTGCAAATATGATGCACTTTTAGCCCCAGCTCTATGCTGTTATGAACAGGAGCTCATGTTCATTTTGGTACAATAAAAGTCAACAACGGTAAGGTCTTAAGCCCTTTGGGGATCAGTGTCTATATCCAGTCATCCAAGAATGATATTAACAACAGCTGGCATTTATGGAGTGCTTGCTACATATTGGGCAAGATTATATGGAGCAATAGTAGGCAATATTTATGGAGTGCTCACATATTAGGCAAGTGAGTACATATTATGCGAGGTTTATATCTTTTGCATGTATTAACTCAATTCTCACAGCAAACCTATGTTACAGAGGTGGATTAGTCAGGCAAAGATGCAATAACAAATTAACCCTGACTCATCAGTGGCTTTATACAATAAAAGTTTATTGCTCCTTTCTTTTCTTTCTTTCTTTTTCTTTTTGTTTTTTCTGGAAACGAAGTCTTGCTCTGTCGCCCAGACTGGAGTGTAGTGATGTGATCTCGGCTCACTGCAACCTCTGCAATTCTTCTGCCTCAGCCTCCTGAGCAGCTGGGACTACACGCATGTGCCACCATACCTGGCTAATTTTTTGTATTTTGAGTAGAGACAGGGTTTCGCCATGTTGGCCAGGCTGGTCTCGAACTCCTGACCTCCGGTGATTCTCTCGCCTTGGCCTCCCAAATTGCTGGGATTACAGGCATGAGCCACCGTGCCTGGCCTATTTCTCACTTTCTTAAAGTCCAAAGAGGTTGGGACATTTTTTACCTTTTCTGTCTGAAACGTGGCTTCTATGGAGGCTGTGGTAAGGAAAGAGATAGTGAAGGAAGGTGATGTGTTTGCTATTTGCAACCCAAGACCCTAAAAAGACATTTGACTGCATATGCCTATTGTGATAGTTTAATGAGGAATCAGATGTGAGGCATTTCAAACCATGCCTCCTAGAAAATAAAGGCTCAATAAATGCTAATGTTGACAGTAGTGATGATCTATATGATAGGAGAGGTGATTGGAATCCCCACACTGCTGCACACAGAAGTGGGAAGGGGTAGGAAGGTAAAAGCTCACATTAGCTAAAGCTTGTTGGCTGGAGTCATCCATGCACCTGTCAGGAGGTTCGGCCCAGTCCAAGTTTAGAGGCCATCCTGACCAGGTAAGCGAGTGTATCAGCTGCCTCAGTCCACTATCTGCCAGGTGTCTGGTGCCTGGTAATACTTAATATTGTACCATACCATGTCATCTATGTGCCTAGATTGTTCTGTCTCTGTGGCTAAGCATCTGATAGATCATTCTGGTCCAATATCATTCCCTATCTATCTATCTATCTATCTATCTATCTATCTTCCATCTATCTATATATTTATCTCTATCACTTATCTGATTTCTCTTCTATTATTGATCTTCTATCTGTCTATCATCTATCAATTATCTATCTACTATTATCTATCAATCACATATCTTATCTACCTTCCATCTATCTCTGTATCTATCACCTATCTAATCTCTCTCATCTGTTATCTATGTTCCATCTAACTAATCTATTTATCCATCAATCATCTGTCTATGTCTTTATCATCTATATATGTATGTATGTATCTATCTATCTATCTTATTGCGATCTGATGACTGCGTACCGTAGCTGTAGCGAGCTTATTGCGTGGATTTGCTACCTATGCAGCCATTCCTGAATTTCTGACAACTTGCCATTCTCTCTGACCCTTGTTAGTGCCCAGAGCCATGATGCTGGGACTGTGTCATTTGGGGGACTCTCTGCTGCCTCATAGGCTCTCCCTGAATACCAGTGTCTTCCCAGATCTTTTCATGTGCTTCATGTTATTTGACTGCCCTCAAGATGACCAGACTGTGTTTCCCATCCCCTTGTCCTCTCAAGAAGTATCTTTCTTTCCTTTTCCGCCAGTCAATTTGCTTCATGCCTAAGGCCATCTGAACCAAGGATCTGAGAGATGGGGAAGGCAGCACAGCTATTTAATCAGAGGCAGTTTTGCAGAGGGATTGCAAGCTTGGTTCTGGAGTCAGACCTACTCTGCTTTTTCTCGCTGAATTATATTGGCCAAGTCACTTATGTCTCAGTTTTCTTATCTATAAAATGGGGATAATAATGTTGCTTAATTCAGGGGTTATTGAGAAGATGAAATGAGGTAATCTACAAGACGTGAATAGAACAGTGGCCAGCACGTTGACAATAATACATATTAGGTATAATGAAAAATTCGTCATTATTTTAATCCAAATCTAGCTGTCTGTCTCTAAGACTTCTACTTTCCTACTCGATTGCACATCATAAAAGTATCCCTTGATGAAAAGCCAATCTGAGCAGACTAACTTTGATTTTTTTCTTCATTCTGTTAAATTCACAGGGGATCCTGGAGAAGAGTATTTTTAGGAGGCATTACTGTGAAGCATAGCAGGTGGCCAGATGGTAATGGAAGGAAACATGGTCCCTTCTATCGGCTACAAGAAGAACTGAGTGGCATATAGGTGTGTAATGAGATAAACTACACTTCTAGAGACATTGTCTTGGATTCAGGTGGAAGAAGGGGGCACCATGGAATCTTGCCAGAGAGCATAAAGTCTGGGAAAATAGCAAACAACCAGACTATTGCACCCAGTCCTGTTCCCTAGGTAGTCCTTTCCTTGCCTTAGCTGTGACACCTGGGAATTTACTACCATCCCCCTTTTGAAAGCTTTCCTCCAGAAGATGTTGATGAGGTCATGTCTGGATAATATTCTCCTGCAGCTTGTGTCCCTAACAGTGTTGACTCCTTCTCCTTTTCTGAATCACAGGCCTTGCTAGAAAATCCAATTATGCCACTGGTTATGATATCTCAATGGGAAAGGAAATTCCCTTGGTTCCAGAGTTTCTCTCTGGAGCCCCACTCTTCTCTTGTTTGATTTGATTTTACTTTTATTTCTTGAGAGGGTATGGTAGATCTAGTGATCACTTTTCCATTTCTTGTCTGTTTGGCATTCATTGGTTTCCCCAAATCTCAGTGGAATATTAGTATGCTACCTTTATATCTGTGAGATTTGGTGGGAAAATGATTCCCAGTGCTCATCTCCTATTCCTAGGGAAGCCAAGGGGGACTAGTTACTTCTTTCCCAGTCTTAGGAAAAGCCAAGAGAGGGTGTATGTCTAACCCTCGGGCAAGTGGATACTTCTTCCCTGGGTTTTAAAATATTTAGTCTATGGCTGGGGGCATAGAGATGGTTGGAGGACCTGTCTTTGAAGACTGAACTGAATAACTCATAGGAAAGTCTATGCTAGGATTCCTAGACTCTCCCTTGCAGCCACTTTCTACTTTGATTCATTTACAAAAAAGGCTGTAACTTAATACCTTCTTGGTCCAGATAAGTGCTCTATATATGTGAGGTAGTGGAGTGAAGGAGACAAGAGAAAGGTTAGGCCAGTGGGGAGTGCCGGCTTCTCCTAAACAAAGCATTGGACAGCCTGGGCTTTTGAGTGCAACCCAGCATCTAAAGTAGCTAGTGTTCTCGTACTTGTTTGAAATGTCCCAGAAATACCAACGTTTTAGCATCCAACCTATATCCCTTAGAATGCTCCTTGTTCCATGGTGTATATGCGCCACATTTTCTTTATCCAGTCTATCATTGATGGGCATTTGGGTTGGTTCCAAGTCTTTGCTATTGTAAAGAGTGCTGCAATAAACATATGTGTGCATGTGTCTTTATAGTAGGATGATTTACAATCCTTTGGGTATATACCCAGTAATGGGATGGCTGGGTCAAATGGTATTTCTGGTTCTAGATCCTTGAGGAATTGCCACACTGACTTCCACAATGGTTGAACTAATTTACACTTCCACCAACAGTGTAAAAGAGTTCCAGGAAAAAAAAAAAAAAAAAAAAAGGAATGTTCCTTGTTCCCAAAAGATGCTTCCAAACCCTTTCTCAGACTGTGTAGACTGATTCGAGGACCAGAAAATAAAGCCTCCACAGCAGAAGTAGCAGAGGGCTTCGAGAGGTGTGGCTCTGAGCTGGGTTCAGAGCTGAAATCTGGCTACTTGGCCTGAGTGCTCCCCTCCCTCTCTGTGAAGGACACCAAGCTGTGCTTATCAAATGGCATGGCAGTGGGCACCAGGGATGCCGTTACCTGAGGTGGGGAAAGATATTGATTGCTATATCAAGAGTTAAATAATCCTGGCTTATAATGAGGAAGTTTATGCCTCACCCATTTAACAGTATGAGCACAGGCAGCCCAGGGCTGACACACTGGCTCCGTGGCCCTGGGCAGCTGATTCTACCCTGTTGCTTTGCTATCCTCCAAATGTACATTGCATCTAGTGGCTGAGATGCTGATTCAGCTCCCACTACCATGGGGCTCTGTCCAGCAAGCAGGAGGTAAGGGGAGGTGAAAGCATGCTTCTTCCCTTTTAAGGGCTGACCCATGGCTTCTACTCATAACTCATTGGCCTCAATCCAAGCATTTGGCCACAGCTAGCTGCAAGGAAGATTAGGAAAGATAGTGGTTAGCTGGGTGGCCATGCATCCAGATAAGATGTCTGTTTATAGAAGAAAAGAAGAATAGATATCAGGGAGATAACCATCAGTTTCTGCTCTGACCTTCATGTGTATGCCCCCGATCACCCAATAACCCTTATGTTCTCTCATCAGAGCAAAATGTCTAGGGCTGACCTTCATGCTTTTCACACAGAGGAAGCTTAAAGGACCTGAATGAGGTTCTGCAGGAATATGTCATGGTAGATCTTCAGGCACTAGGCAGGCGGGCAGAGGAGATATTTTTCTGACAAGGACCCTGAGTGCTCTTCTTGTCTTCCCATGTAGGCAGTCACTTACTCTTTTTGTTGAACTTCTGCTGTCTCCACTGTGTATTCTCTTCTTCAGCCATGCTTAGACCCAGACACTGTTACCTCCATTCTAGCAAAGGCAGCCCTGAGCAGAGGCCTTTAAGAGTGACCCCCCCTGGATAAGCCACCCAGTGCTTCCTGCCACAGTCTCTTCTATCCCTCCTGGTATGCCCATGGCCTCTAATTCTCATGTTTGTACACCTTGTCCTTGTGCTTCCAGGCCACACGTAGGCAAACCAGGGGTGGACATCTGAAAGGTCACCCAAGGAGAACCAGTCCACAGGCCGGGCTGGGCAATTTGCATCCTGTCTCTGGAGAACTGGAACTCAGTGACACAGAGCTAAGTCAGTTAGTTGATGGCAGGGTTTGAACTGAGAGGTCACATAGAATTGGGGTCAGAGTTCCTGCCGTGATAAATCAAAACTGTGTATAAACCAAAGGTTTTGGAGAGTACAGAGGAGCCTCAAGTAACCCCCAAAACTGATCTGCTCCAGGCTAATGGGGTAGATATGCAGGGAGTGGGGAGAGACCATGTGGCTAATGAGTGATTTCTCTCATTCGTGTTCCCGTTCCAGGTGCCCAAGCTCTCCTTCATTGCCCATCTTTGTGTGCTTGTCTGGTTGGTATAAGGTAATAGCTGGGAGTGTGAACTATAGTCTCGGATTGCACTGGGTTCAAATCACAGCTCTGCGCCTAATACCATGAGTATGGGCAAGCAACCTAACCAAGTAAGCCTCAGTTTTCTCATCTGTAAATGGGGGTTTTATGAGTACCTACTTCACAGGACAACTTGAGGATAATGCAAGTGACAAGTGCACAAGTTAGCCTGGGAAGGTTTCCCGGCTTCCCACCCTTCCTCTTTTCCTCCGTCCCTCCCTTCCTCGCTTCCTTCCTTCCCCCCTTCTTTCCTTTCCTCCCTTCCTCCCTTCCTCCCTTCCTTCATTCCCCCTTTCTTTCCTTTCCTCCCTTCCTCCCTTCCCCCCTTCCTTCCTTTCCTCCCTTCCTCCTTTTCTCCCTTCTTCCCTTTTTGTAACCAAAGGTTCAGGACAAAGGGCAAGGCATTTGAAATGCCTGGCTAATCACTTTCCCCTCCAACTCTCTTTGAGACATGAGCTTGTCCTATGAATTAATTCATGGAGTGATTTGCTTAACCTGATTCAGCTCCTTCCAGGCCTCTAGCCCACTTTCCTTCCTTTTGTGGATGAGGTAACTGAGGCCTCAGAGGCTCAGTGACCTGCTCAGGGAGATGCAGTGAGGAGGTGGTGGCAGTGGTGTCCTGCTGACATTAACTCTGAGTCCAGTGCTGCCTCCTCTGGCACACACTTGTGTTCCAGAGATACCCTTGTAAGATACCCTTGCTGCATGGTAGCTGGCTCTCCTCCTCCCCTTCCCTTTCCTCCATATGGGAAGAACCGGACACGGTGTGCTTGAAGAGCCTTCCAGAAGGCTACATTAATGAATTTTTATTCCTTCTCACATGAGGAGTTGAGACCTTCTGACCTCAATATGCAAGGAGACGCTAAAGATGTAAATCAGCCGCTCTCAGGTTCATAAAAATAGCTCAGCAAGGCAGTTCCCTCCTCCCCCTCTCATCCCAGCATCTGAGCTCCTGCTCCTAGTCCCTGCTACCTTTCTGTTAACTTCTTTTTCCTTCATTCCAGGTCATCAGTGCCTGTCATCTTCCCTGCCCCTTTCCCTCACTTGTTCTCTTTCTTCTTCTCTTCCATAGGCTCCCTCTTCCCTCCTCCATTTTCTGCATTTCCTTCCTAACTTCTTGCTTTTCCTACCTTCCTAACCAGGACGTGTGTGGACAGACAGCCAAGGCTCTTCGCTGCTCATTGGAGCCTGGGAGGGCAACACAGTAACATTATTCTGAGAAATTTCAAGGTCCTCTGGATCCTCGGGTGCCTGTGCTGGGGGTGTGGGGAAGCCAGGGAGGCCTGTGGTATGGTGGCCATGGTGCGGACACTGGAACCATTCTGCTAGGATTCAACACCCAGCTCTGTCTGAAGCAAGTAACTGCATCTGTGTGGGTCTCTGATCCATTGTCTGCAGAAAGTCAGCAACACCAGCATCCATCTTACAGGGTTGCTGGGAGGAGAACATGAGGTAATGCGGGTACCTAGCTCAGAAAAATCAGCCAGCGATGATTAGCCATTACTATCTTCTCAAAGCCCTGTACACCACAGGTGGTCCCAAGGCAAGGCCTGGGTACACGTGAACAAGTGGGTGGGGATCTGGGAAAGGCTCTGTGACTGAGGAGTACAGCAGCCAGCCACGCTGAGATGACAGGCATGGTGGCCTGGCAGGCAAGCACAAGCTCTTTGGGCTCAGACAGACCTGCCTTGGGTTCTGTCTTTTCATAGCTGTGGTACTCAGGTCCTGTGAAAGGACATTTCTCATCCTCAGGGCCTTCACCTGTAAACAGCAGATGCAGAAGTACCGACTTTGTGAGCACAGGGCTTAGCACAGAGGTTGGTAGATATTATTATTATTAGTCATTTAGCAATCTGTGGTTTGATTTAGCTTATGACTTTCTACAAAAGATGACTTGCATAGAACAGTGTTTCTCAGCCTTATTTCATTATCATTCCATGATCATTCCTTCAGGAACATTTTTTGCACATTTCTCTCCCTTAATCCCCTGCTCCTGGATTTTTATTACCACAAATATACTGTATACTTGTTTGTGTACTACACGTATATCTATCCTTTAAACATAGAGAAGATAAGATTTTTTTGTTTGCCCTCCAAGAACCAATTTTTGTCCCCACTGAGAATGTATGGCTTAGACCAGTGGTTCTCAAATTGGGGCAATTTTGCCTCCATGGGGCATTTGGCAATATCTGGAGGCTTTTTTTTACTGTGTGTATGCATGCAGAGGGCAGTGCCAATGGCATTTCATGGGTAGAGATAAAGATGTTGCCAAGAATCCTACAATGCACAGGAACGTGCCCACAACATAGAATTATCCAGCCCCAAAAGTGATGCGGTTGAGAGATCTTGCTGTAGGGTTATCATTTTTTTTTTTTTTAACCTAAGGATACTCAAAAGGGTGCTTGTGTCCTAGTGATCAGACAAGGTGGGAGAGGCATCAGGAGGATTTTTTTCTTTTTCCTCTTTGTCAGTGTGGGTCAAGGTAGCTTCTTAAAGGCACTGAGGGAGGCTGGACATGAAGGAGGTCCTGTGTCATGAGTGTGACCATGATCTAGCTGGATTAAGTATCATTGCTTTTGCCATTTCTCATCTGCCTTCATTAAAAAGAAACCCCATAGTTTGCAGGGTCATGTTTTAGGTAAAATGACAATGATGTGGGACTCTAGAGTCCTTTGTTGAAGGAGGCCAGGCTCTAGTTCGGGCAAGACTAATTCTTAGATCATTATGATGATTGCTAACATTTATTGCACACCAACCCATGTGTCAGAGATTGCATTAAGCAATACATTTTACATGGATTAATGAATGATAATTTCCTAACAATCCTATGAGACTGGCGCTATTACCATCCTCACTCCCATTTTACAGACAAGGAATATGATGCCTAGAGTGGTTAAGTAACTTGTTCGGAGTCACACAAGTGGGAGGTAGGGTAGCTGGGATTTGAACTCAGGACATCAGACTCCAGAGCCCACAAACTTAATATAGACTTACACTGCCTCTTAACTCTAATACAAGGTGAACTCTTCTAAGCATCAGCAGAGGTATTGCTGAAGTGCTTTTAGAGTTCAGAGATTCAGAGATGACTCCCAGCAGGAGAAACCAGGGCTGCCTTCCTGGAGGCAGTGACACCAAACAGGGCGGGAAGGATGAGTGGGAATGGCATAAGTAGGGCCAGGGAGAGCATCCCATTCAGAGGGGGACTGCTTGAGCAAAGGCACAGAAATAGGGAATTGGCCGGAATTATCTTCCTTAGGAATCACTGGGTCACATAGGAGTCCATGGGAGCCAGGGTACCAATACGTTTCATCCTGATTTCAGTTATGAAGGGCATGTGATGTGCTTGATAGTGGCGGTGCTACTAAATCAGGGTTTCTCAGTCATGGCACTATGAACATCTTGGGTTGGATAAGTCTTTGCTATAGAGGACTGCCGTGTGCATTGTAAGATATTCAGCAGCATCCTTCCCTTCTAACGACCCATCCTCCCAAGTTGAGACAACCAAAAATGTCTCCTAACATTGTCACATATTTCCCTGAGTGGGGCAAAGTAACCCCTGGTTAGGAACTACTATCCTAAATGGGAAAGGATGTGGACAACATAGGCTAGGGAGGCAGAAAATCTGGGTTTTCATACTAGGAAGTTAGTGCTGTGTGACTTTTGGAAAGACGTTTTCTCTCTCTGAGCCTTAGTGTTCTCACCCAAAAGATAAGGCAGCTGATTGCAGTTTATGTCCCTGAGGACATTTTTCCCCAGCGGCCTGAGACTGGCCTTAGATGTGCAACCAGCAACTCCAGATGCCAGTAGCTGCTCCATTATGCAGTGTGGTGATACCCACCCCTACCGCCTAGCAAGCTGGCGGCTGCTGGTTGTGTGCTGAGCCCAGGGTGGGGCCTGCTGCTGCCGCCGAGAGCAGGTGTGTGGTTTTGGTGTCACTTTCCACAGCAACACCCAAGTGACACCCCTATTTATAGTCAGGGGGAGCGAGACTCAGGAGGTGGCAACGAGTTGTTCTTGGTGTGAGCAAATGATTAACACCAGAAAACTGGCCAAGTGGGGCTGCTGAAGTCATTTCCTGAGGTCCTAATGGAAGAAGTTTCCCTCCCATTTCTTTAGAGGGAACCTGGTTCTCACCTTTACTCTGTCCTGGGAACCAGGCAGATGTTCCAGGAGAGGGGAAGCCATCGCAGATTTCACTTGGCTGTGGAATTTAGAATCATGGCAGACAGTTGTGCAGCGGGAAGGCTGAGAGGTTCCCTCCCATGTTTAGAGCTGCTTCGCTGTGTAGAAGTGGTGGGTAATCCCCTCGGGGCCAACTGGGGTCAACTTTGTGACCTCAAGAAAGTCAGTCAACCTCTATGGGTCTCAGCTCCATCATCTGCAAACAGTCAACAATAGCAGGCTCTCCCTTCTAGGGCTGCAAGGAGGAGAACGTGAGTTCACACAGGTGCGTGGCTGCAGCAGTGATGAAAAGCCCAGACAGAGCCTCTGCACCGCGTTCCACTTTTGGCCTGCATTATCCTTGGCCTCCAGTGACCCTCAGAGGGAGGTGTTCTCAAGCCCTGTTTTATAAATGAGGCTCAGATAGATTAAAACCATTTTCCTAACATCTCTTAGTTTGTGGTGGAAAAATGGTTGAAGCTCTGACGGCAGGATTCCACCAGGGGCTGATTCCAAAGCCTGCGTCCTCAGTCGTGTCTGAAGTCCCAGCTCTGAGGGCCTGCCACTCACTCCCCCAGCCTGTCCATCAGAGCCTGGAATGCAAACTCTCAGCTCTTGCTGTTTATTGTGGGCCTCTTTCCAGAAGGCAAAAAAAAAAAAATAAATAAATAAATAAAATAAAAATAACAGTGGGTGTGGGCAAGGGGATGAGCAGATAAGGGAAGCATGGTGGAGAGAGGGACATCTGATAAGGGGCTGGAGAGCAAAAGGAAGCAGATACACGGGGACCTGGGACAAGGGTAAGATAAGAGAATGGGGAAGATGAAAAGATGCCTTCTGGGAGTCAGGTGACAGAGGAGAGGAGCAGATAAGGGACAGCATGAACCATGGCCCATGGGGAATGGGGAATGGAGGCATTAAAGGGGAAAGGAGAAGTAGATAAGAGGGCAGAGAGGGGTGGAGGGAGGCAGACAGAGACAGGCGGGCAGTCCTGGTGCCTCTGCTCCCAGAATTCCAGCCCTGTTTGTGGTATCTGGCATGATGTCATTCTCTCTATTCTGAAAGTAAGTCCGTGGCTTTCCCCAGGCCATGACTCTCAGTCCATGAGATACAGATAACATGGCAGGAGAGGCAGGGAGCTCCAAGGAGGCCTGGTCAGGCTGTGGGTCTCTTGGGAATAAAAGCACTGGCATTGGATAAACTCCCTCCTACCTCCTCTGTCCAAAGGAAAGTTTGCTCCCTCCCTTCTACCTTCCTGCCTTCTTTCTTTCCTTACTTCCTCTACTCAGCAGTTCCACTGCTGAATTCTGTTCCAGGGTCAGGGAATACAGGAAAGATTGCTGTACATTCTGATAGGATAATGTTTTTTTTTTTTTTTTTTTTTTTTTTTTTTT
>NW_016814544.1:419242-483179 GCF_001698545.2 Rhinopithecus bieti | reverse complement strand
TTTTTTTTGAGACAGAGTCTTGCTCTGTCACCAGGCTGGAGTGCAGTGGTGCGATCTCGGCTCACTGCAACCTCCACCTCCTGGGTTCAAGAGATTCCCCTGCCTCAGCCTCCCGAGTAGCTGGGACTGCAGGCATGTGCCACCATGCCTGGCTAATTTTTTGTATTTTAGTAGAGACAGGGTTTTGTCATGTTGGCCAGGATGGTCTCGGTCTCCTGACCTTGTGATCCGTCCACCTTGGCCTCCCAAGGTGCTGGGATTACAGGTGTGAGCCACCGCGCCCGGCCAGGAGAATGAATATTAACCAAATAGTTACATAAGGTACTTGAGATAGCCACAGCTGCCATGAAGAACATAGAATCATGTACAAGGACAGTGAGTGATGGGGTTGGTTACCTTGGGTTGGCTGGTCAGAGTGGGCTTTTGTGAGGAGGTGGGCATTTGACTGGGACCTAATGATAAGAAGGAAGCAGTCAGAAGAATATCTGAGAGCAGAGGAAACAGCAAACACAAAGGCCCTTGGAGGGCATGTGCTTGGCTTGTGGGGCTGCATCCTCATGACAAAGAGGGAGAGTGATATCATCAGGTCGAAGAGGTGGAGGGGCCAGAGCGTGCAGAACTTGGACTGCAGAATTTATATCAATGGTAAGGAGAAAGGCTGAAGGAGCCTCACCTGGATGAGGCTCAGGGTGCATTTGGTCAAGTGGAGGCTATGCAGTGTAGTGAAAAGAGCACTGGACAGGCCAGGAGATCCAGATTCCAATTCCGACTTTCCCCCTAACATACATTGTGACCTTGGGCAACTCAATGCCCTTCTCTGGGCTTAATCACTGCTAGTTGTGACCTGAGAGAATGACTCAGTGATCCCTAAGGTTCACTCAGTCCTGATATTCCATGGACATTTGAGCAGAGTCAATGAGCGATCCTGTGGGCCCCAGTCTAAAAGCCTTCGAAGTCTTTCAAATGTGAATATAACTTGCTTTTCCAGGGCCTTCCATCATTCCCTTCTTCCCCTGTAGTTTTACCATGTAGAGCATCACCAAGTGCACACATTCAAATCTTGACTCTGCCACTACATTTGTATGTAACTTTGAGCAAGGGGCTTAACTTTCTTGAACTTCAGCTTTCTCATTCGCAAAATGCCAATAATAATCACACCTACCTCATGGGGCTGTCATGGGGGAGGAAATGAGATAATTATGTAAAGGATTAAATCCGTTCCTGATGCACAATAAATTATTATTACCGGTGCCAAGGACTCCCAAATCTTTACTTTGAGGTCAGGTGCGTCTCCCAAGCATGGGCCAAAATGTTCACCTATCGATGGATCATTTCTACTTGAAAACTGATGTTCCATTGGCACCTCCAGCTGAACATGACCAAAATCAGACTCATTATCTCCCTTGCTCCCCATTTTCTTCTCCTTCTGTTTCCTGCTCCTGGGTCTCTTATCTTGGATCATGGTACCATGGTTCTCCCAGACACTCATGCTGAATCTCAGAGTTATCTAGGGCTTGTTTTTCCACATCCAATCAGTCACCAAACCCTATCACTTAACCCCCATCATGCCTCCTTCTCCTCCTCATTTTCATTCCTAATGCTTTGCTTACTCCTCGCCTAGACTGTAGGATAATCTCTGAACTGGCTTCCTGCTTTGTTTCTTGTTCTTTGTTCCTCATTTCTGCCATCCATCACCTACTTTTCAAAGACTGTTGTCACAGTGACCTTAACACATACCTCTAAGAAGATCACTTTTCTGCTAAAAAGTCTTCTATGTCTCCCCATCCACTCTAGGCCACAAGATAAAACCCTTCATCCCAGCCTGCCTTGAAGTCTTTCAAATGTGAATATAGCTTGCTTTTCCAGGGCCTTCCATCATCCACCTCTAACACATCTCAAACCTTCTTTGAGCGTGGCTCGCTTCTGGAGAACCTCAGTTTAATTTCTCCCCTCTGCCTAGAATCTATCCACAGTCTAGGGCTGCTTGTTTAGGTTCATCCATACTTGGAATCTGAACTTTGAGCCTATCTACATCTCATGGAGGCTTCCCAGATGTCTGTGCCCTGCCAATCTGTCAGATTCTAGTTACCACACGTGTACATATTAGCTCTTTTATAAAGTACCTACAGGCTTTCTTGAACTGATATGTATGCATTTTTTCTCCCCTACCAGACTTGTGAGTTCCTGGAAGATGGGGATTTTGTCTTGGTCATCTTTATATTGTTGGGTAGACCTAGTAATAGTTTAAGAAGCCTAGTAAGTCTCTCAAACCTAATGGAGTTAAAACAGGACCCCTTATTTTACCCCCTTCCCCAACCTCTGTTGCATTCCCTGAGCAATCCTATTTCTCCCCCAGACTTCGCCTTCTTGGTGAGTAACACCACCCTCCACCTAGTTGCACAAGCTCCAAACCTGGGAGTCATCCTTGTTTCCTGTCTTTCTTTGCTCCCACCCCATGCCCAGTCCATCACCAAGGTAGCTCTACCTCCAAAATTCATCCCAAACTTTCCCACTTTTCTTCACCTTACCTGCCACCTCTTTCTCCTAGACTGCCACAATGACTCCCAAGTGGTCTCCTTGCCTCTGTTCTTGCTGCCCTGTACTCTATTTTCCTTTCTGAAGTGAGAATGTGCTTTTAAAATGTACATCACATTGTATCGCTAACTGTTGTAAAACCCTCTAGTGGCCTCCTGTTACATGGAGTAACATGTGGATGCCCCACTCTGGTCTGCAGAGCCTTGCATACCTCCCTTTCTAATCACCTATCGTATTACTCCCCCTGATGGCCATGTCACACCTTCAGCCACTGCCACCTTTCTCCAATAGACCAAGCTCGTCCACCAAGGCGCTTTGAGCTTGTCACGCTCCTACCTGTACCACTATTTTCCTCCAGATCTTCATGTGGTTGTCCTTGTGTAAATTTGTATCTTTGATGTAAAGAACTTCTTCTTTTTTTTTATTTTTTTTTTCTTTTTTTGAGACGGAAGTCACCGCCTCTGTCGCGGACCAGGCTGGAGTGCGGTGGCCGGATCTCAGGCTCACTGCAAGCTCGCCTCCCGGGTTTACGCCATTCTCCTGCCTCAGCCTCCCGAGTAGCCTGGGACCTAACAGGCGCCGGCCACCTCAGTCCAGCTAGTTTTTTTGTATTTTTTAGTAGAGACGGGGTTTCACCGTGTTAGCCAGGATGGTCTCGATCTCCTGACCTCGTGATCCGCCCGCCTCGGCCTCCCAAAGTGCTGGGATTACAGGCTTGAGCCACCGCGCCTGGCCAAGAACTTTCTTAACTGGATTACCCATGCAATTATTCCATCATATTGCTCCACTTTAAATCTCTGCATTGTGCTTACTACTCTCTAATTAAAATTATTATTATTTTACTCTGGTTGTTTCCACTCCACCGGAAATAAACTCTGAAATTAGGGAATTTGTCTATCTTAGTTTCCACTGTATCCTAGAGGCTAGGATAGTGCCTTGCACATAAAAACTTATTGAACAATTACAAATGATAATAATCATTACTATAAGTAATGATGTGTCTATTCTCTACCAAGCTATTATATAGCGGGAAAAATGGGGATCATAATATTAATCTTACAGGGTTTGTGAGGATTAGAGATAATTTATGTAAAGCGCTTAGTATGCTATAGGTCTTATAACCATTGTTTGCCCAATGTCTCCCAGCTGGTAAGGGGCTGAGCAGGGCTCAGATGCAGGTTTCGCTGCCTCTGGTGCTGAGGCTCTCACCTCTACCTGGGAGAATTGGTAATATTCTGGCCTGTTTTGTCTGCCATTAATAGAATCACAGAAGCTTTTTTATACCTTGTAGTTCCATTGCATATCTTTTTCATCCTTCTCCTTATGAACAATATGTCTTTGTATTTAGAGTGTACCCCTTGCAGTCAGCATATAGCTGAATCTTGCTTTTTCACTAGTCTATCAATCTTTGCTGCTTAATGGGTAGAAAGCTTTCTGTTGATTTTAAAACTATTTTAAAGTTACTTTCTTAGGGGTTTATCCAGCAATTAGAATGTAAATTTCAATTTGTCATAATATAAACATAATAAATTAATGAAAACTCCGGATTAATACTAACTTAATTTTGGTAAAATACAGAAACTTTTCTCCAATATAACTCCATATCCCTCTCTTCCTTTGTGGTGTTATTTAGACACATATGACATCTGTATATGTCAGAATCCATACAACAACTCAGTGTTGTAATTATTGCTTTATAAAGACTTATATGTTTTAAAGAAGTTAAGAGAAGAGAAAAAATATATGTATTTGTATTTTTTATATTTTTGTTTATTTATTTTTGAGACGGAGTCTTGCTCTGTAGCTCAGGCTGGAATGCAGTGGCCAGATCTCAGCTCACTGCAAGCTCCGCCTCCCGGGTTTATGCTATTCTCCTGCCTCAGCCTCCCGAGTAGCTGGGACTACAGGCGCCCACCACCCTACCTGGCTAATTTTTTGTATTTTTTAGTAGAAACGGGGTTTCACCATGTTAGCCAGGATGATCTCGATCTCCTGACCTCGTGATCCGCCCATCTCGGCCTCCCAAAGTGCTGGGATTGCAGGCGTGAGCCACCGCGCCCAGCCTTATTTATTTATTTTTAAATTTTTGTGTCTTTTATGTATGTGATTATATGTCTCTTATATTTGCCCACATACTTACTACTTTTGGCACTTTGTTTTGGGGGATTCTAGTTACCATCTGGTGTCACTTCTCTTCAGCCTAAAGGACTACTTTAATATTTCTTATAAGACAGGTCTTCTGGCAATGAATTCTCTCAGGCTTAATCTATTGGGAATTGTCTTCATTTCACCTTTAATATGCACAAATTGTTTACTTGATTATTGAATTTTTGGTTGACAGCTGTTTATCTTTCAGGACGTTGAATATGTCTTTTCATTGCCTTTTGGCTTCAGTTGTTCTCATGGGACATCTGTTATTAATCATATTGTTGTTCTTTTCTATGAGATGAGTAAAATTACTTTTCTTGTTGTTTCTTATTTTATTTTATTTTTGAAACAGGGTTTGGCTCTGTCACCCAAGGTGGAGCGCAGTGGTGTGATCTTGGCTCACTGCAATGAGCCCATCTCATGGGCTCAAGCGATCTTCCTACCTCAAGACTTCCAAGTAGCTGGGGCTGCAGGCACATGACACCATGCCTGGCTAATTTTTGTATTTTTCTTGTGGTAGAGATGGGGTTTGGCCGTGTTGTCCAGGCTTGTCTCAAACTCCTGGGCTCAAGCAATCTGCCTGTCTAGGCCTCCCAAAGTGCTGGGATTACAGTGCAGGAGTGAGCCACCGTGCTGGCCTCTTGCTGCTTTCAAGATTTTCTCTGTGTTTGTCATTCAACCATTTGACTATGATGTGTCTGGGTGTGAATCTCTTTGTTTTTATCTCATTGGGCATTCCTTAGGGAGTTTTGCCCATTATTTCTTTTTTGTTTTTAAATTTATTATTAAAAATTTTGTTGTGGGTACATAATAGGTGTATATATTTATGCAGGACAGATGTTTTGATATAGGCCCGTAATGTGAAATGAGTACATAGTGGAGAATGGGGTATCCATCCCCTCATGCATTTATCTTTGGAGTTACAAACAATCCAGTTACATTCTTTAAGTTATTTTAAAATATATAATTAAGTTATTATTGACTATAGGCACGCTATTGTCCTGTCAAACAGTACGTCTCGTTCATACTTTTTATTTTTTTTGTATCCATTAGACATCCCCATCTCCCTGCTTTCTGCCTATTTCTCTCTCTCCTTTCCTTCTGGGACTCCTATTACATATGTGTGTAGAGGAATAGCTCTGGGGTGATGCCCTGCCACCCCAGTACGTGCCCATACAGGACGTAGAAGCAATGCTTAACTGTAATTTGACCCAAGTCTTGGTAAAACACCTTGCTATTCCTCATGTAATGAGAGGGATGAGCAGTCTTGTGGGGGAGCTGCCATGGGAAGCTTATCCACATCCCCTTAGCTTGCAGGAGAAAGATGCAAGGCTGGTTTTATCCACCCCCTTGTTTCAGAGGAACACAGGACTTTCCACCTTGACCCACTAAGAGTAGAGCTGCTGACTTCTGTGTATGTCTGTTAATTTGTTGACTGTATTTAGAAGGAGCCCCTCAATAGCACAGCCACCCACTGCCTGAGCAACCTGTCATCTGGCCCCTCTCATTTGGTGGTGTCTTGTGGAGCTAGGACATAGGAAGCTACCATTATGCTGACTGATTTTTCATCTGTATAAGTAATAAACTGTCTGAATCCATTTGGGCTTACTGTCCTTTTGCTGGCCTAATCTATGAAATTGTGGTAAACTGCAGTAGAGATTCCTATATCCCTGTTAGCCACTATGCTGCTGCTTTGGGACTGTTTGACAGTATGTTGGGATGCTTGATGACATCCCTATTGGGTTAAATAGTGTCCCCCCAGAAGTTCATGTCTACCCAGAACATCAGAATGTGACCTTATTTGGAAATAGGGTCTTCGCAAATGTAAGTCAAGTCAAGATGAGGTTATAATGGATTAGGTTGGGCCCTATTCCAATGACTGCTCTCTTTATAAGAAGAAAGAAATTTGGACACAGAGGCATGCACAGAGGGAAGATGATGTAAAGACACATAGGGAGAAGAACATGTGATTGGAGTGATGAGTCTACAAGCCAAGGAATGTCAAGATTGCCAGCAACCAACAGAAGCTAGAAGCAAGAAAGGATTCTCCCCTAGAGTCTTTAGAGAGTAGAGGCCTACTGACACCTTGATTTTGGATTCTAGTCTCTAGAGCTGTGAGATAATAAATGTCTGTTATTTTAAGCCATCCAGTTTGTGGTACTTTGTTAGAGCAGCCCTAGGAAATGAATACAGTGTTACACATGAACATGAACATGTGTGACACATGAGACATGAACGGGTCTCTGAGGCTCTTTTCATCTTTATTCAATATTTGTTTCTTTCTGTCTATCATATTGGATCATTTCCATTAATCTGTCTTCACGTTCACTGATTCTTTCTTCTTCTGTCATCTAAAGTCTGTTGGTTGCTCAACAATACTAAAAACATTAACTTTTTCATTTCAGAAAGTTACTGAACTTTTCAACTCTAAAATTCCATTGGGTTCTTTTGCATGATTTCCATCTCCTTACTAAGATTCTTTATTTGTTGAGTCATTGACTTCATATTTTTCTTGATTTTTTAAACATTGTTTCCTTTAGTTCTCTGAACATGATTATTGGTTTTAAAGACTGTGCTAAATCCAACATCTGGCCCCACTCAGAGACCATTCCTATTGACTAAATTTTTTTTACTGAGTGTGGATCATGTTTTCCCATATCTTTGCATGTCTCATAACATTTTGTTGTTCCAAACTGGATAATGTAGGTAATAGATTGTAGCAGTTCTGGACTGTGATGTCACCTGGGAATGGTTGTTGTTGCTTGTTTAGTAGCTTACCTGGACTAAATCTGTGGATACTGTCTCCCTTGTGATGTGTTGCTACTGATGTCTCCCCTCAGTTTTTTAAAAAAAAAAAAACAAACAAACTATTTTATTTTAAGCCTGAATTCCTAGGGGTTGCTTCTATTTTCTTCGCAGTTTAGCGGTCAGCTGATGTTTGGTCACAGGTGATGCTCAAACACCTTGTATTAGTTTTTCTATTGCTGCCATGTACCACAAGCTTAGTGTCTACACAACATAAACTTATTATTTTAGTCCTCTAAGCGACTTACTGGGCTAAAATCATGGCATTGGCAAGGCTGCATTTCTCCTCCCTCCTCCTCCTCCTCCTCTTCCTTCTCCTCCTCCTCCTCCTCTTCCTTCTCCTCCTCCTCCTCCTTCTTCTTCTTGTTTCTTCTTCCTCCTCTTCCCCTTCTCCCCCTCTTCTCCTCCTTCTTCTTCTTTTCTTCTTCTTCTTCTTCCTCCTCCTCCTCCTCTTCTTCTTCTTCTTCCTCCTCTCCTTCCTCTTCTTCTTCTTCTCTTCCTTCTCCTTCTCCTTCTCCTTCTTCTTCTTCCTCTTCCTCTTCCTCCTCTTCTTCTTCGAGATAGTCTTGCTCCATCACCCAAGCTGGAGTACAGTGGCACAATCTTGGCTTACTGCAACCTCTACCTCCCTGGTTCAAGTGATTCTCATGCCTCAGCCTCCGAGTAGCTGGGATTACAGACACCCTTCACCATGCCTGGCTAATTTTTGTATTTTTAGTAGAGATGGGGTTTCACCATGTTGACCGGGCTGGTCTCAAACGCCTGACCTCAAGTGATCCACCTGCCTCAGCCTCCCAAAGTGCTGGGATTACAGGTGTGTCACTGTGCCTGGCTAAGGCTGCATTCCATTCTGAAGGCTCTGGGGAAGAATCAGTTTCCTTGCCTTTTCCAATTTCTAGAGGGCATTAACCTTGCTTGTCTATGGCTTATGTTCTCTGTCTTCAAAGCCTACTTTTAAAGGGTCCTGTGACTAGATTGGGCCCACCAGGATAATCCAAGATAAACTATCTCAGGGTCCATAACCTTCATCCCATCTGCAAAGTCCTATATACCCTTAACATAGTCACAGGTTATGGGATCAGACCTGAACATCTTTGTGGGGTGGGTGGGGAAGAGAGGACTTTATTCTGCCTACCACACACCTCAAGCTAGTGAGGCTTCCTTACACTTCTATCAGATCTGTGTGGGTTATCAAAGTTCAGGAAGTTTTCAGGTCTGCCCTGGTTGACTCTGCATCCTGGTGCACCAGGGATCTATGGAGCCCCTTTAGGACTATCTGGTTTCTTGGATCTCCTTGTTAACTTTTTGGTTAGTCTTCCACCAGGACTGCAATCTCAGGTTAGCAGAACTGTTGGCTTTCCCAGTTTACTGGTCACCAAGATTGCTAGCTTGACTGACAGGGATGGTGGATGTGGATTTTTTTCCTTTCCATTCCAAACCAAGTGAGTCCTCTCTGCAGCAAAGTAGCTGGTTCTCACAGCCAGTCTCACTGGGCTAGAGCTACTCTGCTGACCAAGCTGGATGGGAGCAGGGAGGATGAAAGCAGCCTCAGTCTGAAGCTTGAATACTACCAACTCCTGCAGTTCTTACCCCAAATTTAGCAGTTTTTCATGAATACAAACGTTATTTGCTATATGGCTGTTTGGTTTTCAGAGCTCTGAATCATTGTTTTTGACAGTTTTGATTTTAGCGTATATAGTTGCTTTTTGGGGAGAAGATTTGCTGACCTCCTCATTTTACCATACCAGAAGTCTCTCCTGCCTAACTGGAGGGTTTAGTCTCAATATTATTACATTTAGAATAATTAATAATATTGCTGGTTTCTCAATATACTTTACTGGTATTTGACTGCTTTCTGTATCTGTTTATTTGTACCTCTTTCCCTCCTTTCCTGCCTTCTTTGGGATAATAAAATATTTTTTAGCTGTCCATTTTAATTTCTCTATTGACTTTTTAATTATGATTTTTTGGTATTTTTTTAGTGCTGCTCCAGGCAATATACATATCCTTAATTTATCAAGTCTACCTTTGAGTATTATTGCATCCCTTCCTGTGAAATGCAAGAACCTTGCAACAGCAAGACAGCACTTATCTAAACCCATCTTCTATGCTATTACTGACATACAAGTATAACTTCCTTCATTGTGCTTCACTTTATTACGAAACACTCTCAGATACTGTGTTTTCATTACAAATAGAAGGTTTGTGGCAACCCTGCATCAAGCCAGTCTATTGGTGGCCTTTTCTCAACAGCATGTGTTTACTTTGTGTCTCTGTCTCATTTTGGTAATTCTCTCAATATTTCAAACTTTTTCATTATTGTTTATCTGTTACGGTGATCTGTGATCTGTGATCTTTGATGTTATTACTGTAATTGTTTTGGAGTACCACGAACCATGCCCGTATACAACACTAAACTTAATCCATAAAAGTTGTGAGTGTTTTGATTGCTCCATCAACTGGCCTTTCAACATCTCTCTTCCTCTCCTTGGACCTCCCTAGTCCCTGAGACACAACAAAATTGAGATGAGGCCAATTAGTAACCCTGCAAGGGCCTCTAAGTGTTCAAGTGAAAGGAAGAATTGTTCATCTCTTACTCTGTATCAAAGGTAGAAATGATTAAGCTTAGTGAGCAAGGCTCACTAATGTCTTTCGCGAATGTCAAAAGCTTTCACTAATGTCGAAAGCTGAGAAATGCTGAAAGCCAGGACTCAGTTAGCCAAGTTGTGAATGCAAAAAAAAAAAAAAAAAAAAGTCCTTGAAGGAAGTTAAAAGTGCTATTCCAGTGAACACACGAATCATAAGGAAGCAAAACAGCCTGATTACTGATACGGAGGAAGTTTTTGTGGTCTGGATAGAAGATCAAACTAGCCACAATATTACCTTAAGCCAAAGCCTATTCCAGAGCAAGTCTCTTCCATTCTGTGAAGGCCGAGAGAGGTGAGGAAACTGCAGAAGAAAAGTCTGAAGTTAGCAGAGATTGGTTCATAGGTTTAAGGAAAGAAGCTATCTCCATATCATAAAAGTACACGGTGAAGCAGCAAATGCTGATATAGAAGCTACAGCAAGTTATTAAAAAATCTAGATAAGATAATTGATGAAGGTGGCTACACTAAATGACAAATTTTCCATGTAGATCGAACAGCCTTTTAATGGAAGAGATGCTGTGTAGGACTTTTATAGTTAGAGAGAAGTCAATGGCTGGCTACACAGCTTCAAAGAACAGGTGGACTCTGTTGTTATTGGCTACTGCAGCTGGTGATTTTAAGCTGAAGCCAGTGCTCATTTACCATTCTAAAAATCCTAAGGCCCTTAAGAAATATGCTAAACCTACTGTGCTTGTGCTCTATATAAAAGAAACAGCAAAGCCTAAATGACAGCACATCTGTTTACAGCATGGTTTATTAGATGTCTTAGTCATACTGTTGAGACCTATTGCTCAGAATAAAGACTCCTTTCAAAATATTACTGCTCACTGACAATACGCCTAGACACTCAAGAGCTCTGATGGAAATGTACAAGGGAATTAATCTTGTTTTCAAGCCCAGTAACACAATATTCACTGTGCAGCGCATGAATCAAGGGGCAATTTTGACTTTCAAGGCTTATTATTTAAGACATACATTATGTATGGCTACAGCAGCCATTCATAGTGATTCCCCTGATGGGTCTGGGCAAAGTAAATTGAAAACCTTCTAAAAAGATTCATCCTTCCAGATGCCATTAAAATATTCATATTCATGAGAGGAGATCAAAATATCAACATTAACAGTAATTTGGAAGAAGCTGATTCCAACTGTCATAGTTTTCTTCGAGGGATTCAAGATGTTGGTGGAGGAAGCAACCGCAGATTTGGTGGAAATAGTCAGAGAAGTAGAATTGAAAGCAGAGCCTGAAGATGTGACTGAATTTCTGCAATCTTACGATAATATTTGAATGGACGAGGAGTTGCTTCTTTTAGAAGAATAAAAAAGTGGGTTTTTTTTTTGTTTTGTTTTTGAGACAGAGTCTTGCTCTGTCACCCAGGGTGGAGTGCAGTGGCATGATCTCAGCTCATCGCAACCTCCCTGGGTTCAAGCAATTCTCCTGCCTCAGCCTCCTGAGTAGCTGGGACTACAGGCGTGCACCACCACGCCTGGCTAATTTTTGTATTTTCAGTAGAGATGGGGTTTCACTTGTTGGCCAGGCTGGTCTCAAACTCCTGACCTCAGGTGATCTGCCCACCTTGGCCTCCCAGAGTATTAGGATTACAGGCATGAGCCATCTCGCCTGGCCAAAAAAGTGAGTTTTTGAATTGGAATATACTCTTGGTGAAGATGCTGTGAACATTGTTGAAATGACCACAAGGATTTAAATATTACATAAGCTTAGTTATTAAAGCTATGGCAGAGTTTTAGAGGATTGACTCCAATTTTGAAAGAAGTTTGACTGTGGGTAAAGTGCTATCAAACAGCATCCCATCTACCAAGAAATCATTTGTGAAAAGAAAAGTCAATTGATATAATTGATACGGGAAACTTCATTGTTGTCTTTTTTTTTTTTGAGATGGAGTATTGCTCTGTTGCCTAGGCTGTAGTGCAGTGGTGCAATTTGGCTCACTGCAACCTCTGCTTCCCGGAGTCATTTGCAGACCCCATGATCTGCCTGCATTGGCCTCCCAAAGGGCTGGGATTACAGGCGTGGGCCACTGCGCCCGGCCCTTAACCCATTTAAAGTGATTCTCCTGTGTCAGCCTCCTGAGTAGCTGAGATTACAGGCGTGTGCCACCATGCCGGGCTAATTTTTGTGTTTTCAGTAGAGACAGGGTTTCACCATATTGGTCAGGCTGGTCTCGAACTCCTGACCTTGTGATCTACCCACCTCAGCCTCCCAAAGTGCTGGGATTACAGGCTTGAGCCACTGTGCCCGGCCATTGTTGTCTTATTTTAAGAAATTGTCACAGCCACCCCAACCTTTAGCAACCACTATCCTGATCAGGAAGCAACTTTTAATTTCTTTCAAGAACTTTTTTTTTTCCTTTTCTTTTTGAGACATGGGGTCTCACTCTGTTGCCCAGGCTGGAGTGCAGTGGTGTGATTATAACTCATTGCAGCCTCAACTCTTGGGCTCAAGAGATCCTCTTGCTTCAGCCTCCCAAGTTTCTAGGACTACAGGCATGGACCACCGTGTCTGGCTAAGAACTGTTCTTTTGCATTCACAACTTGACTAACTGTCACAAATCTGTAATTCTTAAAAATGTGATATCTATGAGGTGCAATAAAGCAAAGCAAAATAAAATCAGGTATGCCTGTATACTATGATTTAGTTAACCAGTACACAATTGATCCCTTTTTCTTAAACTTCTCTAGATTGGAAAACCGAAGCTCCCCCGAGAGTCAGGGACATCCCTGGCCAGTCCTCAGATAGAATTTAACCTCTTATTTTGTACATGCATTGAGCAGTTATTGTGAGCAGGGCTCACATCCTGAATACTCTATGACAGCATTGAGGTAGAGTTTCTGCCCATGTATAAAAATGACTGCCACATAAGGTAGATGGTAGCAAGTGGCAGAGAGAGACAGAGCAAGTGAGCTTAATTCTGTCTTCATGGCAAGTAGGTCAGGAAAGGCTTCATGGTGTTGGCGACATTTGAGCTAGATCAGAAATAGGGGAGAGGTCTTTTGGAAGAGGCTGTTCCAGGTAGAGGGAACAGTGTGGACAGAGGCACAGACAAGAGCCTGGATGGGGAAGAGAGACTGGCATGAGTACCAGCATGTGGAGGAAAGCAGGCTGGGGCTAGGCCACAGTGCATATTAAGCACCAGTGCATATTAAGTCCAAGGAAATGAGCAAGGACTGAGAACTTTCATGGAGTTTTGCTTGTCACGGGCCTGTTATAAGATTGAAAGGACTGGATTTGTGGATTAAGGGTATTTCCTAGAGGGAGACCTCTTATATTAAAGCACGTTTTGATAAATTGATTGTAGAACGTGTCCCTCCCTTTTCTCCCACTTGTGTTATCTGGGTCCATTCCCTCTTTTGTCTGCCCTCAATCCCCTGCTCCAAGGTGTCCAGGCTGAGGCTGACCATGAGCCCACACTGCCTCCCTGTGCCAGGTTCATGCATTGCACTTGGCATAACTGCTGCCCTGAGGCTGGAGGGGATGGGATCGGTCTTTATTCTGTGATGCTCACTGATGCTCACCATCCACATTCACTCATTGTTTTAGATGGGGAGACTGACTGCACTTGCAGTGATGTCTGGATGAGCACTCACATTCATTTCCATACAGAAAGTCACAGGGAGGGTAGCGGGGAGGGTCTGTCTTGAGGACCTGCCACTACCAGCCTCCTGGGCTCCAGGCAAGGGGTGGAGACCTCTGCCTACTCCTGCTGGCACCCTTCTCCATGGGATGATGCATCTGTTCCTTACTTTTTTGACCAAGGGAGGTGATACATTTTCTCTCTTCTTTTATCTTCACTTTCCTATCTAATTTCCATGAGAATTTCTGAATTAGTTTCTGAGTCCTTGGGAGGACTTCATATGAGAGGATCAGGACAGCAAAGATGGGTTCAAAACCATCCCCAGGACAGAACGGGAGCTGCCTTTAGCATTCAGAGTTCCCTAACTGCCTGAGAGATAAAGTCCAATGGCTTCAGCTAGACTTCAAGGCCCATGAGGATCTGGCTGTTACTTGCTTTCTAGCTTCAGCTCTTGATCCTTCCCCTCTGTGCATCCTGTGCTTCCATCAAAAATATTACAAATCCCTGCCCATGTAATTCCCTCTGCCTGGAACACTCTTTTTCACACCTTAATTCTGGCCCAAATCACCTTATAGTACCAAAGAGGTACAACTTCCTAAATAACTAGTCCTAAGCCTGGGCACAGGGTGCAAGCAAAGAGAAATACATGTCACATTCAAAACAGCCTCTACCCTTACCTATGGTTCCAAGACCAGACTGGCGTCAACTGCAAGTCTTTAATTTTGAGCTGAGACCTCCTGCATACCAGTCTGGACTCAGATCAAATATACCACCTCTGCAGGTCTTTCCTGAGCCTGACTCCATCACATCTTCCCTGGATTCAATGATTTGTGTATATTTCATCTCAGTGTCTGTTGTGCCTGATTCGGTGGCCTGGCACCATTGTAGGCAGTCAGTGAATGCATAAACCGTTCCAGGTCCATGATTTATGAGGTGACTAAGATGGTGGATGGATAAGTGACTTGAAGAGGCAGAGGCTTAGCGAGAAGGAAGCAACCAAACAGCAGGTGCAAGGAAAGCACCTTAACACCCTAATGCATCCTCCCGCTTCCTCACCTCTCTTGCTGTGGTTGTCAAGCTAGGTTTCTCTTCCTGGCTCCAGGTTCTCCATTTCCCCCTGAGTTTACACCTATATCTTCAAAAACTCTGCCACTCCCTACCCCCAACCTGGGACCAACTTTGAGAGCCAAATGCCCTAGATCGGGTTGCGCCCTTGAGTATTTTCTAGCTGAGATCCAAAGACAAGGTTCAAATACAAGATCCACAATTTATTTATTGGTGTGGAGTCTTAGGCAAACTTCTTCACTTTTTAGAGCTTGTTTCCTTGATTGTAAAATCGACATGGTAATTTTTTTCTCTGTGCTCCTCATGTAGCTTGGGTGAAAATCATGTCCAATGATAGATGAGAAAGAACTTCCTAGAAATGCTGTAGATGACTGCTGTTATGATGATAATTGATAAAAGTAAATGCATGGAATGCTGCTATTTCCTGCATTCTTTCATGACAGCTGAGGGTAAAAGAAAGGTGCAATTGAGAAATATCACATTGGCCAACATATTAAACCAACTTGAAGAAATTAACTAAATTTTTAGGGCTTCTTATTATCTCTTAGCAGTAAAACAGAGTGGACTAGACTGAATTCACAGGGTTCCTGTACTTCATGTGTAAAGGCAGTGTAGCCTAATGGTTTGGAGTCAAATTACCTGGATTCAAATCCCTCCTCTGGCAACTAGGTAGAGCTACTTAAGCAATAACTTCGTGTCTCTGTGCCTCAATGTCTTAGTAAAATGGGAATGATTTTAATAATGATACTTATCCAATGGTCTTGTTTCAACTAGGTACAGCAATCCCTATTAAGCACTCAGAAGTGTGGCTGGCACACAGTAAATGTCATCTTTGATCATTTCCTCTATTAGCTTCCTGCTCATTGGGGGTTGACAGTTTTGCCTTCACTCCCATCTTGAATAAAATAATGAAGTTCAATAATAACTAGGCAGAGGGCAAGGAAAAAAAAACACATAATGAAAGATTGGCTGGTAACTGAGGATAGAAATGGTCTTAGCAACTCTCTAGTCCAATTCTCTCATTATAGAAATGGGAAAACTGAAGCCCAGGGAGGAAATATTTTTCCTGAGGTTATATAACAAATTCAGTTCAATTTATTGACTCTTTTCTCATGCCTGTTACACACCAAGCATTATCTACATTTCTGTGGATAAGTGGATGAATAAGAAACTGTTCTTTGCCTTTGCAGAATATTTCCCAAAATGTATTACTTGCAAAATGAAGTTATCATGGTTGAAATTTAACTCAGAAAATGCTGGATTAAAGAAAACAAACAGGGTTTTTGCCTTGTGCACTGCTCATCTCGGAGGCAGTCTGCCATGCACAGTGTAGGACATGAGTCTTCTGTTCCTTTAGGGTCCATCTGGTGGGATTTGTGCTTTGTGGCTCATCCAATGGAAATGTGACTCTGGCTAGAAGTTCATGGAGTAGTTCGGGGTGGGGGATATATGGAAAGAGATTTAGCAATTCCTTTATGGGGTGTATCCCCAGGGGAATATAAATCATTCTACCATAAAGACACATGCATGCAAATGTTCATAGCAGCACTATTCACAATAGCAAAGACATGGACTGAACCTAAATGCCCATTGACAGATTGAATAAAGAAGATGTGGTACATATACACCATGGAATACCATGCAGCCATAAAAAAGAATGAGATCATGTCTTTTATGGGAACATAGATGGAACTGGAGGCTATTATCCTTAGCAAACTAATGCAGGAACAGAAAACCAAATACCAGGTGTTCTCACTTAGAAATGGCAGCTAAATGATGAGAACTTACGGGCACAAAGAGGGACACAACAGACACTGGGGTCTACTTGAGGGTGGAGAGTAAGAGGAGGGAGAGGAGCAGAAAAGATAATCATTAGGTAATGGGCTTAATTCCTGGTTGACGAAATAATGTGTAAAACAAACCCATGAGTTTCCCTGTGTACATACCTTCACGTGTACCTCCGAACCTAAAGTAAAAGTTAAAAAGAGACATTTATTAGAAAGGTATTGGTGATGAGGAAGAGATGGGGTACACGTTAGTGTTCAGGTAGACCACCTCTTAGGGCACAAAGCCCTCTTCCCTCTGCCTAGTGTTTTTTGAGGATGAAATCTCCTTCCATGGACCACTTAAGAACAGTCTTAGTCAATGCCAAGCACACACACTTTAGGAATTGTAGTAAGCAACTGAGATGTTGAAGGAAGAAGAAACAACAAGATGACAACCATATCAAGACAATAATGAGGGCAGGATGAGGGTGCGAGCCACCAGGTACGCGATGTCTACTGTGTGCCCAGCCTGCCTGTACTTCTCACATTACCTGTACTAACCCATTCAATTCTCACATCAACCCTTTGAGGTAGGCACCATTTTATTACCCCCATTTTGCATATGAGGAAACAGACACAGGTAGTTCAAGGACTTGTCCAAGGTCATCTGCCACGTAAGTGGAGGAACTGAAGTTTGAATTGAAGCGGACCCAATAGGTAGGGGTGGGGACTGCTTTTGATGGGATGTGTATTTCTCTTTGCTTGCGTCACATGCCCAGGCTTAGGACTATTTATTCAGTAAGTTGTACCTGTTTGGTACTTTGATCACAAATATTTGGGTGGAGGGATTTAGCTTGGGATGGGCAGTGCAGCTACCTGTGTGTGGGAGGGGAGAGGAAAGGTCTTCCTGCTCATGTCTCCCTGTCTCCTGTTCTAAGGATTTGCCGAGGATGCCGGAGTCTCCATGTTCACTGCCTTTTCTATGCTCGGTACTTCATTTACATTTGCCTGAGGCACCTCCTGTGTACCTTGTTTACAAATTATTGGCACAGATCTGTGGATGCTCCCTAGATAAGTCATAGCTGCTTGAAGGTAGAGGCCAGTTCTTATTCCTGTCCCTAGATTTCTCACCTCAGGGCTTTGCTCAGTCATTACTGTTAAAGAATAAATGAATGACTTCGGAACCAATGGGTAGGACTAACTAAGAAACCTCCCCCTAAAGTGGAAATACCATACGTGATTATCAATTAGTGCTACCAAGTACTTCCATCCTCCAGCCTTCCAGGCACAAGATAAAATGACATTTCTTCATCGCCTTTGAAATTGGATATGGCTGTGTGACGTGCTCTTGGAAATGAAATGTGAGTCGAAGAGATATGAGTGTTACTTCTGGGAAAAAGGTTTGAGAGCCAGTGTGCAATTTATCATACTCTGACACGATGGTGGCAACACTTCAGATGGTGGCTACCCCACCAACCTGAGTCCGAGTGGCTTGGAGCAAAGCCCCTCAGTGGACTTGTAGCACAGGCAAGCAGTGAATTTTTGTAATTTAAACCTCTGGGATTTTTATGCTATTTGTTTCCAGAGCATAACCTAGCTCATCCGGACTGATGTGTCATAGAAGATCTTCTGGGAGACCATTCTGAAAAGGAACAGCACTCTTGCCAAGCATAAAGACAAAGCAGAAAGTCCACAGGAAGCTTGAGTTAGAGGGAAAGTTCTGCTGTTACTAGTTTAGAATCTAGTTTTTATTTATTTATTTATTTATTTATTTTTTGTTTTATTCTTTTATTTTTGAGATGGAGTCTCGCTCTGTTGCCCAGGCTGGAGTGCAGTGGCGTGATCTCGGCTCACTGCAAGGGCCCCTCCTGGGTTCAAGCGATTCTCCTACCTCAGCCTCCTGAGTAGCTGGGACTACAGGTGCATGCCACCACACCCGGCTAATTTTTGTATTTTTATTAAAGACGGGGTTTCAGCATGTTGGCCAGGCTGGTCTCGAACTCCTGACCTCAGGTTATCCACGCGCCTTGGCCTCCCAAAGTGTTGGGATTATGGGCATGAGCCACCGCTCCTGGCCCAGAATCCAGTTTTAAGAATAGCAGAGGAGGCCGGGCGTGGTGGCTCACGCGTGTAATCCCAGCACTTTGGGAGGCTGAGGCGGGCGGATCACAAGATCAGGAGATTGAGACCACGGTGAAACCCCGTCTCTACTAAAAATACAAAAAAATTAGCCGGGCGCGGTGGCTGGCGCCTGTAGTCCCAGCTACTAGGGAGGCTGAGGCAGGAGAATGGCGTGAACCCAGGAGGCGGAGCTTGCAGTGAGCCGAGATCGCGGAACTACACTCCAGCCTGGTGGACAGAGTGAGACTCCATCTCAAAAAAAAAAAAATAGCAGAGGAGTGGAAATGAAGCGGTAAGATTGAGTGCAATAGAAATGCTAAATGAACCTGGAAGGGCCACGTGGTCTATAAGCCATGGCTAGGGAGGCAGTGGGGAGCAAGGATGACTGACATCTAAAGAGGAGGATGGATGAGGGTGTGCAGGGGTCACAACTTGTGGTCTGTGTTCTGTTCTGATCATATAATCTTTTTAAAAATTTTACATTAATTACCATTATTTAAAAGTCCACATTTCTGATGTGTCTGGAACAAATCAGAAGGTCTGAATGACGAGGTATGCTACTGCATTTACTGTGTACGTGCTGCAGATGCCTAATATCTGTGGTCAGGCCTGCATCATTTATTTATTTACCTGCCTAAGCCTGAGCCATTAGGATCAGAGACCCCTGTAGGATTTGGAGGTGGGCCATCTCATCTTGATCTACTTTATAGCTATTAAATGTTATTACAGGCAAAACAGTGCACTTCCCTCCTATGGATTTTGAGAGCAATTGCTCCTTCCAGTGCTAAGATGAGAACGGTCTTATGGTCAGTTTTAAAAAAACAAAGATGCCCAAGACTTTGACACGTCTTGGCACACATAAAACAAAATGATTCTGAGATGTGCGACTCAAGATAGACATATCAAAACCAGGAGCCTTTAAAAGTAAAAATGACTTTGGTCAGAGAAGACTGAAAAGTCTTTTGTTCTGGCTGTTTGCAAATTGGCCATGCCAGTTTTCCCTTTTTGCAAATGGGCTGGATTGAGAGAAGATAAAGGTGAAACTTGCTGCAAGAGAAAGTGAAGAGTGGGCAGAGAGAGGATTGTTGGAAAGGTCTGAGCGTGGAGGAGAAAGTTATATAAGGCTTCAGAGAAACTCTTTGGTGAGATCGTTTGGCTCAGCAGATGAGAGAAGATGTGGAACAAACAAAGGGAGAACAAAGGCAGTAGAGGAAATCCAGGCGGGATCAGCAGATAAGTCAGGGGAAGAAGACAAAGGCAGCTAAATTTAAACAGGAGAGAAAAGATGCCTCAGCGGGGCCAGGAGCAGTCTATAAATACCCTGAAGGCAACAAGCTCCAGAAAGAAAGGAAGGATTATTCACTGTCTCCCCAGATGTAGGACAGAGACAGGGGCCAGAAGGAAGCTGAGCTGGCGTCAGGCTGTTGGACCCAGGGGAATAATATGATGTTTGTACTGTGGTAGGAACTGGGCAGTGAGTGGGGACCTCAGCTCCTGGGTGGCTGCTCAAAGTGGGATCGCCTGCAGGCTGAGCCAGCCTGGGACACTTCAGAGACCACCAGCCCCTTGCACAGTTGATCTGTGCTGACCAGGAAGGCGTGCTCTTGCGGGGAAGGAATCCCCTCGGCTCTGGATGCTGAGACTCGCTGGTGCTCTTTCAAGTCACTTAACTTCTCTAGCTTTTGTCTTTCCTCTTTGTAAAATGGGGGCAATTGCTGTTCACCTAACGGGGATGTATGAGGATCAAATGAGCTTTTGTGTACGAACGGGATCTGGGAGTTGTAAAGCCTAGGACAGATGGAAGAGGTATGCTCTGTCCGAGAACCACCTGCTTTTGTTTTCACAGCTGGTTGGGGACAAGATTTCTTCCTTCCCTGTTTCTTTCCTGTTCTTCTCATTTGCATTCTCTCTTATGTTCTTCCTTAAAGCATTTTGTGATGCGCTGACACTCCCCTCAACCCTGGATATATGGCCCTGAGCAGAGCAGAGTCCTTGCTTTTAAGGAGTTTAAAGCTCAGTACAGAGAGCAGACATGAACCCAGATAACTTCCTCCTGGTGCCATAGTGCCACCGCAGAGGCAGGGGCACAGTCACGAGTGGCTGAGGAGAGGTGCAGTTCTAGTGGAAGGAGGAACATGTAGCAATGTGCAGAGACGGGAACATCATACTGCGTGTCAGGGAACTGCATACGATTTGGTGAAGGCTGAAACATGGGCTATGTCTACTGTAGAGGAGCCTGAGACAAGTCTAGCGGGGTACACAGGGCTGTGTCTGCAGGACCTTGTAGCCCAGGTCAAGGACCCATGTCTTGTTGATAGAGGGGATACAGAGAAGTGTTTGGAGCAGGGGAGTACCACAGTAACCTTTTTTTCCATTTTATATAATAGAAAGTTCTCTCTGTAGGCAATGTGGATGATGGACCATTCACTTAAGCCAATGGCCTAAACAGAGCTCTGCTCTATTCCCGCTACACATTTGTATGTGTGTGTGTTTGAGGTGGGCAGGGGATTTGAGAAATCTGAGGCACGAGGATTGATGGAGGCCGGTAAAGGGTTAACTCTGGGGCTGAGCTGAGGCTGATGGGTGAAAGTGCTGATTAGCTGAGGGCAAGCGTCCAGGAAACTGCCAAGGTTGTGCTTTGTCCTTAGGCTGAAGATAATACCACTTCCATCCCATACCTCTTCTGGAAGGAAGCACCACCCTAGGGCCCAGCTTCCGTAACTGAGGAGCAAAGCCAGGCACTGCCTCGAGTTCCTTTCTCCTGCCTGTTTGCATTTGTGTTTGAGAAATGGAGGGGGTGGGCAGGGTGAAGCCAAGTCATCATTAAAACTTCTTGAATAGAGAATTTCATGGTGGAAGAAAGCCCTAAAGATCACGTGCAGCAGATAGCCTTTGGGGAGCTCACCCAGCTCCCTCCGTCTAATCTGAGAACAGTTGTTCTGCCTTGCTCTCCCCATCGCACGTATGCAGAAATGGACTCTAGTATCCGTATTCTTAGGACATATTTTTTAATCTCGAGTCATAGCTGATTGGGCAAGCAGTGGATGCCTGGCTCAGGAAAACCAACCCAGAACCTGGTCTGGCCCAATCATACACCCCCCAGAAAATTTGGAATTGGGTTGCAGAGATAATTGTTTAGCTTGCTGTGTGTCTTGACCTTCTCGAATGATCTAGAATTGAGGTCTGAAGGGGCCGCCTTCGGTAATGGGATGTATGTAGTACAACAGGAAGAACTCATTTGCAGAGAGAATGACTTGAAAACAAATTGAATGACAATGTCATGAAAGAGAGTGAAAAGGAGAGAGAGAAAGAGAAGCAAATAAAAAAAGGAAGCAAGAGGAAGACAGGGAGGGACGGCCTTGTCTCCTGAATGACTTTTGTTTCTGGTGTTCCTGCATTTGGCTTCTATAAGATACTCCTATATCATTCCAGTAAACTCTTTTTAAGTTAGTTTGAATTTTTTTTTTTTTTTGGGTAACCAAATGGTTACAAAGCAACTAGTCTTACTCCTTCACAATCAAGAAAGTTTGCACCTAAAATTTCCACACCCATTTTTTTGGGTGAAACTCTATGAGGTATTTCATCATGTGCTTTCTGGTTAACACTTTCAATATTCTTCTTTTTTTTTTTTTTTTGAGACGGGGTCTCACTCTGTCACCCAGGCTGGAGTGCAGTGGCCCGATCTCAGCTCACTGCAAGCTCTGTCTCCTGGGTTCATGCCATTCTCCTCCTCAGCCTCCCGGGTAGCTGGGACTACAGGCACCTGCCACCACGCCCGGCTCATTTTTTCTATTTTGTTTAGTGGAGATGGGGTTTCACTGTGTTAGCCAGGATGGTCTCGATCTCTTGATCTCGTAATCTGCCCATCTCGGCCTTCCATAGGACTGGGATTATAGGTGTGAGCCACCGCACCCGGCCGACACTTTCAATATCTTTTACTCTTCTAGTTAGAAAGTCCTACTTGAGAACCTGCGTAAACGTCTTTTGTTACGTTTCAAGATCAATAACTTTTGTTCTGTGATAGATCATTTCTTTTTTATATTCTATCCTCTCTTCTTTACAGTAATTTTTACATAATAAGTATTTATATATTTTTTTCTATTGACTAGATAAAAAAACCTTTAGCAATCTCCAACAGTTAGCTGAAAAAAGAGAGAGGGAGAACCATGTGACTTTGGACTAATAATAAAAATCAATGCATAATTGCACATTGTTTGGAAAATAGTGCAATCTCTTAAAGAAAGATGGTAGAAATTAGCTGGGGATTCATCATCATGATTGAAGAATCCAAAGTATAGCACAAGAATTCAAAGGGCTTATCAGCCCTTCCTAACATTCTGGCAGCAATTTAGAGTTTCAAGGAGTTTAAGAGATTCTGAAAAGATAGATTTCTCAAATCGAGGCTTTCTGAATGATTAAGGATTTCTATCCCTGACCCTCAGCAACTTTCTGGCTGATTGGAAACATTTCTGTTTTTTTTTTTTTTTCTCAGAGTTTCTGGTAGAGAGTGGATAAGAGCAAGGATCTCAGGTCAGACAGGTTTCACATTCTGGGCTAAGCCACTCTGTTGTCTCAGATTACTTAATCCTTTAACCCCTGTTCTTTCCTTAAATGGGCCTAAAGATAGTCCCTACTCATATAGGAAAACAAATGGTTTTCCTTCTGTACTCACAAAACTCAATACTTCTAGAACACTTCACTTTCCACACTAGATGTGTGGTTTTCTTTTTATCCCAACACCAACCAGCTGTCTTATTCTCCCAACACCAACTGGATGTTCTAGAACTCAATAATGACACAATGTACCCGGAGTTGGAACCAGATCCCACAAGTTAAGGGCTCAGTCCCACAAGACTGCCCCCCACCTCAGACGCCAGTCTCACCTCCAGGCCTCTTTTATTCCCAGCTGCCCATTATAAATGGAGGATTCCCATAACCTTCTCCTCAGGGTGGATAACTTGCTATGACAGTGCCACAGAACTCAAAGAAACACTTGCTTATGAAAAGGATATAGGATGAAAAGGCCCATGGGGGTTGGAGAAGCCTCTTCTGTTCTCATGGAGTTGGGGCACACCACCCTCCTGGTGTGCAATGTGTTCTTGTTTATTGACCCTTCCGCTCTCTGAACCTCATACTTTAGGAGAGTTTCATCACACAGGCATAATATGGCTTTATTATGCAAGGTAATTTATGGAAACTTCACCATGTAGAAATGATCAATTATTAATTCAATCTCTAGCTCCTCTCCCCTCACCCAAGGATAGGAGCAGGGTTTTGGCTAAAAGTTCTGAGCTTCTAATCATAGCTTGCTTGGTTTTTCTAGTGACCAGCCCCCATTCAGGAGATACCAAGAATCATCTCACTGACAGGATGTGGTGGCTCATGCCTATAATCCCAGCACTTTGGGAGGCCGAGGTGGGCAGATCATGAGGTCAGGAGATCAAGACCATCCTGCCTAACATGGTGAAACCCTGTCTCTACTAAAAATACAAAAAATTAGCTGGGCGTGGTGGCACACGCCTGTAGTCCTAGCTACTCAGGAGGCTGAGGCAGGAGAATCGCTTGAACCAGGGAGGCGGAGGTTGCAGTGAGCTGAGACTGTGCCACTGCACACCAGCCTGGGTGACACAGCGAGACTCCATGTCAAAAAAAAAAAAAAGAAATTATCTCATTAGAACAAAAGATATTCCTATTACCTAGGTAATTCCAAGGGATTTAGGAGCTCTGTGTCAGGAACAAGAAATGATGACCAAATATATATTTCTTAATATATCACAATATCATACTACCTCTTAGAATTGTGGGGAGCTCATGTTTGTAAAGTTCTCCTTAACATGTTTACTGTTGCGAGTAGCCTTAGAAATATAGCTTCTAGGAGGTAACGGGGCTGGAAAGGATGATGGAATGCCTCTGATTGGATGCTTTTAGCTGGGATCACAGAAAACTCTGGCTTAAATAAAAAGGAATTTTTAAAATCAGCCATCCCTGGAAGTCCTGAGGTGGGAGGTGCTGCAGGTTAGCTTAAGATAGTAGTCAGAGATGTTATTGCTCATCTATCCCCTTTGCCATCGTTAGGAAATTGTCTTTGCCTTCAACCAGGCTCCCTGCTAGGTTACAAATTAGCTGCAGAAGTTTCAGGTGTCTCATTGAGACACAAACATTTTTAGAGTAACAAGAGGTCATACCTACTTTGCCTTTCCGAAAGGGGTGATAAACCTCTTCCTAGAAGACCCCAAGAGTTTTCTTTTCATGCCTTCTGGTTTGATTTTGGTAACATGCCTGTTTCTCAGCCAATCACTGGCAACAGGGATAAACTGAAACACAGTTGCTTAGATTATTCATGCTGTGAATTTGAATAAAGGTGGGTTACATTAGTAAGGAGGCAGGAGAGAAGGGGCGTTTGATAGGCAACTAAGTGCTCACTCTGGAGACTTTATTCATCTTTATTTGTTTACCAGCCTGCCATAATAAAATGCAGTAGGCTGGGTGACTTAAACAACAGAAACTTATTTCTCACAATTACAGAGGCTGGAAGTCCAGGATGAAGGTGTCAGCAAGTTTGATTTCTTCTGAAGCCTCTCTCCTTTCAAATGACTGCCTTCTAGCTGCTTCCTCACATGGTCCTCCCTTTGTGTTGTGTCTGTGTTCTAATCTTGTCTTATTATAAGGATACCAGTCATATTGAATAAGGGCTCACCCTAGTGACCTCGTTTAATTTTAATTACCCCTTTAAAAGTCCTAGCTCCAAGTATACTCACATTCTCAGGTACTGAAGGTTAGGACTTTACGGTATACATTTTGGGAGACATGATTCATCCTATAACATAACCTAACCCACTCCTTTTATACATTGGAAAAATTGAGGTCTGTTGAGGGAGCTGCAATCTGTCTCAAATCATGCATACTCTTTGGACTCACACAACCTTTTCCCAATTTTAATAGTGAATTTTTAGCTCCTTGAGCTATGGCTCTAAACCTTAAGAATTAAATCCGTGTTTGGCCAACCCCTAGCATACAACTTGCACAAGTTCGTTTTTGGCTGCTGAACTATTGGTTGGAGGCATGTGCTGGTTTGCGAAGCAGGAGATTAGGCCAGTGAGGACACATTGGTTGACTTCTTTAGAACCTATCGCTTGGCCTGGAAGATGGCCATCTAATCCTGGAGACTGCCTGTGCTTCACAAGCATCACCTGGTAGGAGAATTAGCACTTCCTGAAAAGAAAGAACATGCATTTGGGCTGGGAGCTATGGTGTTTTCCACCCTTGGCTTTATTGGATTTAAGGATGTAAGTTTAGGCTTTAAGTTTAAGGATTTAAGTGTAGGCGTCTCAGAGCCTTTATTCTCAGAGCCTGCTGCATTTTGTGAGTATATTCACAAAGGGGTATACAATACATAGCATTTCCTAAAGTGACTGTGGAGCCCTCTTTTCACCCATTTGGGACATTATGGTCTGGAGCAGTGCTCCAGAGCTTTTGCATGACCTCTCTGTTCCATGAATAGAATTAACATTTGTTTGGCATCCTAGGTAGATGCTTCAGGACTTTGGCTGTTCAGGTCCACCCTGGCTACTTTAAGGTAGGCAGAGTAGTTGGGAAACTCTGGTTTAGACTCTTTATAAGTTAGATGTCCTCAGACCCACAGACAAGAAAATCAGCCTTGCTTATAGAGCCTCCTAGATTCCTCAGTTGCCAGGCACCTGATGACTATACAGGGATAAGGGTCTCTGCATGGGGTCCAACCCCACAGAACTTCATTCCCTGGACGCCCTGTGCTCTCCCTCCCTCCCCTTGCAATTCTCATTTCGTTCTCTTTCCCCTTCTTTTTCTTTAACATAATTGACCTCTCTCTCTCTCTCTCGTTCTTTCTGCTTACGTCTCCCAGATGGATAGACACATATACACACACGCACACAAGTTATAGAGGATGGTGCTGATGTATAGAGAATAAGTAGAGCTCATTGATGATGGGAATAGGCACACCAGTTTGTTTATTTACTTATTTATTTATTAGCTTTTAAGTTCAGGGGTAACAAGTGCAGGTTTGTTACATAGGTAAACTTGTGTCATGGGGCTTTGTTGTACAGATTATTTCATCACCTAGGTATTAAGCCTAGTAACCATTAGTTGATTTTCTTGATCCTCTTTCTTCTTCCACCCTCTACCCTCCGAAAGGCCCCAGCGCTTGTTGTTCCCTTCTATGTGTCCATGTGTTCTCACCATTTAGCTTCCATTTGTAAGTGAGAACATGTGGTGTTTGGTTTTCTGTTCCTGTGTTAGTTTGCTGAGGATAATGGTCCCCGGCTCCATCCATGTCTCTGGAAAGGACATGACCTCGTTCTTTTTTATGGCTTCACAGTATTCCATGGTGTATATGTACCACATTTTCTGTATCCAGTCTATTATTGATGGGCATTTAGGTTGAGAGTATATCTTTGCTATTGTGAATAGTGCTACAATGGACGTATGTGTGCATTCCTCTTTATAATAGAATGATTTATATTCCTTTGTGTATAAATCCAGTAATGGGATTGCTGAGTTGAATGGGATTTCTGACTTTAGGTCTTTGAGGAGTTGCCACACTGTCTACCGCAATGGTTGAACTAATTTGCATTCCTACCAACATTGTATAAGCATTCCTTTTTCTCCACAATCTCGCCAGCATCTGTTATTTTTTGACTTTTTAAATAATTGTCATTCTGACTGGTGTGAGATGGTATCTCATGGTGGTTTCATTTGCATTTCTCTAGTGATCAGTGATGTCGAGCTGTTTTTTCATATGATTGTTGGCCATATGTATGTCTGTATGTCTTCTTTTGAAAACTGTCCATGTCCTTGCTCACTTTTTCATGGGGTTGATTTTTTCTTTTTCGTAAGTTGTAAACCAGTTTCAGAGAGAAGTCATGGCCTGGCTGCTCCTACGGCAGTGAAATGACTTTCCTCGTTCCCTGCCCAGTAGCTCTGGTGCCCACACCCCTGCCTTTTACTGCAGGACTGCAGGGTAAGGCACTGAGGGCATAACCCCCAGCCTCAACACACTGAAAGGACTCTTGATCATACAGTAGGTGACTCAGGGCAAGCCTGACGTTCACTCTCATCTCACACCTCTACTCCACCATCTCCATTTTCCCACTGGCCAGAACTGTTACTCTAGTTATAATAAGGCTGCAGCTTAGCTTTCATTTTCTCAATCATTTCATTCCTCTTTCCAAAAGAACTGGAGTTCTGTCACCTGCTGTTATGGACTGAATTGTGTCCCCCTAAAATTCATATGATGAAGCCTTAACCTCCAAGGTGACTTTATTTGGAGACAATGCCTTAAAAGGATAATTAAAGTTAAGGGAGGTCATAAGTATGGAGCCCTACTCCAATATGACTGGTGCTGGCCAGGTGCAGTGGCTCATGCCTGTAATCCCAGCACTTTGGGAGGCAGAGGTGGGCAGATCACTTGAGGTCAAGAGATCAAGACCAACCTGGCCAACATGGTGAAACCTGTCTCTACTAAAAATACAAAAATTAGCGAAGTGTGGTGGTGCATGATTGTCATCCCAGTTACTTGGGAGGGTGAGGCAGGATAATTGCTTGAACCCGGGAGGAGGTGGAGGTTACAGTGAGCAGAGACTGTGCCACTGCACTCCAGGCTGAGCAGCAGAGCAAGACTCAGTCTAAAAAAAAAAGAACAGCAACAACAAAAAAGAACAATATGACTAGTGCTGTTATGCTGTTATAGGAGGAGAGAATGACAGCAGAGGGGTCACATGTGCTGAGAAAAGGCGGTGTGATGACCCTGTGAGAAGGCAGCTGTCTGCAGGCCAAGGGGAGAGGCCTCGAAGAAACCAAACCCGCAGACACCTTCATTTTGGACATCCAGAACAGTAAGAAATACATTTCTGTGGTTTAAGCCATCAATTCTGTGGTTTGTTATGGCAGCCCGGGGCCGACTAATACATCTGCTGCCACCTGCTGCCATGTTCTTGACACTGCTTTCCAGCTGGGATCCTTGTTTGCTGACCTCTATACAGCAGGTTATTTAGTTTAGAAGCAAGACATTCAGGTTTGAAATCCTGCTTGTGTTTGAATCCTGTTCCTGCCGTTTGCTGGCTGGGTAACCTTGAGCAAATTCAGTAAAATCCCTTATTTTCATTTCATTATTGGTAAGAAAGGATAACAATACCTTCCTCAGAGGCTCAAATAAGATACATGCAAAGTGCTAAGAAGTTGGCCTGGTACGTGTTAGTGTTAATAACAAAGTTATTAAAAATTCTGGTTTGTTAAATTGATATAATGATACCATAGGTGAATAAGATAGAAGGCAAATGAGACAACTTACGTTGTACATGTTGTGTTTGGCACACAGTCAGGGCTTAATATTGGTTGGGTCTCTTTCCTACAAGTCTGCCATGTTCCCTTGGTTTGCATGCACACTGTGCCTGGTGCTGAGCCCCTTACTGTTATAACTGCCTGTAGATCTCACATTCCAACTGTCGGACTAGTCTCCTGCCCATGCTGTTATATCTCTCTTACCTGTTTAATTTTTTTATCGTTAGCATTGATTACTAGTTTGCCTACTATATATATATATATGTGTGTGTGTATATATATGTGTGTGTATATACATATATATATATATTTTAAACTTATTTAATTTATTCATTTTTTTCTTTTCTTTGGAATATAAGCTTCATGAGGGTCTGGCACATTGTAGACACAGTCTAGAATTGTCGCATGAGTGAATGAATGAATGAATGAATGGTATATGCAAAAGCAGATTCCAGTGCATGGAGGGGGAAATAATGTATTATTGTGGCTAAATGCTCAGGATGTGAAGCCAGAGGAACATAATTCAAATCCCGACTTTATCACTCTCCAGCAGTGGGATTTTGACCAGTTGTTTAGATGTAAGAATCAAATGAAAAAATACAAGTGAGTGCAGAGAATGGTACCTATAAGAGCCTAGTAGACATCAGGTGGTGCTCTCGAGAAGTTACAGAGAAATTGATGGGAGGCAGTAATGGGGAAAACCTATGACTCTTTCTTGATATTTGAATAAGAAAGTGTATTAGTCTGTTCTCATGCTGCTATAAAGAACTTCCCAAGACTGGGCAATTTATAAAGAAAAGAGATTTAATTGACTTACAGTTCTGCAGGGTTGGGGAGGCCTCAGGAAACTTACAATCATGGTGGAAGAGGAAGCAAACACGTCTTTCTTCATGTGGCAGCAGGAAGGAGAAGAATGAGCAAAAGGGGGAAAAGACCCTTATAAAACCATCAGATCTCATGAAAACTCACTCAATGTCATGAGAACAGCAACATGGGGGTAACTGCCTCTATGATTCAATTACCTGCCATCAAGTTCCTCCCATGACACGTGGGATTATGTGAACTACAATTCAAGCTGAGATTTGGGTGGGGACACAGCCAAACCATATCAGAAGAGAGTGATGGGATAAAAATTAGATAAATAGGCTCAAGAGTACAAAAATAGGATTTCTCTTCTCTATGATGATAAATTAATTCTCATCCTGATTTTGCAATTCCACTGGACCACATTCAGGTCTGGAGGAGGAATTTTGGGACCAGGCATTCCTACCTAGAATAGGTTCACAGGAATAACGAAGTTCAGTTAGCCCCACTTATTGTCAGCTCTTAACATTGGTGTGGTATATGACAGGTGGCAAGACCCTTCTACCGTCCTCTTTCCTGGTTCCTTCCTCACTGCATCCTTGGGAGGAGGTAGACTTCCTTCTCATTTTATCCATGAGGACACTGAGGCTCTCAACAGGTTCTATTTACTTGAGATCATGGAGCTTCAAGAGCAAGGGCCAGGCTGCAAACCAAACTCCCCTGAGTCTAATGCTAGGAGAGTCTCTCTGTTGTCATACACTGATTAGTTGTAATACAGTGGGGAGGAAAGTAGAAACTTTGGTGCCCTTTTTCTCCAGAAATAAAATCCAGCCTTCTTTCTTTGTATAAGTGGTACTTTGTTACCTCCTGGAAAAAAAAAATTGTTCTTCCACTTTTGTAGAGTTTTGTTTTCTGTCATGTGAGATCATAAGAGTTATCATAGCCTGTGTGGGAGCTGAACTTAATGCAGTTGGGGGTCGATCAATTCTAAAGCAATTGGAGAGCTGAGTGTCTCTCTTAAAAGGCAATTGTGTTTTATTGAATTTTTCAATTCTCAACTATGGTAGGGGATTGCCTAAGTGCTGGTTGTTGGAACAAGGATCTCTCCGTAGGTCTGGGTTGTGTAGAAAGGAGCAGCTCAGTGTAGTGTGGAGATGGCACACTGGGGTCTTAGAGTCCATGCCTAGTCCATGAGTATTTTGTTTCGGATGCACAGAATATTACATCAAATACATTTTATTTTGCCAGTATTAAAACCCAGAATGTTTTATGTAAACTTATGGATTTATTTTTCTTTTGAAAAAAAGAAGATCTGGCAACACTGGATCCTGTTCTATGGCAACAATTGGCTGGGTACGAATACTGGATGCTCCCGTCAAATGAGGGATGGGTCCTTCAGTTTGTCACAGCCCCCTCCATCACCTATGGTCTTATATCCCTTCCATTTCACTGATGACCCTAGAGGACATTTTGGTTTGTAACCATAAATAATATAATAATACAAATAGCACTGTACTGGGAGTGGGAGACTTGAGTAACAGTTCTGATGCTAAAATGCTATAGCGGTGTTGGACAAATCTCTTAAGCTCATTAGAACTTGGTCAATTCATATATGAAAGGAAATATTGTCTTAACACGTGAAGGTGATTGAAACAGCTGATGCATTCATCAATACATGTATTCAGCTAATGTTTTTTGAGCACATGTCATGCATATTCCTGGTGACTGAGATAGATATTGTAAATCTTATTGTCCAGTGGAAAAAACAGATAACTCCCTGAGTGGAGTGCTATGAGGATACATTGCAGTGACATCTTAACCTGCCTAGGGTTTAGAGAGGACCTTCAGGAAGAAGTGAGGTTTAAATCTAAACTTGAGCAATGAGCATTAATGGGAAGACAACTGTCCCAGGCAATGAAAACAGCATATATGAAGGCTGGAAATGAGAAAGCAAGGCATGTTTGAGCAACTCAGAGGAATATCATATCACTAGAAAGGATGGGAAGTGAAGCTGGAGAGATGAAGAGGGATCAGATTATGAAGGGATTGGAAGACTCATGAGGCCAAGAAGTACTGTGGTTGGTTTTAGTTTAGGACTTTATATTTTAAGACTTCAATATACAAACTTAGTTTGAGTTTACTTCTTCAGCTATTCAAGGAGAAGCAGCAAGTGGAATGTGAACAGATCCAAAGTATCAACATGTGAGAAAGCCTTTCCCTAAGAGTAAATAAGAAAACAAATAATTAATTTATTAATCATGGATCCCAGTTGAGTCTGCTGAGATGCGAAGCCACTTGACATTTAGGTGTTTGCATTAAGCAAAATACAGTTGATTCCTGTTTTTTAACATGATTATTATTATTATTTTTTTTTTGAGACAGAGACTTGCTCTGTCACCCAGGCTGGATGGAGTACAGTGGCACAACCTTGGCTCACTGCAACCTCTGCCTCACAGGTTCAAGCGATTCTCCTGCCTCAGCCTTCCAAGTAGCTGAGACTACAGGCATGCACCATCATGCCTGGCTGACTTTTGTATTTGTAATAGAGACGGGGTTTCACCATGTTAGCCAGGATGGTCTTGAACTCCTGACCTCAAGTGATCCACCCACACTGGCCTCCCAAAGTGCTGGAATTACAGGCGTGAACCACAGAACCCGGTCACAAAATACAGTTGACTCTTGAACAGTGTGAGGGTTAGGAATGCTGACCCCTGTTTAGGCAAAAATATGCATATGAATTTAAATCCCTAAAATTGTAACTACTAATAGCCAACTGTTGACTGGAAGCCTTACTGGTAACAAACAATTGATTAGCACATATTTTGGATGTTATATGTATCATATACTGTATTCTTACAATAAAGTAAGCCAGAGAAAAGAAAGTATTATTAGGAAAATCATAAGGCAGAGAAAATATATTTACTATTCATTATGTGGAAGTGGATTATCACAGAGTTCTTCATCCTCATTGTCTTCATGTTGAGTAGGCTGAGGAGGAAGAAGAGGAAGGGTTGATCTTGCTGTTTCAGAGGAGGCAGAAGAGGTGAAGAGGGGGAAGGGGAGGCAGGAGAGGCAGGCACATTAAGTATAAATTTTATTGGAAAAAGTCTGCTTACAAGTGAACGGGTGCAATTCAAACTTGTATTGTTCAAGGGTCAACTATAATCCTTTATACCTTGCAAATAAAAAGCACAGCTAAATAATACCTGTTATAAATTACATTTTAATAGAAAACCAAAACTGCCTGCATGAGGACTTTTGGTCCACGGTAGCTTGACAACTGCACTACGTGTTGTCAATCAACTGAAGTGCTGAGATTGGACATCTGAAAAATTAATCAGCTTCCAAATGGGTTTTCCCCAAAATCCATTCTTAATAAACTTGTAGTGGTTACTGCAGAAAATATTGCTTAGGTGACATTTAGACATAAAGACAGTAACAGAAAGAAATGATCCCTCAGCACTCTTTTAACTATAACATTTGACCTTTTTAAGTTTCTGTAATTCTAGGTCAAAATAAAACAAAAGTTATTTAAATAACACCAAATTTCAGTTGGCAGTTCCAGGTAATTGAGTGAAAAAACTTGCAATCCAAATACATACTTCAGTTCTATTGCAAAACTATAGGGGTGAAGAACAGAATCTCGCCATGGTAATTGCTAGTGGGCATGGGGATAGGGACATCTCTCTGGCTGTTTTTGTGATTGAATGCACTCTCCTTTCTCAATTCTCCTTTTGGGTTGTTATCAATGTAAAGAACATCGACTTCTCCCTCTGTCTATTTCTATGGGGAAATGAGCCTTCTCATTTCTTCCTCCATTAATGTCAGAGTCCTTGGCTCCACTCCAATCCCAGTGCTTGTTTTAAACTGGAGCAAAGTATGAGGCATGTCTTCCCACACAGTCTAAAAATTCCTGTTTAAAGGGATTATCTATATTCTGGAACATAAGCTTGCATAAAAGAGCAACTATCTCTATTTTTCTGACTATTTCCCTTCATCTGGGATCTGGGTCATCCAGATTAATTATAAATTGTCAAGAGGCACAGGCTGAGCTTGGCTGGAATAATTGTCCACATGATGCTACTGAAGAGACTTCAGGGAAACACTCTGCTCCAATATCTCACTCAGCGACTTTCTCTGAGGTTAGGTATGCCTCCAATGGTCTTTTTTCAGATGAGTAGTATATATTAGAATCAAAGGAATGTATTCATCAAACATTTATTGCCCATCCACTATTTTTGGGTAATATGATAAATGTAAGGAATGAACAATAACTATGGCAATAATTACTATTTACTGAGCGTTTACTGAGGGATAGGTACTCTGCTAGGTGCTGTATAGGCAGTATTTCATTTAATTCTTTCAAACTCCTCGAGAGGTAAGTATTATTGCCTTTACTTTGTAAAAGAAAATACTGGGCTTTAGCAAGGTTAGTTATCTTGCCCAAAGTCAAGATCACCCAACTAGAGTGTTGCAGAGGTGAATTTGAACCCAGCTGGCTTACATCAAAGCCAAAGCTTTCAGCCAACATACTATCCTTGAGGAGACTATAGACTGGTGTGAGAGGAGGGCAGGCAAACTAGCAATTACGTTGAGCAGGGCTTTTAAAAAACCCAGCAGGAAGTCAATAGAAGGGGACAGGAAAACTCCAGATTGAGGAAGTCCAGATGTGCAAAGAGTGAGAACGTGGTGTGCACAAGAGAAGGTGGAAACTCCAAGTGACTGGAGAAGGGAAGGTGGGAGAAGGTTGGAATGGGGATAGGAAAAAAGCTCTAGAACAAAATCATGAAAGATTTCAAATGGGGAATCTGGATTTTATTTTATAGATTTTATTTTATAGAATGACAGCTTTGTCATACCAAGTGACTCCCTCCATAACAATTTATAATTAACTACCATCCTGAAATAAAATTTACAGATAACACAACATACCTACAAATGTACTTTTAAGAGATAATCAATATATCATTCTAACGCTAAAGAAAAGGAAAAGGAAAAGGAAAACAACTTAATAAGTATTTAACATTTAAATGCTAAGTGCAGCCGCTGTAGAAGACATGATAAAATAGTTAGATGTTTGCATCTGCATGTTATCATGAATGTATCAGCTACAAATGCAGACTGACATGATAATTTCCAGGTATTAAAGACTCAACTACCATGAGAGTGTTGCTTTTGGTTATGTGATTTCTCCAAATGGTAAAAGTTTCTGGTTAAATTTCCCAGCAAAACAGTCTGACCTTTCCTCTATTTCTGTGGTAGTTGCAATTCAGGTAATCCATTGTATGTTAAAATTGTGCAAAAATACTTTGTTTTTTGTAACACAGAGTTAGGTTCTATGTTCAGTTAATGATAAACAAGGTTTTCACTTACATAGTATCTGAAGGGATTTTTGAAAATCATCGTTGATGTTGACTATTCTTGCCTGTGAGATACCATGCCATGGCTTTCGTAATTCCTGCTCCCTAAATACTGGTAGTCTCCCCCCAACTATTGGGACAACTAACAGTGTTCCTGCAAGTTAAAAAAAGTCTCTAGAGATCTTTACCATTCAATTAGGAGCAAAGTAAAGGAAGTAAATTAAGAATAATTTAAAAAGCCCTCACCTAAAGGAGGTCCAAATATAATGAGGAAGATTGACAAGAAGACAGTTATTAGGAAACTCCCCTAAGTGCTATGCTAACGCAGTAATGGGAGATAGAAGAAGGAGATCCAATTCTGTCTAGCGCCAGGAAAGGTCCCACAAAGAGAGAGATGCCAAAGCTGGTAAATGTTGACTTGGACTCTGCTGAACATGGTAGAAGGAGGACCTTCCAGAAGGAGGTCATAGCATGTGTAAAGACATCAGGGGAGGCCAGGACAACCTGGCAAAGCCAGGGTACTGCGTGAATAGCCCAGCACAGGGAGTTCAGGAAGGAGGGGAAAGGATGCTGGAAAGACGGGCCAGGGTCAGCCCAATCCTGAAGATTACAGATCTCTGGATCTGTCCAAGATTATTAGCAGAGAAGTTACTCTCTGATTTTTGTTTTATATTTTAAAAAACCGTTATTCACATCGTGGGGCAAAGCTGCAGTATGCCAGTGTTCTCAAAGTATGGTCCCTGACCAGCAGCAACAGCATTACCCGGGAACTTGTCAGAAGTACAAAGTTTTAGGCCTTGCGCCAGAGCTACTGAACCAGCAATTCTGGAGTTAGGGCCTAGTTAGATGTGTTTTAGTAGGCCCCCTACCTCCACTTTCATGTCTAATAGACATTTCACACTCAACATGTTAAAAACTGAACTTTGGAGTAACAGCAACTGGATGGACCGTCCCGCTTTGGACAACTGAAGCAAATAACTCAACATAAGAAGCACTGGTTTTCAGATATTGGACACCAGACAGCATAGAACAATGATCCCTAAGAGAAGGGAAATGGGTGAGGTGACCCTTCTGATTGTCTCAAATTAATGCCTGCAGAGAGTTTCCAGGGCATGGCATCAGGAATGGATAATTCAAACAGAACTGTGATCTTCCTGAGTTGAGGACGCAGTTAAGAATTTAGGGATCCCGGGGTGGCTAGAGTGAACAGAACAGAGTACTGGAGAAGAGAGAGCCACACAGAGAGAAGTTGCATGCGTGTGCACACACATGCACACACGCGCACACAGCGGGAGAGACCTTTGGAAATCTGTAGACTGTCCTGTGTTTTCAGCTGAGTGTTGATGAACACATGCATGTGAAGAAACTACCTGAGGTCTTGGAAAGAACCTTTAGAAAGGAGTGGGCAGAACAATCTTAGAAGCCCAGTTAAGACCAGGAATAGTTCATGTTTCCACCAGCCAGAGTGGGAAAACTTTGTAATAGATGGGGTAACGGGAAAAACATTCAGAAGGGTATTGCCTCAGTAATAAGTTAATATTAGCTCCAGTGTAAAGGCTACATTAGTCCCACTGAACAAAACTTAAAAGCAAGCCCCAACAGGATTAAACACGTTCTGAGTAATTTAACTGCATCCGCAAACAAAACTCAAAAAGATTTAAAAGAGTGTAGAAATATCCAGCACTCAAAAAGCTAAAATTCACAAAGCCTGGCATCCAATCAAAATTACCAGGCATGCCAATAAATAAATAAATAACATAACATAACATAACATAAATACATAAATAAAAAGCAGGAAATATGATCCATAACAGGAAACATATCAACAGAAATAGGCCCAAAAATGAATAGATGACGTAATTATTAGACAAGGACTATATAACCGTTATTAGAACTAAATACCATAAATTCAAGAAAATAGAGGAAGCAGTATATGCCAAGGAAAGACATAGTCTTTTTCATTCAACCTAAATCTAACCTTTACAGGTGAAAATACAGTGTCTGAGATGAAAATATGTTAGATGTGATTAAGAGATGATTAGGCACTAAAGAAGAAATTTTTATTTTTAAAATTTTATGGCTGGGCGTGGTGGCTCAAGCCTGTAATCCCAGCACTTTGGGAGGCCAAGACAGGCAGATCACAAGGTCAGGAGATCGAGACCATCCTGGCTAAGACGGTGAAACCCCATCTCTACTAAAAAATACAAAAAAAAAAAAAAAAAAAAAAAACCTGGCCGGGCAACGTGGCAGGCGCCTGTAGTCCCAGCTACTCAGAAGGCTGAGGCAGGAGAATGACGTAAACCCAGGAGGCGGAGCTTGCAGTGTGGGCTGAGATCCAGCCACTGCACTCCAACCTGGGCGACAGAGTGACTCTGTCTCAAAAAAAAAAAAAAAAATGTATTTATTGATTGAGTCTCACTCTGTTGCCCAGGATGGAGTGCAGTGGTGCAATCTCAGCTTACTGCAACCTCCACCTCCCTGGTTCAAGCAATTCTTGTGCTTCAGTTACTCACATAGCTGGGATTACAGGTATGCGCCACCACGCCCAGCTAATTTTTTTATTTTTAGTAAAGACAGTGTTTTTCCATGTTGGCCAGGCTGTTCTTGAACTCTTGGCCTCAAATGATCCACCTGCCTCAGCCTCCCAAAATGCTGGGATTACAGGTGTGAGCCACTGCATCTGGCCAGTAAAGAAGAAATTTTTAAACCTGAAGACATAGCAATAGAAACCGTTCAAAATGAAACACACAGAAAAATGATTGAAAACAAATGACAGAGCATCCGTGAACTTTGGGACAATCTGAACCAGGTTAATATATGTGTAGTTTGAGTCCTCAAAAGAAAGGAGAGAGACAGGGAACCAAAAAATAATTGGAAGAAATAATGGTGGAAAAATGTTTTAATTTGATGCAAACTATAAGCCTACAGACTTAAGAAGCTCTACAAACTCTAAGCAAAAGAAAGACTAAGAAAATGACCATCAGGTCACATTATCAAGTAGCTCAAAGCCAGTGATAAAGACCAATTCTTAAAAGCAACCAGAGATTTTTTTTTAAAGAGACATTGTATGCAGAGAATTACAGCTGACTTCTCATTGGAAACAATGGAAGCCAGAAGACACAGAATGATACCTGTAAAATACTGAAAGAAAAAAAACTGCTGAATTAGAATCCTATGCCCAGTGAACATATCTTTCAAAAAGTAAAGCAAAATATAGCAAATTTGAAAGACAAACTGAAAGAGTTCATCACTAGCAGTCCTGTGTGACAAGAAATGTCATACAGGAAAATTAAAAGGAATTCCTTTAATGCCTGAATTCCTTCAGGCAGAAAAAATATAATACAAGTAAAAAGTGTGGCTCTACACAAAGAAGTTTAGAACACTAGAAATGGTAAATATGTATGCAAATAAAAAATTAAAGCCTGATCTTAATCCCCAAACCTGCTCTATTTCTAGTCTTTCCCAGCTCAGTTATTGTCACTCTATTCTTCCAATTGTTAAGCTAAAAACTTTGAGTCATCCTTGACTCCCCTCTCTCTCTCATACTTTATATTTAGTCCGTTAGGAATTTCCATGGCTCTACCCTTAGCGTATATCCAGAGTCCAGCTACTTCTCACATCTACTGCTGTGGATGTGGTCCTAGTTACCATAATCTCAAACCTGGATTATTGCAATAGTCTCCTAAAAGGTATTCCTGTATCCCCCATATTCTATTTTTTTTTCCAAGATGGAGTCTCACTCTGTTGCCCAGGCTGCAGTGCAGTGGCGTAATCTCGGCTCACTGAAACCTCTGCCTCCCGGGTTCAAGCAATTCTCCTGCCTCAGCCTCCTGAATAGCTGGGATTACAGGTGCCCGCCACAACGCCTAGCTAATTTTTGTATTTTTAGTACAGACCTTGTTTCACCATGTTGGCCAGGCTGCTCTTGAGTTCCTGACCTCATGATCTGCCCACCTTGGCCTCCCAAAGTGCTGGGATTACAGGTGTGAGCCACTGCACCCAGCCTCATATTCTATTTTTAACAGGGCAGTCAGAGTCATCCTTTAAAGTATAAGTGAGTTCATGTCACCTATATGCTGAAAATCCTGCAATGGCTTTCTATTTCACTTAGGGTAAAAGCTGAAGTTATTAAACAATGGCCTACAAGGCCCTGTGTGATTTGCACCTCCTACCTCCACCTCTCTGAACCCACTTCCTGCTACTTTCCCCCTTGCCCAATCTATTCCAATCATACTGGTCTCCTTGCAGTTTCCTGCCCAATCTGTTCCAATAATACTGGTCTCCTAGCAGTTTCCTGAGCACATCAGGTACATGCTGGCCCTAGGAAACCCTAAGTAAGTCGCTCTTGCTGGACTCTCCTTTCCCCAGGCACCCTTTTGGCTCATCCCCTTGCCTTTTTAAAATCTTTGTCAAATGTCACCTCCTTGATGAAGCCCACTCTGACTGCTACTTTATACTATCCTCTTCCCCTTTCCTCCCTTTTACAGAGCATTTCTTGACTTCTAATACATTCTATAATTTACTTATGAGGTTTATGTCTCTGTCTGAGTCCATTTAAGTTGCTACATAAATTACCGTAGACTGGGTAACTTGTAAACCAAAGAAATGTTCTGGAGGCTGGGAAGTTCAAGATCAACGTGCTGATAGACTTGGTGTCTGGTGAGGTCTGTCTTCTCGTTCATAAAAGGTATTTTCTTACTGCATCTTCACATGGTGTAAAGGCTAGCTAGCTTTCTGCAGTCTCTTTTATAAGGGCACCATTCCCACTCATGAAGGTGGAGCCCTAATGACCTAATTATTTCTCAAAGGTTCCCACCTTCTAATACTATTACAATGAGGATTAGGTTTCAATGTATGAATTTTGAGAGACACAATATTCAGACCATAGTAGTCTCTTTCATTAGAAGGTAAACTCCCTGAGGTCAAGTACCTTTGCTATTCTGTGTACTGATTTATCCCAAGTACCTAGATCTGTGCCTCTCACATGTTAGGTGTTCAGTGTCTGTTGACTATTGAGCAAGTAGCCTGTTCTGGGTTCCACATGAACAACTGACCTAAATTCCAAGCCTAGGTCTTACTTGAGTAGACCCATGAGAGTTCTCCTTTACTAATGCTATAACACAAACATCATATACATGCTCAGTCTTTTTAAAGATAGAACTCTGTGTTATTTCCCATTAGCTTTAATATTACATGTCAACACATTCAATTATGAAATTAAAAGAGATAATGTGAAAAAGCATTTCGTAAATGATAAAAGTGCCTATAATTTTTAGTTGTTAGTATTATTTATCTCACTGAGTTAATTAGTCTATTGATGTGGTTGACCAATGCCATTTTTAGAGTATTAATTTCATCACTGTAAAGTAAATATCATAATGTCTCCTCAGTCTATCTTGCAATTATTGTTGAGTTTTCAAGTTTCAGTCATTTGCGTATCACCTTACAACTTTTCTCATTTCCTCTACTACTCATGTTTTTCTCTAAACAGTCTTACTTTTTATTTTCATAAATTTATTTTAAGAAAAAATATACTACCTCATTGAGAGGTAGAGTCATTTGCCATAAATAGAAGACACATTAAATATACATTAAAATGCCATTTAGCTATTTAATTAAAAAAAGTTGTATCCTGCCAAAAACATCTCATCTACCATTCCTGATACCACACTTTTGGAAGCATAAGGTGCTAGAACACTCTAGATTGTGACAGAACATGTAGAAATGATTGTGATTCATAGGAATATTACTATTGTACTTTTTGTGATTAATAAAGAAGGCGAGCATTCAACCCTTGATTCATCAAAAGTACAAACTAAATTTTATCTGTGGAAAACACACATGTACATACTTAGAGAAAACTCAAGATTAAAGGTTGAGAGCACACTTTTAGTATGAAGAGAGTCTCTGAAAGTATTGGTTTCTCAAATAAAGTAAGTGATTATATGTGATGAAGTTGGTCACCAATCAAGCCCTTCTGAGCTGGCATGGGTCCCTAGCCAGCCTGGAATTATCCGACTGGAATCATGTGGAGGGTAGGGAAGTTAAACTGCTATGACAAGGAGACCCCAAAATGCAATGGCTTATTTTCTCTTCAGGGTGGGTTGTTGAACTCTGCTGACTGTGGTTGTTCAGGCCAGCTGGAGAACACCTTCGAGGCTGTCTGGCATCTTAGAGGCTGGGTGGCTGTGGTGCTCAGGAGGGATGTCTGTTGTCTTAAGGGCACAGAGGGCATGCATAACTTCCACTCACATTCCACCGTCAAGAACTCAGCCACATGGCCACCCGATCTCCAGGCAGTCCTATGCTCGGTTAGCTCTCCTACCGCGGAAGGTGTGTTCAAGTCCCATTAGTCATTTGTTCTATTAGCATTTTATTCTTAGCTCCCGGTCAAGATCTTTGAATTGACAATCACTGTTAATGGAAACTGGCAGCTTTCTTTCAGGATCAGAATTTTGAATTCATCCCAAATGAACAGTGCTAGCAAACAACTAGTGATTATTAGGTGCCTGATGTGACAAGACTATGATGTCTTAATTTAGTTCCCAGTGGGAGGATACATGTCACACAAACTGCCTTGCACCACGAAGGGAAAAGAGAGCTGTATACAGAGACAGTAGGTGAGAGCCTGGAGTAGGGGAACAGCCCTCGAGGCAGAGAGGGGCCCTGTATAATATGGAGGAAAAGGAAATGATCTAAATAAAAAGGAAAATTAAAGGAGAAAAGTGAAATAAAAAGGAAAATACTTATCAACTTAAGGAGGATAAGTCCCTATCACAGAGTATAAGCTCAGACTCTCTGGTTCAGAGAAATAATATTCATAAAGGATTGTGTGAACTTATATCATCTACTTAATTAAAAAAATATATTTTATATATTTTAGGTATTAATGTTTAGGTCTACCTAGATTATAAAGAATTCAAATGTCATTTTTTCCACCTTGAGAGAAGTGTTTTAACCACAGTGTGCTCCAGGGTCACAGCCTGAGGTGTCTTCCAGGGGCACCATCAAGAAACAGCTTTAAGGCCCACACTATTGTATTTGCTCCAGGGATTTTGGTTAAGGACGCTGTCTTTGACAGTGATCAGTGTCTCCACAAGAGCAATTCCTTTCAGGGCTAAGTGCCAGGAGTTTTGTTTCTCTGAAGAACTGAAATGTTTTATTCTCTTGACCTTTGAGAATCTTGTGACTGATTGCAGTTTGTCTTTTCACTTTGGCAACCAGGAAGCTCAGTGCCAAATTTGTCGTTCACTTAAGAACTGCACAGAACCATGGTGATCTGCCTTTGACTATAGTTCCTTAATCTTTGCTCTCAGAAATGACCTTTTCTGATTTACATTTTATTTGGTCTAGATTATTATTAACACAGACTTACGTGGTGTGAGGTATGAGGGAGTATGAATAAATGAAGAAGGAACCTAATGCGCGTTTACCTGTCAACTGTTCATATCTTTCCATATTTGCTCCCATTTTTAGTCTTGCACACACGTATTTTCACCTACTTGAATTGAAAGTGGCATAGACACTAGATTAGGATACAGAAAGAGACTAAAAGGGATCTCAAGGGGCATCTGCTTTCCCATCACTGTATGCTTATGAACTTCCTACTACTTTCTGTCAGGCGATTCTATGGTTTATGCTGGAACACCTCCATTGAAGGTGAACTTATTATCTACCAAATGTGATTCATCTCTGGGAAGTTCTGATGATTAGAAACTCTCTATGTATTGTCATCTTACGTCACCTTCTACCCTTTAAATCTACCTGATGGCTTACATAATAAATGTTACTTCTTTGTCCATTGTTAGAAGCATTTGAACTAGGTGATCATATACCCCAGTGACTTTTTTTGACCAGATCCCTCAAAAATTCTGTAGATGACTAGGTTGAGAGTCCTCTCAGTAATCATCCTGGCCACTCTCTTCCAAACACATACCCTATTCCCCTAAGTCCTTAAAAGAACTAAAGCTTAAAAAAACTAAACTCAAACTCTTAATATGTCCTTGCCCCTAATTCTAAATACCTGGGTCTTATTAGCGTTTTGTGTATTCAAATTATAATATAGACTCACGGTAGACTTTCTGCTAACCAAATTCCCTGAATCCCTTCCATACATGCTAGAATAAGTTATCTATTCTCCAACTTGTTTCTGGGAGATCAGTCTTTGGGATCTAAGTGGAAGGTCTTACATTTCCCTACAATACCTTTTTCTTCTTCTCCTTGTCCTTGTCCTTGTCCTTCTCCTTCTCCTCCTCCTCCTCCTCCTCCTGCTGCTTCTCCTTCTTCTTCTTTTTTTTTTTTTTTTTTTTTTAAGAGATCAGGTCTAATTATATTGCCAAGGCTGGCCATGAACTCTGGGGCTCAAGGGATCCTCCTGCTTCAGCCTCCTGAATACCTGGGACAGGTGTGCGCCACCACACCCAGCTCCTTGCATTCACTTTCATCCTGGTATGTTTAAACCATAACTCAGGACTTGACCAAATTATCCTAGATGTTTATTTTATGTTCTAAAATATTTGCTCCCCTTCTTGGTTTTTTGCCACTCACAAATTTGATGGTCTAACTCTCTTGAGGCAGGGCTAAAAATCCTACGGCAAGCAAAGCCAGGATCCTTGCTGCTTGTTAGCAGAAGTCTCCTGCTAGGTAAACACTGTTCAACTTGTTTTTTTTGTTTGTTTGTTTTGTTTTGTTTTGTTTTGTTTTTTTGAGACGGAGTCTCGCTCTGTCGCCCAGGCTGGAGTGCAGTGGCCGGATCTCAGCTCACTGCAAGCTCCGCCTCCCGGGTTTACGCCATTCACTCGCCTCAGCCTCCCGAGTAGCTGGGACTACAGGCGCCCGCCATCTCGCCCGGCTAATTTTTTGTATGTATTTTTTTTTGGTAGAGACGGGGTTTCACCGTGTTAGCCAGGATGGTCTCGATCTCCTGACCTCGTGATCCGCCCGTCTCGGCCTCCCAAAGTGCTGGGATTACAGGCTTGAGCCACCGCGCCCGGCCAACACTGTTCAACTTGTAAAGCAGTATTCTGTGTGCGCCATTATTTGTTGATATTAATCTACATGCTAGCATCCAAAATAGAATTTAGTAAACCTCGACTGAGAACAAATTATGTTTCAGGCATTGTGTTCAGAGCTTTTGCATACATTTAACTTTATTATTTACTGGATCCGTGACATAAAAATGTTCTATGGAACAAGGCCAGGACTGCTGTTGCAAAAGCTCTGAACACAATGCCCGACTCGTGGTTTATTAGATTTGTGTAGGAGCTGAAAAAAACGTAAGCTCTAACATTGGTGATAATGGACTTAATATTTTAATAATACTCAATGCAGACTGAGACTTAAATAAAACTTACTGGAAATGCCAAAAGTGGTGAATTCTCTTTGGACTTAAAGCCTTTATACTTTGGTTTCAACTGGAAAAAAAAGAGTCGAATTAAAAATTAAATACATTGCTAGAAGCAAATCCAAAAAGATTGTCTCAAAAAGGCAAGATATATTAGAGGTCTCACTTTTTTTTTTTTGTCTTTGAAAAATCCTGTGACATGTAATTTCCTAACTCAGGCTTTCTAAAAAAAATTTTAAGTCAGAAATGCATTATGTATATATAAAGGGAATTGCCCCTAACCTCTCTAATGCTATTTAGCTAGTTTCTGGAAGAGCCAGAATTTGATGTCAGCTCTTTTCTCTAATAAACAATGCAGTTCTCATCTCTCCATCTTGTCTAAGAAGCTAATGTGATAGATCTTTTAAAATGCCTTGTTGAAGTCCCCAAGGCACTATTTTGTGTTTCATTTTTTTCTTAGTTAACATGAGGTCATATAGACATTTCCAGTATCAGCTCAGTCTGCAAGCTCACCATTGTCTCTCTTTATGAAGTATTCCATCTGAGTTAATCGACCACTGTTTGTTTAGTCATTCCCTTATTGTTGCCCATTTGGGTTCTTTCCAATTGCTAATTATTATAAATGGGCTTGGAAAAGTGGTAAGTGCTAGACAGATGTAAGGCTTGATCATCATTCTTTTGTTATCACACTCCCAGGATGCAGGCGTTTTCTGTCTTCCTGACCTTCTTCCTAATGGCATTTTTATAAAAGCACCAATGATTTGAAAACATATGCTTTATTATGTCATCCAAGGCTGTATTCTTCATTTTTTTTTTCTCTTCAAGGGTGATAGAGTAGTTCAGAAATTCTAGGTCTGTCTCTGTAATTCTTCACAGAGTGGCTAATCAAGCACATTTTTCCTTCCTATCTTTACTTTGGTTCACTTTCAAGTAAATTTATTTCATTTCCCCTACTTATCTCCTTTTTTAAGAGTAAGGAGCAAGGAAAAATAGAAATGAAGTGGGTTAATGTTCTAAAGACAATGTCCATGAAAATAAAATATAAAAATAAATATTAAGCATAAGATTTACCTTCAAAGATGTCTTACATAGAATAATATATTTATTGTATGAAAATCAGAAAAATATAAAAAGCCATATAAAAAGTGAAAAGATGGTTATAATTCTGTTTTCCCAGAGACTTCTATTACTAATATCCTGACATATTCTCTTCTAGTTTTCTCTATGTGGAATTTCTTTCTTTATGTAGCAATTTTGAAAAGTTTTAAAATTTAATTTCTTTGAAAATATTTTTAGGTTGTGCACAAAGTAGAAATAGAACTCACTCACTGGAGTTTGGACTCTGGAGGCAGAGTCATTTCTTAAGGCCAATCCTGTCTTGATCTCCTTTACCTGGGTAACTTTGAGCAAGTTCCATTAAGCTGTGATTTTCAGAGTATAGTGGCTCCTTGCATCAGAATCGCTCAGAAAGCCTTATTAAAAATTTATATCCCTGCATCCTACACCAGGTTTAATGAATCAGAAGCAGAAGCGAGAACTACTGCCCCGACCTTTTGGGAGTTTTCTTTCTAAATGAGTACAGTGTGGGAGTGGGATTTGGGCAGGGTTCTCCAGGGTAGAATTTCTTACCAGAGGACTCTTTGGATGGGGTGGGCAATGCTCAGGGATCCGAAAACCTTAGACATTTTTTTGTAAGTTTATATCATTTCACATGTGTGCATTTTTTTGTGGTGAGGATGTCTTCACTTTAACCGTCTCCAGATTTATCAAAGAGGTCCTTACCCAGTAAGACATCTAAGTCTTCAGTGATCCAAGATCTCTTTAGACCTCCCTCTGTAATGGGTCTCTGGTGGCTGTGGGAAGTGTGGCTGCTGACCTCGGTAAACGTCCGCCTTCTTCTGCCTTGGCCAACAAAGGTGTGAACCTCTCTTCCACCTTTTCCTTTAGTCATGTGACTTTGGGCAAGTTGCATAGCTTAATTCTTCTCTTGAAAAAACTTAATAGTACCAGTAGTATTTTATTTAACGCCTATGATTTGCCAGGCACTGCTCTAAGCACTCATACCTGATTACCTCATTTCAGTCCTCTTGACAACCCTATGAGAGAGGCACTATGATTATCCCTCCTTAGTAAATAAGCAAACAGATAGAGAGAGATCAACTAACCTGCCCATGATGACACAGCTAGTGGATGGTACAGTTGGCATTCAAAAGCACATTTGCTGCCTCTAAAATCTGTCCTAATAGTACTAACAGTATTATTATATTATTTCTAATAACAATACTACCACTTATTAATAATACTAGTAAATACCAACAAGAGTAATAATGTTGTAACTCATAGTACTAATTGAAGGCATGTACTGGATAGATGATTCTAACCAAGTGAATTACTTAACCTCTGGAGCTTCCATTTCTTCATTTGTCACCTGGAGATAGCAATGACATCTGCTTCACAAGGCTGTTGAGAGGATTTAAATGAGCTAATGCATTTAGAGCATTCACATGCCACATAGTACCACCTGATGGATTTCTTTTTATTGTAGTATAATATATATAACATAACATTTATCATTTTAGCCATTTTTTAAACGTACAGTTCATTAGCATTAAATATATTCATATTGGGCATTTACCTAATAGAGTTTGTTTGTTTTTACATTTCTAGGATCTGTAGAGTGCTTTGCACAAAATTTGGCACATTGCGATTATTAATAAACCCCTTCTCTGTCCCTCCACCAGCATTCACAAACTCTAAAACACTGCAGAGGTTTCAGTTACTATTCTTTTGTGCAGTATGAGAGGGAGAATTATGAGACGCCCTAAGTGACCTTGGGCATATTATGACTTAACTTCTCTCTGGCTCAATTTCTTCATCTGTGAAGTGGGGATTAGAGCACCATTCACTTGATGGGGTGGTTGGAAATGACATAACCTGTGTGACGCTTTGGATAGTTCTAGCCATGTTAAACAACCAATGCAGGATAGTAAAAATGTTCTTATTTTATCATAGTCCTTGCCCCTGGGAAGAGCACACTTGCATGGGTGCAGAGGAATTGCAGGCTGGTTGTGGTTCAAGATGGCTGCTTTCCCTCGGTTCCCTACCTGCCATCCTGACAGTGGGGGCTCAGGAGAGACTGAACAATTGTGTGAAGAGGAGGAGTGAGCCTCTCAGGAGCCCACGGAGCTTTTCGTTTTATAAAAAGCTTCAAATTAGGCTGCCATAGTGGCCTTGGTATTTTTGTATCTTTTCAGCTTCTATTTAGAGTACAGAGTTGGCGTGGGAATGTTTTCCTTTATTTCAAGCTTTAAGTAGTTGTTGGGTAACAGCTGTTTTTGAAGATAATCTTTGAGGCACTGAGATGCTGCTGTAAAAACAATTTTCTTGAATTCAAAAAAGTCTTCCTTCTTTTATGTGCTGGATTTTATTTTTCTGCATGCTTTTGCTCATGCTGTCACTTCTAGAATTCTCTTTCTATCCTAACTCTTGCTCCTCTGCTATTGTCAAAATCATCCCCATTCTCTTGCTGACACTTGTCTCATGCAGCATTCCCCATTCCTTCATTGATGACATTCTATGGGCCTTGTATGAGCGCCTTGAGTGTTCGTTAGTTCTAAAGAAGTCATTCCCTACCTCAATTGCAGGTTGTGGAAGACAATAAGGCCTTGTTCTATTCATAACTATTTTCTCCTTGTCATTAAGTAGAAAATTATTGTATATCTTTCTCTTTGTCAAATAAATATCCAAACACCCTACTTGTTTTGGAGGGGTCCCCAGATAAGTAGATAGAATGGTCTCTCCTCTTGCCACCGATGCAAGATGAGACACAAAGGGATCCATCTTCTCTGTCTTCTGGCTGGTGGAACGCAGTAAAAATCATGGCCAGAGTTAGCATTGCTCATTCCTGCTTAAGCCTGATTTCCAGCCTTCTTTTCAGCATTGCAAGCTATCAGAAACTCCCTAAAAAATAATTTTCTGTTTAAGTTAATTAATCCTGGTTTCTGTTGTTTGCGTTTGCAACCAGTAAGTTTTACTAGTGTAGTATTGTGAACACAGTGGAAACTTCAGGATCTACAGATCCTGTTTATAAACTTCAGTTTGCTAAAATCCCACGTAGTAATCTGTTGTTTATGCCTCTTCAGCCTTCTGATGTCTGATGTTCCTTCTGATATTAGCAGCCTGATTTTCTTTTTCCAAACTGCTTATCTCTATTCTTAGTCCTTGTGGTTCAGGTGGAGTTGACTCCAGTTATGCCTGCAGGGTAGGCATGTCTGGTCAAGGCGGTGAAGCCCTCTGTCTACCGTGATTGGTTCAGGGAAGGGCATGTGACTTTGTCCAGGCCAATGAAAGTCAGTCCCAGGACTTTTGCTGGATCTATAGGGAAAGAAATGTGTCCTTTTGCTGCAGTTGCCAAGTTGGTTGGCTGGAGTTCCCAGGGACCACCATGAGGGAGAGTCGACCTGAGAATTCAGCCATGTTAGAGGAAAACAAGCTGAGAGAGAAAGAGAAATAAATTTCTAATGACATTGCTTGAGGAACAGGATTGAATTGTGCCTGAGTTGTAATAGTAACAGCTAACTAACATATATTAAATACATACTATGTACCAGGCACTGATCTAAGCATTTCTTGTATTGGTTTCCTGGGGCTGCCATAGCAAAAGTACCACAAGCTGGGTGGCTTAAAACAACAGAAATTTATTTTTTCATGATTCTGGATTCTAGAAGTACAAATTCAAGCTATTGGCAGGTTCATGCTTCCCGTTGTGAACTGAATTGTGTCCCCCCAACCCCTTGCATTTGTATGTTGAAGTCCTAACTCCCAATGTGACTGAATTTGGACATAGGACCCATAAGGAAGTAATTAAGGTTAAATGAAGCCATAAAGATGGAGTCTGGGCCGGGCACCGTGGCTCATGCCTGTAATCCCAGCACTTTAGGAGGCTGAGGTGGGGGGATCATGAGGTCAGGAGACCAAGACCATCCTGGCCAGCACGTGAAACCCCATCTCTACTAAAAAGTACAAGAATTAGCTGGGCGTAGTGGCACGTGCCTGTAGTCCCAGCTACTTGGGAGGCTGAGGCAGGAGAATTGCTTGAACCCGGGAGACGAAAGTTGCAGTGAGCCTAGATAGCACCACTGCACTCTGGTCTGGCGACAGAGTGAGACTTGTCTTAAAAAAAAAGAAAAGAAAAAAAAAAAAAAAAGAAGGGATCGGATCTGACAGGATTAGTGTTTTTAGAGAAGAGACACCAGAAAGGCATCTCTCCTCCACCACCCCACCATATAAGGACACAGTGAGAAAGTGACCATTCCATTTGCAAGCCAGACAGAGTGCTCTAAACAGAAACTGACCCTGCCAAACCATCTGGGACTTCTAGCCTCCGGAAGTGTGAGAAAATAAATTTCTGTTGATTAAGCTCCCCAGTTTATGGTTTTTTTATTATTTTATTTTATTATTATTATTATTATTTTAAGGGTAGCCCAAACAGACTAATAGCTCCCTCTGAAATCTGTAGGCCAGAATCCTTCCTGGTCTCTTTCAGCTTCTGGTAGACCCAGGCATTCCTTGTCATGCAGCGACAGCACTTCAATCTCTTGCCTTATTATCACATGGCATTTTCCCCTTGAGTCTACCTCTGTGACTCTTCTCTTCTTAAAAGGATATCACTCTATGTTGGATTAAAGGACCATTCTACTCTAGTATGACCCCATCTTAAGTAATTATATTTACGAAGAGCCTATTTCCCAATAAGGTCACATTCTGAGGTACTAGGAGTTAGGACTTTAATACATACTTTTGGGGTACTCAATTCAACCTATAACACATGCATTACCTCACTAAATTCCCACAACAAAACTATGAAGTGTTATTATTATTGTACCTTCACCCAGATGAGGGAAGTAAGGCTCAGAGAAGTTAAGTAACTTGCTCAAGGTCCCACAATGAGTAAGAATTTGAAGATGGATCTGAACTCAGGCAATTTGATGACCAATCCTGCAAGTTTAGCAACTGTACAAACATGCCTGAGTTTAGCTCAGAGACATCATCCAATCACTTCCTTAATTTGTTTAAGTCAGTTTGAGTGTGGTTTCATCCATTGTAATTGTTTCCTTCTTTTACCTTTTGCCTCATTCTTTCCTGTGTCTGAGCACTCAGGACTCCACTCAGACCTGCCCCTTAGGGTCTACCCCAGGTTCTAGAATTACTTCTTCCTCTTTCTTCCCCCCTCCTCCCTCCACATCAATACTCTTGTGCATCAGATGCTTGCTCTCAGCTGGGTTAGGAAGAAGCCAAGTGAATAGATCAATACAAAGTGAGTTGTGATTTATAGGTTGTAATTTTCCTGGGGCTTTTAGCTTTTAAAAGCAGGTTGTTAACTCATTGATTATCAGCCAGGCAGAAGTTCTGTATGAAGATAAGAAGATTGGAGGACTTCAGGACAAGTGGAGACTCAGGGTTGGGCACTTTGCCTAAAATGCCTTTCACAATTCCAAGCAGATAACACATGTGAGAGTTTAGTAGTTGAGTTTCCCTTTTGGGGTACAGTTATTGATCTCTTCTGGAGAGTGAGGATGTTACTGTAGTTTCAGAGTCTTATACTTATGAAGGTTGCTGCTTTAGTTCATTCAAGATTTTGTCTTTTGTGAAGTAAACTCTCTTCCACCTGGAATTCCTTTTGGTCCATATCAACCTCTTAAACCTTACCTATAATTCAAACATGATTCAAATACCTCATACATAGAAGATTATTAGCTAACTCCTTTCAGAATGGATTTTTTCCTAATTAGCATCTATGATTTCAGTATTTTTTTAAAGCCAGAATTAGGTGTTATTCCATTTTTTCTGGTGAGAATCTGAATTCCTGGAGGCAAGAGATAAGTCTGAATCATCATCTTAAATGAAGGCAGTCTGACACATTGGTTGAGATTTGAAGTCAGAGGGATTTGGATTGAAATTTTCACTGTGAGATTTGTTAGTTCTAGGGCTTTGAGAAGATAACTAACCTAGCATTCTTAGTCATAATGTGGAAATTATACCATTTTGCAGAGCTACTGTAAGAATGAAATGATATATTGTCTCTAAGATCCTTAATTCAAACCCAACAATACTATTTGCGCAAAAAAATGATGTTATTTTTAGCTTCACATCCATCTCTCAACAGAAGAGAGTAACTTGCACACAGTTTAGTGCTGAGCAAATGTGTAAGTTCTATTCATATGAATACACAACTTGCAGGCCAATCAGAACACTGAACTTCTAGTTAATTGTGCCTTGAAGAGGAGGGTTATATTAAGTTCAGTGTTCATGAATGAGCCTTTATTTCCCAATGGCCCTGTGAGCTTAAATAAGGCATGGTCTTCTTAGTGGCCTTAATACTTGCAGCAGAGCCCAAAATGAGCTATCTTAATTTATCTAAAATCCCTTTGCTCTATGGAATTGCTAATTGTAACTTGAAATTTAGGGAGCTGTTTATTTGCTTCTCTATTAATAGATCAGCAGCACATTTTTTTGTCCTGTTTGTTTAGATTGGCTAAATTAAAGATGAGGGGGAAGTCACAGCAGTGGCACTGGGATATCTTGTTTCATGTAGGATTATGAATATTTTACAAGAAGTCAGGAAGAATGGGAACCTTGAGAAGGCTCTCCAAACAAGGATGAAGAGTTTTCCAAGTTGCCATCTTGGAAGCATGGGGGCACTAAAAAGTGGGTTGAGTTCTGGCTCTGACACTTACTAGCTACCAAATTTGCAATTGGGGGAAATTACTAAATCTCCTGGAGACTCAATTTCCTCATTCATCTATTCACTTAATGCATGTATTAAGCTCTTATTGTGTACTAGACACTGTTCTATGCTCCAGAGAGATGGTGATAAAGGAAACAGAAAAAATTCCTGTCTTCATGAAGCTCCATGTTTGATACAACTAAAATATACAGCAAATGATAACAATTTTCATCTGAGGAAAGGGAATAGGAAAGTATGTGCAGGAGGGTGAATTTTAGATAGAACGTCTGGGAAAAGCCTCCTTGAGAAGTCAACATTTGAATAAAGTCAACATTGCTGGAAGAGTGAGGGAGAGGGAAAATGCTGGATCAGAGAAGTGATGGTCTTGCTGTGCAGTGTCCTGGAGCATAAGGTGAGGACCTTGGCCTAGGACTCATTGGAGAGTTTTAAGTAGTGGGAGACAAGACCTTACTTTTGTTTTAACATGATCCTTTGACTTTTGTGTGGGGAATAGCTTGTAGGAGGACAAATACAGAAGCAGGGAGACCAGTTAGGAGGCTGTTTCAATAATACAGTGGAGAAGTGATGGTAGTTTGGCTCAGACAAGGGACATAACAATGGAAATGGTGAAAAGCAATAGAATTGTATTTATATCTTGAAGATACAGGCAAAAGAAGAGGATGTATCTGAAAGAATTTGCTGACAGATTAGATGTAGTGAAAACCAGGATGTAAGGATGACTCTAGTGTGTTTGACCTGAACAACTAGAAGGATGAATTCACCATTAAATGAGATGGAAAATGCTGTGGGAGGAGCATGTTTTAGGGGGGATATTAGGAGATTTTTAGTAGATGTGTTGTTTGAGATGTCTGTTAGATATTCAAGTAGAGATGTAGAGTAGGCTGTTGGGTATAAAGATTTAGACTAGCTGGGCACAGTGGCTCATGCCTGTAATCCCAGCACTTTGGGAGGCCAAGGCGGGCAGATCACCTGAGGTTGGGAGTTTGAGACCAACCTGACCAACATGGAGAAACCCCATTTCCATTTAAAATATAAAATTAGCCAGGTATGGTGGCACATGCCTGTAATCACTGCTACTCAGGAGGCTAAGGCAGGAGAAACATCACTTGAACCCATGGGGCGGCGGTTGTGGTGAGCCGAGATGGTGCCATTGCACTCAAGCCTGGGCAATGAGTGAAACTCTGTCTCAATTAGAAAAAAAAAATCTAGACTAAAGGGAAGAAAGCGGAAGAGGTCAAGGCTAGGTATATAAATTATATAAATTTGGAAGTCATGGACATCTAAATGATATTAAAGCCGGCAATGTAGATGGATAAAATAGAGGTCGAAGGACTAACTCTCAGGACTCTCCTTCATTTAGAGGTCAGGGTCATATGCAGGAACCAGCAAAGCAAGATTAGAAAGAGCAGCCAGAGAGGTCAGAGGAAAACAAAGTGAATATGGAGTCCTGGAGGCCAAACAATGCCAGTGTTTAGAGGAAAAGAGTCACCATCTGTGTTACATGATAATGAAGACTGAAGTAAGATCAGGACTGAGCACTGACCATTGGAATTATCTATATAGAGGTCATTGCTGTGCCAGATTGTGACCAAACTGCTTTCTTAAGTGGGACCCCAATCCATTCCTCCTTACTGGGTGGGGCCTCCCTGTGGGAATTTCAGCAACACCAGCTGGGGTTACAAGGACAACACTCTGATCTCTCCCTGGTATGGAGACCCAAGGGGGTGGGGCAGCTGATGTCTCTGTGGTTCTGTTGACTCAGCCTTCCCAGACTGCTGGCTCCGGAAAGTCCAGGCAGTCTGGACAAAGAAACGCTGCCCTCAGTGCAGCACACCTGCTCTACCAAAAAGCAGCCAGATGGCCTCTTTAAGCAGGTCCCTGATCCTGTCCTTCCTGATGGAATGAGAACTCCCAACAGGGGTCTCCAAACACCTTCTACGGGAGCATCCAGGCTGACAACAGGTCGGTACTCACCCTGGGATGGACCTATGAGGCCTATGACAGGACAGGAGTTGTGTGGCAAAAAAATAATGGCACTAATCTAAGAGCATCTTTGAGAAATGGGGGTGGGAACTTGACTTTGGAGGCATGGGTAAGGGAATGAAACAAACAGGGGTAGTAGGAGACAGAGTTTCATGATGTGATATTCAAAGCTTTGATTTTTTTGTTGGTGAGGAAGGAGGAAGGATGGTCTTACAGCATTATTAAAGTAGTAAGGGAGGTCTCTACCCCATGTCCAGGTCCCATGGAAGGAGGAGTGAAAGAGAACATAGAACCACTTGAGAGGGCTATAGTGTCCTCGAGGAAGAGCCAGGGTTTTCAGCTAGTGCAAGAAGGTGAAGGAAATGTTACTGGAAGAGCTTGAGGACACAGGGAAATGTACTGAGAGACCTTAAGCTCCAGAGTTGTAGTGAAATGATTTCAGGAGAGGCGGAAAGATGGAAGAAGAGTTTATAAAATGGGATGGAGCCACACAGACACCAGAGCTAGTGAATTCGTGAATGGAGATGAGCTGGGAGTCCTGGGCTTCATGGGGTGATGGACATAAACAGGGGTAATAAGATGTTCTTACTGGTTCTAAGGCAGGAATTGAGAGAGAAGCTGTGCGTGTGAAAAGGAGGAAAAAAATGATAAAATGTTTTTTTCAAACTTGCTATCCAGTCTTGTCTCTTCTTGTCACCTAGAAGATTGGGGTGGGAATGGATTTGAGTAATAACTACTATGCTAAACTTAGAAATGTGACTTCATCCTAATGGATAAGACTTTTTTCTTAGTTGAGTTCTTTGGAACAGGCTCCTTCTTACTTTTTAAACATCTCTCTCTAGCATTCTCTGCAGCCCTTCTGCAAAGGGGCTGCAATCAGATGTTCTACCAACTTCACAGGTGCACCTTCTGCCAGTCTAGGCTCAAGATGAAATTACGGGTACAAGTGAGTTAAGTCCTGGCATATGCCACAACACCCTTGTCCCTTTTATCATGTCTCCTTTGGCATTCCCTCCACCAATTACTGATCTAAAGACAGAAGGTTTTATTCTGTTGAGGTGTGCGGCTACTGAGAAGAGAGAAGAAAGATATTGCTGCCAAATTTTCAGTGTCAGGGTCCTCCAGTTTGTAGGTCACAGTGCCATTGTGAGGAAGTGCTTTCTAACCACTAAAAAAGATAGTAGAGAGGCCCAAGGAGCCTCCATAGAAAAGGCTTTGGTACTAGGTTTGGGTTTGAAACCCCACCCACCACTTCCTGGCTGCATAAACTTAGGCAAATGATTTAAAATTTTAAGCCTTAAAATTTTTCCATCTTGATGAAAAGTGTGCAATTCTGAGCTGTTGAATAGCAAATAGACCTGTGATTTATAACACTCAATTTACATAATTCTCAGCAGCATTTAATAATGTTGACTCCAAACTTTCTATTCCCTTGGCTTTTGTTATTCTTCTTTTTTTGTGTGTTTTATTCCTATCTTAGAACATTCCTTTTCTCTCTTTCTTTGCTGGTGTATCCTTCACTGCTTAATCATTATGTTGAAATTCCTTAAGCCTTTGTCCTAGGTCCCTAAACCTTTCTTTTTAAGAAGTTTATTCTATATTCTTACCCTATTTGATCTAACTCATGCTATCTCTATGCCAAAGACTCTTAAATACATATCCATAACTTAGCTCTCTCTTTGAGCTCTAGACACATGTCTGCATGAACATTCTACTTGGACATCTCAAAAGGCATCTTAGCCTCAACTTAGCCACAAATGAATTCATGTATTATCTTTCCCCTAAATTGAGACATCTTCACGTGACTGGTATTTCCAGAAACCTGTGAGACAGTCTTGATTCTCCCCTCTTTCTTAACTTTCATACCCAATCCATCCTAAAATCCTGTCAACTCTACTTACTAAACAGATCTCAGATTCCTTTACTTTGTGTCATTTCTTCTATTGCCATATCAAGCCATCATTGTCTCTAGCCTGGACCACTGGAACAATGGCAAAACAATTCTCTCAGTATGTATTCTATCTTTTACTTCTCATCCATTCTCCACACAAATGGCAGGAACCATATTTTAAACTTCATGTGAACATGCTATCCCTCTCTTCCTCACATTCCTGATTAGTCAGTTCCAATAGACTGAGAATCATTTGGCAGCTTCTCATCGATTCCCATTATGGCCCACAAGGGGCTGCCCCTGCCTATTCACTCCTCTTTATCCTGTCTTCATCTTGAGCTACTCGTCCTTGCTATCTTGATACTTCAGCCACACTCATTGTCCAGCTCCTAGACTGTGTCGTGCCCCCTCCTGTCACAGTGCATTTAAATATAGCAGTCCTTCTCCTTAGAGTGCTTTTTATTTCTTAGCCTCTATTCATCTTTCAGATCACAACTCAGATTTTGCTTTCACAGGTTATTGTTTCTTGATCCTTCCTGCACTAAATCTCTCTAAACTAGGTCAGTTTTTCAATCATTTGGCACTGTGTAATTTTGTAGTTCTTAGAAATGAATTCACAAATAATATTTACTTTAGCAATTATATCATTATTGCCACTGTACCCCACTAAAGTATATGCTTCATGAGAACAAATACGATATCTGTTTTTTGCTGAACATTGTATTCCTGAGCTTGGACCAGTGACTGGCTCAAAATAAGCACTCAGTAATATTTACTGAATACATGAATGAATAATAGCTTCTATTTATTGAGCACTTACTATAAAACGGGCATTTTAGTAAGCATGTTATAAACATTTACATTTCACAGTAACACTATGATGAGGCTATTATTATTCCATTCTGCAGATGAGGAAGCAAACTTAGAATAATTAATGGACTTGTCTAAGTTCCTGCCAGTTGTTTAGACTTCAGTTCCAATTGTCTCTAGATTCTATGACCTTAATATCCATCTTATATTGCCTGTTGGGTATCTGTGGAGTTAAAAATACTTTCTCTTTGGGTGAAGCTGGCCGTGGCCTCCCTACCTTGAGACTTGAACCTTCCCACCCCTTGCCCTGTGATACCCCTTCCTTTCCTCCTCCTCCGGCACGTTTTATGATTTCAATACCGATTTTACAGGATTGTTATGAAGATCCCATGATTTCATGGTTGTAAAAGCATCAGCCTTGTACGCTGTAACATGATTGTCAGATGTAAAGTTTCTTTTTAAGAAGTTTTAATTCTTCCTTTCATGTCCATAAGCCATTTCGATTAAGATTTGTTCTTTAGCATTTCAAGTTGCTTGTTGTTGTTAATCTCTTCGTATTCCTTTCTTCATCACCCTCTTTTTCCTTTGCTGCATGCTAATGTCCAGTCATTCCTCAACATTGAGAACACATGGTATAACATCTCTATGAAAATCTTATAACAAGAGAGGCAGTGTTTGGGTCAAGTTGCCTTGGCCAGAGGGTAAAGAATTTGAGTTTAAAGAGTCGTGTGCTGACCTGGACATTCCCAGAGTAGCACTGTAGACATTTAATTTAAAGATGATGGGATGTTACGTTCTTTTGCAAGTGATGATCTTTCCCAAGCCCAGGGGATGCTCTGATGTGGGAAGCTGAGCTTGACAATATTTCTGCTTTGAGGCTAAGGGCTCTTGGTTTTGCCCATAAAAGATGCTCTCACCATCTGCACCTCCTGTGCCTTTGCCTCCTGATCTTGTGTGTTGTTTAAGCCTGTTCAGTTTTTCTCTGGAGGCTGATGAAAGAGAATAACCACTGCAGGGCCATCTCTTAGGGTTGTGCCACTGTGTTCTGCACAAAGGTCCCTTGCTGAGCATGTGAGTGGTGCTAAAATCCAACTTGCAGTCTGCTGGCTGAGCTGTGTGCCCTATCACAAGCTGTGTCTGTTCGGGAGAAGAGGTGCCTATTTCTAATTCATAACAGGGTCAGGTAGGCAAGTTACCCTTTCCTGACTCACTCCTTGCTGGTAGCTCAAGTAGGTTTTTGCCCCATTCATATGTAATATGTGTATTTGTGTGTATGTATGTGTGCATGCATATATACACTGCCTCTGACATTACTTTTGAGAATTTAGATGAAATAACATGATGCCTCATTCTTCCAGCAGGGATCTGACCCTTTCAGAATTTCAGATACAATGCATTGCTGGCAAATTCTCACATATTCTGTGTTTGGTCTCTGTGTTCCCTCCCTCCCTCCTGCTTTCTGCTCTCCCTTTCTTTCAGATCATGGTACATGATCTCTCGCTTTACATTTTAGTTGTGCTTTTAAAACATGATTCTCCGCTGTGATTCCATGTGTTTTTATAGGTGTTTTTGTAAAATGTAGCTTGTCATTTTGTGTGCAAGGCTGTATGTTACAGAAATTGTGTAGTGTTATAAATCTATTACTTTTTTTTCACTCAGCAGAATGCTTCTAATATATAGCTGTTTTTAATTTTTCTATTGCTTTACTCTCAGGCCCAATTCCCTTTGCCCTTCTTGTTAAAATGGCTTATCAGCATAAGGTGCAGTTTAAATGTTCCTCTCTGTGAAGTCTTCCCTCATTCTTCCAATGTTAGGCTCCCTCTTCTGGGCTCCCGTAGCATTTGTTCATTCTTCTGTTGTAATTGTGATCTCATTTTGCAACAACAAAAAAATCTATTTATGCGTTTGTGTTGAGCTCTTCCATGGAAGATACTGACATATATACATTTATGCAATTCTAGCATCTAACATAGATCTTGGAACATATATTTTCAATAAATGTGTATTGAATACATGCATAATAATGATAATAGCAAATCTTTGTTGAGTGCAAAAAATGTGTTACACACGATTCTAAGTGTTTCACATTTACTAAACTCATTTAATCTTTACAACAACCCTATGAATTAGAAATGATTATTATCACTGTCATCTTACAGAGAGAGAAACCAAGACATGGAATATTCAAGTAACTTTAAATTTCATGTAACTTGTAAAATTCCAGCCACTTAATACAGGAAATGGTGAAGTTGGGATTCTAACCAAGGCAGTCTGGCTCCAGAGTCCAAGGTCTTAACTGCTCTGTACAGAAGATCTTGAATAACCAATGGACTTGCCTACTAGGACTCTTGACTTCCAGTCCAGTCCACAATGCAGGCTCATTCTGCATTAATTCTCTTCATTCGTAGGTGCCTGTTAGGTATTGCCATCTGTGCTGTTACCTCACTCAGTCACACATGGACTAGTAGGTGGGTATCATTATTCCAGTTTTTATAGATGAGGAGACTGGAGCTTTGAGGAATATGGTAAACTTCCTGTGATCTTACACAGGATTAGATAGTAGTAGAGCCAAAATTAGATAGTGGCAGAGAGAAATTAGAGAGTGGCTAAAATTTGCACCTGTGTCTAGCTGATTTTATGTTCCATGCTCTTTCCATCATACTATATAATCACCAGAGAGGGCACCTTGGAGCTGAGATCCTTGCCACCCTGATTCCTTAAATATTGAGGAAACAGATGGGCATTTGTTGGAAAGGTAGGGCTCTCTTTGGCTTTGGTGTAGTAGTCCAGGAATGTTCTCTCACTCTCTGTGACTTCCTCCATGATCTTGCCATTGGGGTATTGGAGTCTCTTTTCCAGAGGCTGAATGTCTATTCTCCTTTTCCTTCCAGAAGTCTATGTGTACCCTAAATATGTGCCAAACTCTATGTGCCAAAAAAAGTTGGCACATAGAATTATAGCCACAGGAAGGACAGGCACGTTTTCAGGATGGTTTTTATGATGTTGGGTGTAGGGTAGTTAGAGGTTCTTGCGGAACACTGCCTTCTGATTTTTAGAGTGTTGCATCATTAGATTTTTCTTCTATTACGTTGAACATATATTTCATTTAACATTACAAATCAATAAAATTTATTAAAAGTACAAGAATATGTGGTATTCAATTTTAGAATTTTAAAGGACTTTAGGGATCATCTTGTACCCAAAGACCAAACATGTGGTGAATTTGTAGCCACTCTTCACTCCTTTTCTGTGGTGGGTGTTGATTATTTTTTGTTTTTCTGGTGGCAGGACCCTGATAGCTTACTCAAGAATCATCTCTTCTGCAGCCGCAAACCAGGTGCATTAGGTGGAGCAGACTTCATTTCTGTCTTTGGGGCTGAAGAATTGAGCCAGCTTAACTGATGAGGTCATTCCTTTTTCCAGGACATAGTCACTGGTTTAGGGGTGGGTGTGTGACCCAAGTCTATCCAATCAAAATCAGTAAAGAGGGAGTTTTCTTTATTGCTTGAGGAAGCAGATATAAAAAATAACGTTTTTCCATGGGATGTGGAGCAGAAAGGGTGCAATCTTGAAGTCTAAAGGGGCTATAACACAGAAATAGTATATTGAACCCTTGGATTCAACCATTGCCTGAAATCAACTCTATCCCTGGAATTTTCATTTCTCTAAGCCATGGACGTGGGAACTCTGAAGGCAGGGACTTCATTGTTGTTGTAACTTCAGTGCTTAGAACGATGTTCAGCACACAGTGGAGGTTCAGTAAATATTTGCTGAGTAAATGCCAGATCTAAAGATCCTTCCCCATTGTAGGTTCCCCCAGTTCCCCCTGCTTTCTTTCTGTGTCCTTCCTTAAAAATCACAGAGTGCTTGACCATTCTGAGACCCATCCAGCTGCAGGTTTTTCTCAGCAGGATCAAACCCAAACTGGGGCCTTGAAAATTTCCAGGTGCTGACATAGGTATCTAGGTTGTTGCCGAAACACTGAAAGAAACTAAATAGTATGGTTTGGCTGTGTCCCCACCCAAATATCATCTTGAATTGTAGCTCCCATAATTCCAGTGTGCTATGGGAGGGATCTGGTGGGAGATAATTGAATCATGGGGGTGGTTCCCCCATACTGTTCTCATGAGATTGAATAAGTCTCACGAGACGTTGTGGTTTTATAAGGGGTTTCCTATTTTGCTTGGCTCTCATTCTCTTGCCTGCTGCCATGTAAGATGTGCCTTTCACCTTCCACCATGATTGTGAGGCCTCCTCAGCCATGTGGAACTGGGAGTACATTAAACCTCTTTTTCTTTATAAATTACTCAGTGTTTGGTATGTCTTTATCAGCAGCATGAAAAAGACTAATACACTGGCCCTGGTCCTGAGCCAAATTTCTTAAACACTTGTATAAACTCCATACCCTGACATCCTCATTGCAGACATACCTAGGTAGTGTACCTCTTTTTTCTTTCTGTCCATCTCAAAGGTTGCTGCAGCATTCTGCAAGTTCCCCTAATAATTGCTTTGGACTGATCATCCTGACATTTAGTATTTCTTTTTTTGGAATCCCAACCAGCCCCATCTCAGGACAATTTGGGGAACTCCCTTGTGGAAATTTCCCTGCTGCTGCTTTTGGGGTAATTCCAGCCGCTGGCTTGGCAGGACAAAACAATCCTCCCTGCTTAAGTCAGTTTGTGTCATGTTTTCTGTGGCTTGCATTCAGAGGAGTCCTCACTGAAAAATATCCATGATAGATATTATTTTTCTTTTTTTTTTTTTATTATACTTTAAGTTCTAGGGTACATGTGCACAACGTGCAGGTTTGTTACATATGTATACATGTGCCGTGTTGGTGTGCTGCACTTATTAACTTGTCATTTACATTATGTATATCTCCTAATGCTATCCTTCCTCCCCTCCTGCCTCCCCACAATAGGCCCCGGTGTGTGATGTTTCCCTTCCTGTGTTCAAGTGATCTCATTGTACAATTCCCACCTATGAGTGAGAACATGCGGTGTTTGGTTTTCTGTTCTAGTTTGCTGAAAATGATGGTTTCCAGCTGCATCCATGTCCCTGCAAAGGACATGAACTCATCCTTTTTTATGGCTGCATAGTATTCCATGGTGTGTATGTGCCACATTTTCTTAATCCAGTCTGTCACTGATGGACATTTGGGTTGATTCCAAGTCTTTGCTATTGTGAATAATGCCGCAATAAACATATGTGTGCATGTGTCTTTATAGCAGCATGACTTATAATCCTATATTATTAATCAATTATGACACTTTTTGTAACTGACCTTAGATGCAGACTTAGAATTCTTTTCAATGTATTCTCCAAGCAGATATGATGAATCATTAGAGTTAGTGGGCAAGATGGAATGTGTCTAGAATCTATATCAGTTTTCTATTTGTATATAACAAATTAGCACAAATTTTGTGGCCTATAAAAACATATGTTCATTATCTCACTGTTTCCATGGGTCAGGCATCTGGGCATGACTTAACTAGGTCCTCTGCTCAAGGTCCCACAAGACTACAGTCAAGGTGTTGGCTGGGCCATGTTTCTTTCTGGAGCTTGAATCCTCTTTCAAACTCGTGTAGTTGTTGGAAGAATTAATTTCTTTGCAGTTTTAGGATGAGGGTTCTTGTTTTTTTTTTTTTCCAGGCTGTCAGTTGGGGGTCATTCTGAGCCCCAGAGGTCACTGCTACAGATCCTCATCACACGACTCTCTCACAGGCCCTCTCATAACATGGCAGCTTAGTCCTTCCAGGACTAAGGAGTATCTCTCTCCTCAGGAGGGGCCCAGTTCCTCTTTTAAGAGCTTTTAACTGATGAAGTCACATAATCTCCATTTTATCTCAGAATCAACTAATTTGGGACTTCACATTTGCAAAAATCTCTTCACTCTTGCCACATAATAGAACTCTGTAATGAGAGCAAAATCTCATCATATACATAGGTCCAACCCACACTCACAAAGAGGGGGTTACACAAGGTGTGTACATCGGGGGCAGGAACCTCATGAGTTCATTCTAGGATTCTGCCTGCTACAGCATCCTGTTCTAAATTTAAAATTCTCTATTGCACAGATGAGAGAACTTAGGCTAAGAGAAGAAAAATAGGTTGTCCAGGCATACGCAGTGTTGAGTGACAGAGCTGGAATCAGCATGCTAGGTCTTCAGTCTCCTGCTCTAGTGATAGTTGAGGTCTTTGAGCATAGAACTATTTCTAAACCTTTATTCAAGGTTGTTCAGACTCTAAATTTGTAGAAATCATCTCATGTTTTAGATATCTTTGTGTCTTTTCCTCCAACTCCCACCGTACCTAGCAGATGTATACACAATAAGTGCTTTTAGTGTTGATTTGACGTGAAAAATCCATAAATTAATTTTCAGGAAATTGAGGGCCAAAATGAATTGACCTAATGCCAAAACCAAAACAATGAGGAATTCAGACATAGGAGAAAGCCTTGCAGGACTTGGATGAAATATTAATAGAGTCAATGACAATAGCATCTCTTCTTCCAGAAGCCGCCGTGACCTTTAAGAGATAAACATCACCATAGGGGCCATTCCTAAAGGGCTAAGCCCCCTGCTTTTCAGCAACTGAAGTCACTTCCCGGTGATGCTCATGCTGGGGCTTGTGGAAGAACATGATGAATAGGTGAAAAGGATGTTACAAATGTCAGCTAATACCCCTACAAAGTGATTCTCCTGAAAGATCTTTGGCTTTATGACAAGATTTACTTCCCATCCAAATTAGGACATTTGAGCAGAGACTTGAATAGACTTTGTTCCTCTTCCCATAGTTCAATCCGATTAATATGAAATACACATTTATCGGAATTAATGGACCAGCAAATAGAATAATGGGGATACTAAATATATAAAAATATAAAAAAATATATCTTGTTGCAACTACCCTGGGACTATATTTTAATGGGAGAGGTTTCTGAAGTTTGGATATTTATACAATTTCTTGGAAAAGAGCTGAGTTCATTGAAATAATGAAAT
>NW_016814544.1:413158-416677 GCF_001698545.2 Rhinopithecus bieti | reverse complement strand
TGATGACAGACTGGATTAAGAAGATGTGGCACATATACACCATGGAATACTATGCAGACATAAAAAAGGATGAGTTCATGTGTTTTGTAGGGACATGGATGCAGCTGGAAACCATCATTCTCAGCAAACTATCGCAAGAATGGAAAACCAAACACCGCATGTTCTCACTCATAGGTGGGAATTGAACAATGAGATCACTTGGACACAGGAAGGGGAACATCACACATCGGGGCCTGTTGTGGGGGTGGGGCAGGGGTGAGGGATAGCATTTGGAGATATACCTAATGTAAATGATGAATTAATGGGTGCAGCACACTAACATGGCACGTGTATACATACGTAACAAACCTGCAATTTGTGCACATGTACCCTAGAACTTAAAGTATAATAAAAAAGGGAAAAAAAACAAGGGTGGTGAGGGAGAGAGGGAGAGAAAAAGGGAGACAGACAGGTTATAAAAAGAGAGAGAGAGAGATAGATTGATTGTTGATTTATTCAGAATGGAAGCCAGAGTCTTTTTGTATCTTAATCTTACTAATCTCTTGGAAGTGGCATCCCATTACGTTTTCAGTATTCTATTTACTATAAGGGAGTCTTTAAGTCCTGCCCACACTCAGGGCATCAAGCGGAGTGGATAACACAGAACATGCACGCCAGGAGGCAGGTATCACTGGAGACCATCTCAGAGGTTGCTACCATAGATATAGAAAGAAATAGAATATTCCCTGTTGAATTTGGGCATTACTGTAGTGCTTTAGCATTTGGGCAGGCATTAATCATTGCCCAATATCAATTGGGCAGGCCCAGTTCTTAGCAAGGTCCAGAATGAGGCAGTACCCAAGCCTTTATGAGAATGTGCCTCCCTCTTCTTGATTATAACTTCCAAAGGACAGAAATTTTTGTCTGTTTGTTTACTTGTGTTTTCCTAGTGCCTGGAACAGGGCCTGGTATAAAATTATTTGTTGAAGGAATGAATGATTGGGACTGAATCATTACCAATCATAACCAATAGGACCAATAGGAGATATCAGAACCAATAGGAGATATATAGATATATGTATCCTAAAAATATATATACACATATATCTCCTAATATATATTATATAATATATATAATATGTAATATCTATATCTATATATAGATATAGATGTATATGCGGGGTTTGAGCATAAGTTCTAGAAGGCTTCTGTCAAAGTGCAAATAACCACCCCATGATAAGGTACTTTTATCACTTAGCTGGGAGATGGTGGGCATTCACTGGCTACTTGCTGTCAAGGGCTGAACCAGAATCCAGAGAAGGTAGGGCCAGCTGAGGCACCACAGTGTAAGGGGTGCATGGTTATCAGGGGACCCTATATCTATATCTATTTATCTATCTATTATCTACATATAGATAATACATATAGATAATATATTATCTATCTATATACGTGTGTGTGTGTGTGTGTGTGTGTGTGTGTATATATATATATATATATATATATATATATATACTAGATGAGTCCAATTCTACCCAACCACAAAACTGAGGGAGCAGAGTGGGTATATGTATACGGTACATCATATATATCTGTCCAATACATCAAAATGAACCTCTTTCTATATTCCCACATATATGTGTATACACACATACACACACACACATCAGAATATAGAAAGAGATTTCTTTTGAGGTATTGGTTCGTAAGATTATAGAGGCTGGAGGCTCGGAAACCCAGTGGTGTAGTTCCAGTCCAAACTAGAAGACCTGAGAATTAGGGGAGCCGATGATGTGAGTCCCAGCCTATGTCTGAAGGTCTGAGAACCAGGAGCACCCATGTCTAAGGGCAACTGAAGACAGACGGCCCAGCTCAAGCAGAGCGAGCAAATTCACCCTTCTTCTGCCTTATTTTTTTCTATTCGTGCCCTCAGTGGATTGCATGATGTCCACTCTCATTGCTGAGGGTGATCTTCTTTGCGGTAAGTACCAATTCAAATGCTCATTTCTTCAGGAAACACTCTCATGGACACACCCAGAAATAATATTTTGCGAGCTGTCTGGGCATCATCCCTTAGCACAGTCAAGTTGACCCATAAAATTTAACCATCACGGAGACAATGGAAGTTCAGAGCATCACATAGAACTGCTAATGGTTATTCTTTGATCCCATTGGTCTAAATCAGACCTCACAGGGGCTAAATGGGCTGCTCCTTACTTAGATCTGAGTCTGCTTCCCTATTGAACCAAATAATTCATATCTATCTCTGGGAATATTCCAAGTGTTGCTAGCCTCAGCCAATTGGGATTCCCAGAGAGGAAACAAAAAAAAATTTTTTTTTTTCTGACCCTATCTAAGGAAAGCTTTATTTCCTTTCTCTTTTTAGGTATTTAAAGGTAGGGTTTTCCATTCCTTCCAAAAAAAAAAAAAAACCCCTACCAAACACCCCAGTGTTGTTACTGACTCCCGTGGCTCCAAGAAAATAATCACCGTGACCCAAATTGAGCATTTCTCAATTTTGGGCTTATTAATTTTAAGGACCACAGGTGGTAGGCTGAAAATTGAGAGCAGATTGTGTTTTGTCAAATCCAGTGCCTTTTCTGAGTCTATCTCTTTCACAAAAGGGTAAAGGAAAACAAAACCCTTCAGGCTGCCAATTCCTCTTGAGAGCATTCCTGCAAAAAAAATTTACACACATACACATCTTTCAATAGTAAAATAATCTATAAGTAAACGATTAGAGAAATAAATTCTCTAAGGAAATATATTTGTGAACATAGTTTGCTTGAGATACAGCTGATTTACTTTATTCTGTAGTCTAGTTACATCTCCATAGATTGAGATATAGGCTCAGCTACTACAACAAAGTCACACTAACAGTGGTTCAAAGACATAGAACTTTACTCTCATCTCTGGGCATGGGTAGTTGAGAGTCCACTGTGTTGGTGAGAATCCTTCGACCTTATGGTTTTACCATCCTCAGTCTATGGCTTTCATCTTACAATCTAGATGGCTCTTCACGCTATACTAAGAATTTACGTAGCATCTTTGAGTACATTTGCCGAAAGAATCCTCTTAACAATCATTTTTGATAGGTTATTACAGCTTCTGTGTTATAGACGAGGACATGAAGGCCCTGTGAGATTTACTGACAGGACTGGTTGACAAGAGGCCCAGACAACTGATTTGAGTCTGGGGCCTCATCCTCATTGTAGACAGTGGTTTAGCTGCATTAATCAGACTGGCTCTGGCTTTTATTGTAGCTGTGAATAAGTTGTTATAAAAACATTGACCCTAGCAGTAGCTGTATCTGGCTTAGTCTGATAATTTCACATTTAAAAGGGAAGATAAAAACCCTCCAAAAAATCAATGAATCCAGGAGTTGGTTTTTTGAAAAGATCAACAAAATTGACAGACCGCTAGCAAGACTAATAAAGAAGAAAAGAGAGAGGAATCAAATAGACGCAATAAAAAATGATAAAGGGGATATCACCACTGACCCCACAGAAATACAAACTACCATCAGAGAATACTATAAAC
>NW_016814544.1:379726-410242 GCF_001698545.2 Rhinopithecus bieti | reverse complement strand
TACTTTTGAGAATTAAAGTCCGACTTCCTCTTACTTTCCATATAAAAGGTCTTTTGTTCCCTATTTTTGAGTACCCCTTTGGTACACTGCTTTTGGCATCTTCAGCTAAGTTCTGGAGTGGCTTAGCCAATAATGCTCAACTGCAAGCCCCACAAAGGAAAAAGTCATGTTTGTCTTGCTCAATTTTATGCCCGTAATACCCAGCCCAGAATCTGGCACAGAACATTTATCCCAAAACCATTTGTTGAAGAAATTAACTTTTGAAAATTGAGTAGGGAATGTCAAGTAAGAATTTATGATATAGAGAGAGTTGAAAGATAGAGTTGAATATAGAGAATCAGAGATGCAAATGCAGGGTAGGGGAAAGAAAACAGAATGATATTAAAAAAACACCCTGAATGCCTCTCTTGGCTTGTGATTCTCTGGCTGAGAGGTCTTGGGAAAGCCATTTGACTACTTTGAGGATCATTTTCATCATCTTTAAAAGGGGCCAATGATACAGAGTAGATTCATAGAATTGCTGCAAGGGTCAGATAATGCATGTAAAAACACTTTGCATACTTTGAGCACTCTACATATCTTTGGTGCAGAAATCGAGGAAAGAAAATAGTTACTTCATCGTGAGTTGAAGGAGAGTCTTTTGATTTGGAAGCTAACCAAGTAGAGGACCCTTCCTTAATCACTGAATTCTAATTTGTTGGAACATCTTGAGGTTTGACGTGGCACATTCACAAGTTGATGTCAAGGTAAAGAACATGCAGCTGAAAACGTTCCCATGTTTTGTTAGGGTGGCCACAGTGTCTCTTCTGTTGATGACTGAAATTGTTGGGGGCAATGGTGGGAGGGGGTAAGGCCACAGTATGTTCTTGACTGCTTGATTGAAGAAGCATGGCTGAGATGGCTCTCTCAGCCTGAAGAAACCCCAAACAAATGAACTCTGAGGAACCCAGAAACATGCTGGCTATAGATTCATGAGCTTAGGTAAATGGGCATGTGGAGCAAGCACCGGGTTGGGGTCTGCAGACCCCCAGGACTGCTGGTTGCTGGAAAATGTGGAATAGATGTAGCTAGTTGGGTTTCTCTGAGCCAGGGGATAGTCTCCTTTCAGAAGACACTTAACTCTTGGGAAACAGGTGGCCATGGGACACCTGAGTTCATGAAAGACAGTTGGGACCATTCCTTGTGGCTTATAAAGAGTTTCTGGAACTATCTGGGGAGAAGGGATCCTAGAAGAAGATGAAGGTCCTGAGTCCTATTTCTGAAATCTTACTTGAATCCTGAGAAAGTAATTTTCAACGTCTGGAGATGAAATGGGGCAGACATAAAAGGCTCCAGTGACTCAGAAAGGGCAGAGGACATGATGGATCATTCTGGAGCTTTATATAATCTTGAACCTCTGTGGCACAGGGCTAGGAATGGGATGCAGTGTAGTTGTGTAGTTCAGTAGATAAGATAGCAAGCTTTAGCGTCTAAGATGCCTAGATTCAAACACAGGCTTTACCTCTCACTACCAGCACAATCTTAGGTATCTCTGATGCTCGCTTTTCTTATCTGTAAAATGAGGATCAATGTTAGCTCTTGATTGAGTACCTACTATGTGTTGGGCTCTGTACTAGGCTCTTACATATCAGATTTAATTGAAAGTATCAACCTCATATAGTGGCTGTGAGGATTTAATAATATCATGTATGTAAAGTACCTATTTCAGGCATTTAATACATGCTTAATAAATGTTTGCTACAGTCATTACCATTATTTGCTCTTACGAAATTTTAGATTTCAGGCTTGGTGCCATTGGAAGCTGTGGTTAAACTTGAAGCTGATGTTTTCATAAGAACAGTTTCTGACCGTCTTATAATCTTCCTTATATTTGAGTCATATGCTTGAGAATTTATTGGAGCTCAGTTCTCTCTGTTTCTCCAGTCATGACTCATTAGCCAGAGCATACTTCTTTCTAGGTGTAAGAGGCATCCTGGCCAGGAGAAAATGTGATTCCAATAAGTCTGACATACCACAACAGGTCCAGATCACCACCCAGAGACTCACTCATCGGGGTGGGGGGGGGTGGGGTGGGGAATAAAGGGTTGACCTGGGTTTGCCTTAGGTCAAGATGTCTAAAAGATTTGTTAGTGTTCTGAACAGTTGACAGCCTTTACCTCAGATCATGTTATGAGTTGAATTATGTCCCTGCAAAAAATTCTTATGTTAAGGTCCTAAACTACAGTACTTCCGAATATGACCTTGTTTGGAGGTAAAGTCTTTACAGAGGTAATCAAGTTAAGATAAGGTAATTAAGGTGAGCCCTAAATGCCATGTGACTGATGTCTTTATAAAAAGAGAAACTTGGAGACTGACACACATACAGAGAAAACACCATGTGGACATGAAGATGGTCGTCTATAAGCCAAGGAGAGAGACCTGAGCCATATTCATTCCCAGTGTGTGGTACTTTGTTATACTAACCTGAGCAAACTGATAAAAGATAGCGACATTTTGGCTATGTTCAGGCCATAGGTATTATCCTTACAGGGCTGGTGTGGTTAGGGAGAAGTGATGGGTAGAAATGACAAACTATTCTTGCAACTCAAGTTCCAAATTTGGATTTCACTTCCACTTTTAGGACAAGCATGAATTCCAGAAAGTGTTTGCAAGGCTCACTTCCCTTAGCAAGCGAGAATGTTGACTCATGTTAAAGTTAGTAAATAAGAGGAATAGTAAGTGTTTTCAAGGACTAGGAATTCACCAAAGTAGATTGTGTAAAATGGCCAGCCTGAGTCATCGATACAATTTTTTACAAATTTATTTATTTTGTAAATTAACAGATACAATTATACGTATTTATTGCATACAACATGATGTTTTGAAGTATGCAAACATTGTAGAATGGTTAAATATAGCAATTAACATATGTATTCCCTTACATAGTTATCATTTGTGGTGAGAAGACTTACTATCAACTCTTTTAGTGTTTTTTCAAGAATACAATATTTTATCATTAATTATAATCACAATGCTGTACAATAGATCTCTTGAAATTATTCCTGCTGTCTAACTGTAAGTTTATATCCATTGACCCATACCTCTTCAACCAACCTTCCGTATAACTGCCTTAGTCTCTGGTAACCACCTTTCTTCTCTCTATTACTATAAGATCAACTTTTTTAGTTTCTAGATATAAGTGAAATCACATGGTGTTTTTCAGGGCCTGGCTTATTTTGCTTGATAAAATGTCTTCCAGGTTTATCCAGATTATCTCAGTTGAAAGGATTTCCTTCTTTTGTATGGCTCAATAGTATTCCATTGTGTGTATACACCACATTTTCCTTATCCATTCATTCATCGATGGACCCTTAGTTTGAGTCCTTATTTTGGCTCTTGTGAATAATGGTGCAGTAAACACGGAAGTGGAGTTATCTTTTCAATAGATGATTTTATTTCCTTTGTATATATACCCAGTAGTGAGGTTGCTGAATAACATGGTAGTTATATTTTTAATTTTTTGAGGAACATCCATAGTGTTTTCCATAATGATTATACTAAATTATATTCCCACCAACAGTATGCAAGGGTTCCCTTTTCTCCACATCTTTACCAACACTTACTATTGTTTGTTTATCTTTTTGATCATAGCCATTCTGCCAGGAGCAAGATGATATCTCATTATTGTTTTAATTTGCATTTTGATTTGCATTTGATGCTTAGCAATATGGAGCATTTTTTTCATATATCTGTTAGCCATTTGTTTGTCTTATTCTGAGAAATGTCTATTTAGATTCTTTCCTCATTTTTAATTGTGTTATTTGTTTTCTCTGCTATTAGGCTGAGTTTTTTATATATTCTATATTCTGGGTATTAACTCTTTTGCAGATGTATAGTTTGAAAATATTTTCTCCCATCTGGCAGGTCATTTTTTCACTCTGCTGATTGTGTCTTTTGCTGTGCTTCAGAAGACTTTTGGTTTGATGTAATCCCATTTGTCTATTTTTGCTTTCATTGCTTGTGTTTTTGAGATTATATCCAAAAAATCATTGCTCATAGTAATGTCTTAGAGTTTTATTCCTATGTTTTGTTCCAGTAGTTACACTGTTTCAGGTCTTTCATTTAAGTTTTTATATTCTTTTAAGTTGATTTTGATTATGGTGTGAGATAAAGGTCTAATTTTATTCTTTTCACATCAATATCCAGTTTTCCCAATAGCATTTATTTATTGTTTTCAGAGACAAAGGATTTTATTACTCTTGGACCAATAAATAGCATAAGCAAGAGTATAAGCAGTTCTCCTTCTCCCAAGTCCCATGGGAGTGAAGTGGGTACTCAGATGGATGTGTGCACATGCAGTGGGTTTTCTCCTCTTACAGGAGAAAATACCTGAGGTTAGGGAATGCAAATGTCTTAAAAAGAGTAGTAGGCATGCTTACTCTTTGTTCCAGAGGAGACACTGATGTCCTTGGAGAGACAGTCTGAAACAAAGGGAAGTCTGTGCCTCTGCTTGCAAGATGTGCAGAAATGTGAGGGACCCGTGAAAAAATATTGTGCAACACTTTCCTCCTATTGGACAAGTGAGTGTGTATGTACATGGGCTACTGAAAAAAATATTTATCAAAACTGGTCAGAAAGTTCAGACAAAAGTTTAATTCAATCAAATAGCTGGATATAATAAATAAATTAATATTTTTGGTGTGGCTACCACTGATTCTCAAGTCCAGCTGCTCAAAAAGATGTCTTAATGCTGCAGCCCAATCAAAGCTCAATTAAATGGTAATCTGTGGCATCAGTATTTTGAATACAGGCTTCAGTATTTGAAAAGCTTTCCTGGTTACTATAGGAATAATAAAATAATTTTAATATTTATTTACTTTTTAAACTTTTAGGTTTTAAACCTGCATTTGCAGGTTTCTTATATTGGTAAAATGTGTATCATGGTGGTTTGGTGTACAAATTATTTCATCACTGGGGTAACAAGCATAGTACCTGATTGGTAGTTTTTTGATTCTCACCCTCCTCTAACCCTCCACACTGAAGTGAGCTCTAGTGTCTGTTGTTTCCTTCTATGTGTCCATATTTACTCAAAATTTATCTCCCACTAAAAAGTGGGAACATGAGGTATTTGGTTTTCTGTTCCTGTGTTAGTTTTCTTAGGATAATGACTGATAGCTCCATCCATGTTGCTGCAAAGGGCATGATGTCATTCTTTTTTATGGCTGCATGGTATTACATTGCATATATGTACCACATTTTACAAATCCAGTCTACTGTTGATGAGCATTTAGGTTGATTCCATATATTTGCAACTGTGAATAGTATTGTGATGAACATATGTGTGCATGTGTCTTTATGGTGGAAAAATTTGTATACTTTTGGGTATATACCCAATGATGGGATTGCTGAGTCAAATGGTAATTCTGTTTTAAGTTCTTGGAGAAATCACTAAACTGCTTTCTAGAGTGTGATGTAGAGCATTTTTCATATGCTTTCTGGTCACATTTATGTCTTCTTTTGAAAACTGTTTATGTCCTTTGCCTACTTGTTAAAGTTTTTTTTTTTTTTTTCTTGTAGATTTAAGTTCCTTATAAATTCTGGATATTAGACCTTTGTCAGATACATAGTTTGAAAGTATTTTCTCCCATTCTATAGGTTGTCTATTTATTGATAGTTTCTTTTGCTGTGCAGAAGCTCTTTCATTTAATCATGTCCCATCTGTCAATTTTTGTTTTTATTGCAATCGCTTTTAGCATCTTCATCATGAAGTGTTTGCCATGTCCTATGCCTAGACTGCTATTTCTTAGGTTATCTTCCAGGATTTTTATAGTTTTCAGTTTTACATTTAAATCTTTAATGCATCTTGAGTTTATTTTTGTATATAGTGTAAGGAAAGGGTCTAGTTTCAATCTTCTGCATATGGCTAGCTAGTTATCCCAGAACCATTTATTAAATAAGGAGTCCTTTCCCCATTGCTTTGTTTTTGTCAGCTTTGTCAAACATCAGATGGTTAGAGGTGTGTGGCATTATTTCTGTGCTCTCTATTCTGTTCCATTAGTCTATGTGTCTTTTTTTGTACCAGTACCATGCTGCTTTGATTGCTGCAGCCTTGTAGTATAGTTTGAAGTCGGGTAATGTGATGCCTCCAGCTTTGTTCTTTTTGCTTACGATTGCTTTGGCTATTTGGGCTCTTTATTGGACCCATATAAATTTTAAAATAGGTTTTCTTATTCTGTGAAGAATGTCATTGGTAGTTTGATGGGAATATCGTTGAATCTGTAAATTGCTTTGGACAGTGTGGCCATTTTAACAGTGTTAATTCTATCCATGAGCATGAAATATTTTTTCACTTTTTTGTGTCATCTCTGATTTCTTTCAGCAGTGTTTCATAATTCTCATTGTAGAAGTCTTTCATCTCCTTGGCTAGCTGTATTTATAGGTATCTTATTCTTTTTGTGGCATTTTGAATGGGATTGCATTCTCGATTTGGCTCTCAGCTTGGATCTTGTTGGTGTATAGAAATGCTACTAATTTTTGTACATTAATTTTGCATCGTGAAACTTTGCTGAAGTTGTTTATCAGATCAAGGAATTTTTGGGCAGAGACTATGGAGTTTTCTAGATATACAATCATATAGTCTAAAAACAGAGATAGTTTGACTTTCTGTTTTCTTGTTTGGATGCCTATTATTTGTTTCTCTTGTCTGATTGCTCTGGCTAGGAGTAACATGTTCTAGTAACATGTTGAATAGGAGTGGTGAAAGAGTGCCTCTTTGCCTTGCTGCAGTTTTCAAGGGAAATGCTTGCAGCTTTTGCCTATTCACTCTTGGCCAAGGAGTTTTCATAGATGGCTCTTATTATTTTGAGATATGTTCTTTGATGACTAGTTTGTTGAAGGTTTTTAACATGAAGGGATGTTGAATTTTATTGGAAGCCTGTTCTGCATCTATTGAAATGATCATGTGATTTGTTTTTAGTTCTCTTTTTGTTATGTGGTGAATAACATTTATTGATTTGCCTATGTTGAACTAAATTTGCATCCCAGGGTTAAAGCCTACTTGATCATGGTGGATTAGCTTTTTAATGTGCTGCTGGATTTGGTTTTCTAGTAATTTGTTGAGGATTTTTGTGTCTATGTTCATCAAAGACATTGGCCTGAAATTTTCTTTTTTGTCCAACAGCATTTATGGAAGAGAATGTCCTTTCACCAATGTGTGTTCTTGGCACCTCTGTGTGTTCTTGGCACCTCTGTCAAAACACAGTTGACTGTAAACTCATGGATTTATTTCTGGGCTCTCTATTCTTTTCTGCTTATTCTAGGTGTCTATTTTTATGATAGAAACATGCTGTTTTAGTTACTATATTTTTGTAGTATATTTTGAAGTCAGGTAATGTGATGCCTCCAACTGTGTTTTTTTCTCTTGAGGTTATTTTGGCTCTTTAGGATCTTTTGTCATTCCATACAAATTTTGCATTTTTTTTCCTATTTCTGTGAAGAGTGTCACTTGTATGTTGGTAGGGATTATATTGAAACTAGATTTCTTTAGGTAGCATGGACATTTTAACAATATTAAATTTTTTCAGTCTATAGACACATGATATCTTTCCATTTATTTGTGTTTTTTAAAATATATTTCATCAGTGTTTTATTGTTTTCAGTATACAGATCTTTTACCTCCTTGGTTAAGTTGATTCATAGTATATATTTTTTGGTAGCTATTGTAAGTGGGATTGTTTTCTTGATTTCTTTTTCAGGTAATTCACTGTTGGTATGAGAAAAAATTCTAGTTTGATATCATTGTGGTCAGAAAAGATACTTGATATGATTTTAATCTTTTAAAATTTGTTTTTGGGGCCTAACATATGATCTATTGTGGAGAATGTTCCATGTGCAGTTGAGAAAAAGGGTGTTCTGAAACTGTTGGATGGAATGTTCTGTATATGTCTGTTAATTCCGTTTGATCCAGAGTGCAGTTAAGTCTAATATTTTCTTATGGATTTTCTGTCTGGATGATCTGTCCATTTCTTAGAGTGGGTGTTGACACGTGTGTTTATTGTGGCACTATTCACAATAGCAAAGACTTGGAACCAACCCAAATGTTCATCAATGATAGACTGGATTAAGAAAATGTGGCACATATACATCATAGAATACTATGCAGCCATAAAAAAGGATGAGTTCATGTCCTTTGTAGGGACATGGATGAAGCTGGAAACCATCATTCTGAGCAAACTATCACAAGGACAGAAAACCAAACACTGCATGTTCTCACTCATACATGGAAACTGAACAATGAGAACACTTGCACACAGGGTGGGGCACATCACACACTGGGGCCTGTTGTGGGGTAGGGGAAGTGTGGAGGGATAGCATTAGGAGATATACCTAATGTAAATGATGAATTAATGGGTGCAGCACACCAACGTGGCACATGTGTACATATGTAACAAACCTGCATGTTGTGCACATGTACCCTAGAACTTAAAGTATAAAAAAAAAAAGGGTGTTGAAGTCCCCTACTATTATTGTATTGCAATCTATGTCTCCCTTCATATCTATTAATATTTGCCTTATATATTTAGCTTCTTTAATGTTGGGTGCATATAGACTTAATAACTATTGAAGCTTCTTGCTGAATTGACCTCTTTATCATTATATAATGACCTTCTTTGTCTCTTTTAGAGGGTTTGGCTTAAAGTCTATTTTATCTGATATAAGTATAGCTCCTCTTGCTCTCTTTTGGCTTCTATTTGTGTGGAATATCTTTTTCCATCCTTCACTTTAAGTCTCTGTGTTATAGGTGAAGTGAGTCTCTTGAAGGCAGCATATAGTTGAGTTTTGTTTCTGTATTCAGCCACTCTGTGTCTTTTGATTGAAAAATTGAATCCATTTATACTTAAGGTTATTTTTGATTAAGGTTATTTTTTACAGCTTTTTCATAATCTGAAATAGAAATGATTTGTCAAAGTTCAATGCAATAACACATATTAGGTAGAAGGAATAAATTCAAGAGATCTATTGTACAACATGGTGGCTGTTGTTAAATGTCATCTTGAAAATTGCTAAGAGTAGATGTTGTGTTTTCACCACACACAAAAAATGATAAGTATGTTGTGGCCGTGTATGTTAATTAGATGAATTTAGCCATTCTACAATGTATACATATTTCAAAATATTATTATAAATATGTCTGTTTCATAAATATAGACTTTTTTATGTGTCAGTTAAAAAATAGTCTGGACATGGTGGCTAATGCTTATAATCCCAGCACTTTGGGAGGCTGAGGTGGGGAGATTGCTTAAAGCCAGGAGTTCAAGACCAGCCTGGGCAACATAGTGAGATCCTGTCTCTGGAAAAAAAAATTATCTGAGAGCTACTCAGGAGGCTGAGAGAGGAGGATTACTTAAGCCCAGAGGTTTGAGGCTGCAGTGAGCTATGATAGTGATACGGCACTCTAGCCTGGGCAATAGAGAGGGACACTGTCTCAAAATAAAGAATTTAAAAATTAAACAAGAAAAAAATCAGGCTGTAAGTACACATAAAAGAAGGCTGTATGAAAAATGGTGCTAGGTTTTCAGGTGGGAGACACAAGTAGAGAATTCTTTTCTCCCCGCTGAGGACATCTTCTTGATAGTGAGCGGGATATGTGTCCAGGAGAACATGATGACCAAATATGGCAACCAATGCAGCACTCAGACTGCACAAAGGCAGGGACTGCTGTGCTGATATAAATGTTGTAGCATGAAAGACCAAGCCCTAGGGGTTTATTCCAGAAAAAGTGATTGATAGCATTGGACCTGCAGGAGGACAGTGAAAAAGTAGGACACACATACAATCCTTCTGCTGAGTATCCCACCGACTGTGCCAGCTGCTAATAGGATGCAGACTTTTGAAGACAGAACTAAGGAATATACCTAAGAATGGCTTGTTTTACTATGTAAATTAAATTATACCTAGAAATTATTATTTATTATTTATAGAAATTTGTTATTTACAGAAAGTGTGGGGAAAAGTGATATGCTATTGAGAGAAAAATATTCTAGTTGTTTTTTTACCTTAACTAAAAATAATGTATGTTGTTTGGCCAAGAGTGCAAACTATGGAATTAAATTAAAATCCTGGTTTTACCACTTCATTATGTGGCTTGAACCGGTTGTTTAACTGCTCTGAGTTTTACAATCTGCAAATAGGGATCACAGCTTTTTCATAATCTGAAATAGAGATAATTTGTCAAAGTTCAACGAAATAACGCATATTCTATGTGTTGGCACTTAGAACACCTATCCTAATGTTAGCTAACAATACCCTGATTATTTCTCCAGGCCTATAATAAACTTCCTTACATGAAAAAAGAGCACCTGTGGTCTTTGCCCATGGAATGTTGCTGTGATGAGTTAGGGATTCTTCTATCAAATCATTTCATGGGAGATTTTCGCCAGTGTTTGATTCTCTCCAGCTTCCCCTTGACCATTCTTAGGGCAAAGTCCCCATTTTTTTCCCTATGAATTTCTCTGCTTTCTTGTGTGTTTACTATATACTAGAGAATCTGAAAACTCACTAGGATCAGAGAGGCACATTCCCAACCATTCATTTTTCTTTTTAAACAAAATCACTGGATTATGGTGCTAGTCTGGACTGAAGCTACCTCAATTTCTGATAATCGATGATGCAGTTTTGCAGAATAATTTGCCTCCAATAGAAAGCATATGCTCCTTTATTAAATGAGTAATTCTACATTAAAATCACTTCTACAGAATGGCATCTCATGAAAATTGTTTTGTATTATAGTGAGTTAAAGGTTCTCAAAATTGAAAAAATCTATTTAGAGAGCTGATAATATGCTTTAGGTTTTTTTGTGGAAACAAGTCAGGGAATAGATCAATGAAGTAATACATTCCAAAATGTATTTTAAAAAAGTTTATTTTATTTTAATTGACACATAATAATTGTAGATATTTATGGGGTACAGTGTGATTTTTGGTACATGTGTATATTGTAGGATGATCAAATCAGGGTAACTAGAATATTCATTGCTCCAAATATTTATCATTTCTTTCTGGTGAGAACATTTAAAATCCTCTCAAAATAGCTAAAAGAGAGGATTTTAAATGTTCTCATAATATGCTTTTAAAGTTATTTTGATTCTTGTGCCACCTACTAGAAAGGAGAAATATTGAAAAACGCTGCCACTGTAGATTCCTGCGGTTGTCGGTACCGATGTTACTCATTTTTAACCGAAGAAAAAAAGAGTCTATACTGAGAAAGAAAGTTAAAACTGTGATAGGTGAGAAATGAGAAGAAAAAATGAGAAAATTCCAAGAGAAAATGATATCACACAAGCAGCATTTTTGATAGTTCTAGGAGCTGGTGAAGTCCAAAGCTGGGCTGTTGAGAAATCTTTATTACTTTCATGATGGTTTAAATCCTCATGTGCTAGTATATAAACTGCTAAGCTTCTGAAAGTGATCACACTAACAGCCTTTTACCTGTCTGGCTCTGACCAATAGCTTTAGGGTGTCCATGGGCAGTTTAAAAAGTCACCTGCAAACCAGGTATCGTATGTCAAGCCTGTAATCCCAGTAACTCAGGTGGCTGAGGTGGAAAGATAGCTTGAGGCCAGGAGTTCAAGGTTGCAGTGGGCCATGATTGCACCACTGTACTCCAGCCTGGGCAACAGAGGGGACCCTGACTCTTAAAACAAGAAGTCACCTGTAGATAAGAAAACAGTATGTCCACTTGAGGAATCATTAGATGTCTTATCTTTGTTAACATCAATAACTTCAGATAGAGCTGATTTTCTCTAATGAAGCCAAAATCAGGATATGACTTTGGTATTTGAGGCATAATGCAAACTAGGCTGTCAGTTATAATATATTGACATCTCTGGTTCTTTCCTTGATATGTAGATACCCACAATCAAGTAGCCCTTTAGACAGAATAAATGACGATTTCACTTCAAGTCAAATTTTATGCAAGATGTTTCCTTGAGGAAAGTTCATAATATAAATGAATGAGATTTGATCTTTTCCTTCAAGTAATTTTACATCTAGTGGGGAGCAGAGCAAGAAAGTATGTAGGGGCCAGGTGCGGTGGCTCATGCCTGTAATGCCAGCACTTTGGGAGGCTGAGGTGGGTGGATCACCTGAGGTCAGGAGTTCGAGACCAGCCTGGCCAACATGGTGAAACCCTGTCTCTAATAAAAAAAAGAAGAAAGGAAGAAAAAAAAAGAAGGTATGTAAGAATACCTCAACCTGCTTTAATCATGGTGAGATAATGGCATGAACATTGCAAATCATCTTAATTAGTCTTTAACAATTCTGAAATCAAGTCACCCAGGGAACAGATTAAATAAAAGGTGAAAAGTGATTTGACACTACAAATGGGTACTTTTCATGTGCATTGTGGTCAGTAGTGTGTGTGCATGGTGTGTGTGTGTGTGCGCATTAAGAACATAATAGATATAAAATTATTTAGTCTATGATAAAATAATTTTTTTCTTTCAGTATTTTAGGACATTTTTTTCCACTGTCTTTTCACTTGCATTGTTTCTGACAAGAAATCTACTTTTATTCATACTTTTGTTCTGCTATTCATAATGGTCTTTTTTTCTGTGGATGCACTTAAGATTTTCCCTCTATTCTTGGTTTTTAGCAATTTTTTATGATATATCTTGGTGTGGGTTTTCCATGTTGCTTGTACTTGGGGTTTCTTGAGATTCCTGAATTGGTGGGTTTATGTAATAGTTTTCATAAAATAAGCAAAATTTTAATCATTATTTAAAAGTATACTTCAATATCAGCTCTGTTTCTCTTCTCCTTCGGTGACTCCAATTACACATATATACAGCTGCAAGAAGGTGTTCCTGCTTTTTGCATGCTTGGAGAATTTTTGATTGAATGCCAGACATGAGTATTACCATGCTTGGTGCTAGATGTTTTGTATTTTTATACATATTCTTGAGCTTTGTTCTGTAGCACAGTTAAGATACTTGGAAACTGGCTGTGCATGGTGGCTCATGCCTGTAATCCCAGCACTTTGGGAGGCCGAGGCGGGCGGATCATGAGGTCAGGAGTTCAAGACCAGCTTGACCAACATGGTGAAACCCCGGCTCTACTAAAAATATAAAAGTTAGCCAGGCGTGGTGGTGTGCGCCTGTAATCCTAGTTACTTGGGAAGCTGAGGCAGGATAATCACTTGAATCTGGGAGGCGGAAGTTGCAGTGAGCTGAGATCACACTACCACACTCCAGCCTGGGTGCCAGAGCAAGACTCCGTTAAAAAAACAAAACAAAACAAAACAAAAACAAAACAAAACAAAACAAAAACTTGGAAACTGTATAATACTTTTTATTATTTATTTTTTATTTTTTTTTAGACAGAGTTTGGTTCTGTCACTCAGGGCTAGAGTGCATTGTTGTGATCCTGGCTCACTGCAACTTCTGCCTCCTGGTCTCAAGACAACCTCACACTTCAGCCTCCTGAGTAGCTGGGACAACCGGCACATGCCACCATGCCTGGCTAATTTTTGTATTCTTTGGGGAGATGGGGGTCTCATTTTGTTGCCCAGGCTGGTATCAAATTCCTGAGTTCAAGCCATCCACCCACCTTGGCCTCCCAAAGTACTAGGGTTACAGGTGTGAGATCCTGTGCCTGGCCATATGATCTTTTGAGTCTTGCTTTGTAGATTTGTTAGTTTGAACTGAAGCACGGCTCAGTCTAGAACTAATTATTTCTGACCAAGTCCTTTCTGTCTGCTCCACCCAGAACATCATGAATCTTGAGATTTTTCAGTCTGGCTGGCGAGAACAGGCACAATTTCCAGCCTTGTATGAGCATTGAGCACTGTTACCTTTAATCCTTTCAGTGTTTTCTTCCCTTGCCTCTAGGTGTTTCTTCACGTTTGTACTGACCAGCACTCAGCTAAATAATTAAGGAGTATTTTCTGCAGCTCTTGGGGTTCTCTCTCTGTTCAGCTCATTTTCTCCGGTATTTTGTTCTGTAAACTCTAGTTGCCTTGGTCTCTTCAGACTTTCAGTTCCATCTCCTTTAGGAAGTCCACGAAACTCTTCATGTACATTCTGTCTCTGCACTGTGGCCTGGAAACTTTCTTAAGGAAATAAGCTGGGGAAATTTTAGAGCTCGTTGGTTTCTTGACTCTCAGGGATCATTGTCCTTTATTGCTTGATGAAAGTGTCTTACGAATTATGAAACTATTTATTTCATATATTTTGTCCAACTTTGTATATTTTAGATTGGAAGGTAAATCGAGTTTCTATTACTTTATCTTGGCCAGAAGTAGAAGTTCTGGAAGTGATTTTTAGTTGGATGAATATAAGTGTTTTGAAATTGCCCAAACTATAGTGTATCCAAGCCCCTTTGAAGCTTTATTTTATACTACCTGAAATGAAAAGTAAATGGGCTTTGAAGTTAGAAAGATCTAGGTTTAAATCTTGGAACTACCATTTAATAGATGTGTCATCTTGGGCAAAAAAATGTAATGTCCCTTAACCTCTGTCTAGTCTTCGACAAAATGAGATTGAAAGAATTTACTTTAAACACAGGGGTTTCTATGTAGTATTTCTATTTATAGCAAAATATTGAAAATAGATGAGGAAGTGATAGGATAAATCAGAATTAATGTATAATTTGCATTTCCATGAAACACCTAAAAATAATGAGATCGATCTATATGTATTCTTATGAAAAAGTTAATAATACAGTGTTAGGTGAATAAAAAACTTTACAGAAAAATGTGGGGTGTGAACTTATTTTAACTTTAAAAATCCTGTGTGTGTGTTTGTGTGTGTGTGTGTGTAAGGAAAACACCATCTGGAAGTATACATGCAATTTTAAGTAAGTGGGGAAATAACTTGAATAGTATCTTTTCAACTTTAAAAACAGATATATTTAAACAATAATGGCCACATACAAATTAATTTCTCAAGAAAAATGAATAATAAAAAAGAAGCAAGTTTCAAGAGAGATCATAGATATGCCTGGCACAATTTATACAGTCAATGCCTGAGAGCCAATAAGCATCACGAACTCACATGTAGAAGAAAGGTAGGCTTATTTCGTGTGCCGCAGCAAGAGGGAGTGTGCACCAGAGAGAGCAGAGTGTTGGATAAGAGGGAACCGAGAAGCCCTATTATAGGATTTAGGTTTGTGCTGGGTGATTCTAAGAAGGATTTAGGGAGTGGATGCCTCCTAAATTCTGAGATGAGTGTTAGCAAAAGAATTGGTGATTAGGTATGCTGGTAATTTGTATCTAAGAGGAAGGAAGATTAAAGTAGGTAAAGAAGGAGTATTTACTCAGATTAGTTAGAAGAGTAGAGTAGCCATTTTTGCGGGTGCCAAGAGTTCTTGTCTTGTCATTATGTTTCAGACATAATCACAGAAACACAATCACAGAATGACCTTTTCTCTGTCTTGTTCCATTTCAGTCATAGAGTGGCCTTGTCTAATTTTTGCTCATATCCTGTAAAGATTGTTTATATTCAATTGGGAACTTTATGGCTAATATATCAGTTGCTGTCTTCAGGGCCATTTTCTAATTTCTCAATACCGTTGATAGCCTCCTCTCTTCACTTATATTTTTACTTTGCCAAAGATAAGATGACTCTACCCAACTTTGGAGTTAATCGTACTGACTGACATACCGGCTCTAATTCTATACATTTTTACTCTGGTCCTCGTATGTTGATACAGTTTGGCTCTGTGTCCCCACCCAAATCTCACCTGGAATTGCAGTCCCCACATGTCAGGGGAGGGGCCTGGCAGGAGACGACTGAAACATGAGGTCGGACTTCCCTCTGCTGTTCTTGTGATAGTGAGTGAGTTCTCATGAGATTTGGTTGTTTGAAAGTGTGTGGCACCTCCCCCTTTACTCTCTCCCTCTCTGGCTTTGTCATGGTAAGACGTGCTTGCTTCCCCTTTGCCTTCCGCCATGATTGTAAGTTTCCCGAGGCCTCCTAGTCGTGCTTTCTGTACAGCCTGTGGAACTGTGAGTCCATTAAACCTCTTTTCTTCGTAAATTACCCAGTCTCAGGTAGTTCTTTATAGCAGTGTGAGAACAAACTAATACATATCCTAAAATAATGCCCAGTTCAATAGGAAAAATTTAGTTTTTTTGCAGGAGATTTGCCTTTAGATGTTTTTTTCCATGCTGTTTCAGACAGATTGTGCACTAAAAGATTTCTCCACAGATTCTCACAGAAAATTTATAGTGGAGGGCTTTGGGATCAGGACCTGCTCTCTTCAGCATCTGTGGCTCTAGGTAAAAACAAGCAAGCAAGCAAACAAACAAACAACAACAAAACAAGATGAATTTTAAAAAACTCATTTTTCATTAGTTAGTTTTCTACTGAAGGAGAGAGGAGCTTCCCAGAGGGGAAAAGTGTTCATGTTGCAAACTTTTGTCAACTCTTATTGACTCTTGACTCTGTGTGTGTGTGTGTGTGTGTGTGTGTGTGTGTGTGTGCATGCATTGGGGTGTTGTAATGACTGTCACACCCATGTTAAAATAATCTTTTCTGATACTCGTTACTATTAACATTTATTGAGAGTTTATAATTTCTGTGCATTATTTTATATATTACATTATGAGGCTATATGATTTCTATACATTATATCTATTCCTAACAAACAAGCAAATGAACAAATTAAATCACCCGTGAAACATGTATTAAGAAAAATGAGGTCACAAAAGCTCATTTAACTTGTAAAGAGACTCTGCTGGTGAGTGGCAGAGTTGGGATGTGAACCAGAGTCTAAGAGCTTCTAAATCCTGTTCACTATACTACCATACAGTGGTACATGCGTTTAAAACAACATTCTGTATATATAGGTATGTATAGATATTGGGTTCCATCCAATATTACTGAATCAACATATGCAAGGTTGGGCTGTACTTATATACACTTTAAAAAACTGCTAGGTCATTTGAATGCTGTTGTCTACAGATTGGTATTTAAAGACCACTAATGTATGTTACACACTTACTTAACTTCTAGTTAGGAAACTGTCCATTTTATTACTTTTTATCATCATTCATGCATTCAATATTTATGGAATATCAACTGTGTCTAAGCCTCTATACCAGATGTTAAAAGGTTATAGAAAGAAAATGTATGTCAACTTCCTTAGAGATGGTAGGGAAGCTCTGGTATGTAAATAATAATTTAGATAGTGATAAGTAATATTTATTTATATAGTTGAAGGGCTGTGGATATTCAGTTGAAGAAATTACTTCCAGGCGTAGAGGGTTGGCAGGAAACAAACACTGGTTTGGGAATACCTCAGGGAGAGACTAGCTCTTGAAGGAGTAATGAGATTTGGGTGTGTTGAGGCGTGTTGTTTCACGTGGTGTATGTACTGATTAACAGTATATGACTTCCTGATTTTGAAGAGTAACCTGCCATGTTCTGAGAATGACAATGGAGGGGGCCATGTGGCAAAGAACTGTGGACATCCTCTAAGATCAGAGAGCAGCTTTCAGCTGACAGCCAGCAAGAAGGCAGATATTTCAGTTCTGCACCTGCAAGGACATGAATTCTGCCAAAAATATGAGGCAGCTTGGAAGCAGATCCACCCTCAGCTGTGCCTTCAGATAAGGACACAGTCTTGGTTGACAGCTGGATTATAGCATTTCAAAGGATGTTGTTATGCAGCAATAGGTAGAACGGATACAGATTTTGGGATTACAACAATGCAGATTTATTTCCCTATTGAGGGATGTTCACTTTCTAGGTCCCGACTTTCCAAAAGATGCTACAATAAAGATTCTTAAACATATGATCTTAGGGACTGGAACTTTTATTTCCATCAAATTTTAGGGTTGAAATTCAGAATTGGAGGCTTGTTTTTCTTTTTTCTTTTTTAACATTTAAAAAAAGTATACTTTAAGTTCTGGGATACAGGTGCAGAACATACAGGTTTGTTATATAGGTATACATGTGCCATGGTGGTTTGCTGCACCCATCAACCCATCATCTACATTAGCTTGTTCTCCTAATGTTATCCCTCCCCTAACCCCCAACCCACCAACAGCCCCTGGTGTGTGATGTTCCCCTTCCTGTGTCTATGTGTTTTTGTTGTTCAACTCACACTTATGAATGAGAACATGAGGTTTTTGGTTTTCTGTTCTTGTGTTAGTTTGCTGAGAATGATGGTTTCCAGCTTCATCCATGTCCCTGCAAAGGACATAAACTCAACCTTTTCTATGGATGCATAGTATTCCATGATGTATATGTGCCACATTTTCTTTATCAAGTCTGTCATTGATGGGCATTTGGGTTGGTTCCAAGTCTTTGCTTTCGTGAACAGTGCCACAATAACCATATGTGTGCATGTGTCTTTATAGTAGACTGATTTATAATCTTTTGGGTATATACCCAGTAATGAGATTGCTGGGTCAAATGGTATTTCTGGTTCTAGATCCTTGAGGAATTGCCACACTGTCTTCCAACGTGGTTGAATTTGAACTAATTTACACTACTACCAACAGTGGGAAATTCCTATTTCTCCACATCCTCTCCAGCATCTGTTGTTTCCTGACTTTTTAGTGATCACCATTCTAACTGGCGTGAGATGGTATCCATTGTGATTTTGATTTGTGTTTCTCTAATGACTAGTGATGATGAGCTTTTTATCATATGTTTGTTGGCTGCATAAATGTCTTTTTTTGAGAAATGTCTGTTCATATCCTTCCCCTACGTTTTGATGGGGTTGTTTTTTTTTTCTTGTAAATTTAAGTTACTTGTAGATTCTGGATCTTAGCCCTTTGTCAGATGGATAGATTGCAAAAATTCTCTCCCATTCTGTAGGTTGCCTTTCACTCTGATGATAGAAGCTCTTTAGTTTAATTAGATCCCATTGGTCAATTTTGGCTTTTGTTGCCGTTGCTTTTGGTGTTTTAGTCATGAAGTCTTTGCTCATGCCTGTGTCCTGAATTGTATTGCCCAGGTTTTCTTCTAAGGTTTTTATGGTTTTGGGTCTTACATTTAAGTCTGTAATCCACCTCGAGTTAATTTTTGTATAAGGTGTAAGGAAGGGGTCCAGTTTCAGTTTTCTGCATATGGCTAGCCAGTTTTCCAAACACCATTTTTTAAATAGGGAATCCTTTCCCCTTTGCTTTTTTTTTTTTTGTCAGATTTGTCAAAGATCAGATGGTTGTAGATGTATGGTGGTATTTCTGAGGCCTCTCTTCTGTTCCATTGGTCTACATATCTGTTTTGGTACCAGTACCATGCTGTTTTGGCTACTGTAATCTTGTAGTATAGTTTGAAGTTAGGTAGTGTGATGCCTTCAGCATTGTTCTTTTGCTTAGGATTGTCTTGCAATCTAGACTGGATAAAGAAAATGTGGCACATATACACCATGGAATACTANTTTCTGCATATGGCTAGCCAGTTTTCCAAACACCATTTTTTAAATAGGGAATCCTTTCCCCTTTGCTTTTTTTTTTTTTGTCAGATTTGTCAAAGATCAGATGGTTGGAGATGTATGGTGGTATTTCTGAGGCCTCTCTTCTGTTCCATTGGTCTACATATCTGTTTTGGTACCAGTACCATGCTGTTTTGGCTACTGTAATCTTGTAGTATAGTTTGAAGTTAGGTAGTGTGATGCCTTCAGCATTGTTCTTTTGCTTAGGATTGTCTTGCAATCTAGACTGGATAAAGAAAATGTGGCACATATACACCATGGAATACTATGCAGCCATAAAAAAGAATGAGTTCATGTCCTTTGCAGGGACATGGATGAAGCTAGAAACTATCATTCTCAGCAAACTAACACAGGAACAGAAAACCAAACACCACATGTTTTCACTCATAAGTGGCAGTTGAACAATGAGAACACATGGACACAGGGAGGGGAACATCACACACCAAGGCCTGTCATGGGGTGGGGGGCTAGGGGAGGGAGAAATATATAATGTGGATGATGGGTTGATGGGTGCAGCTGACCACCATGGCCTGTGTGTACCTATGTAACAAACCTGCATGTTCTGCACATGTATCCCAGGACTTAAAGTATACTAAAAAAATTGGCACTATCAGTCTGGTTGTCTACAAGTACAGAGAATTGGAAACTGAGGCCCAATATAGAACTGCTTCTTTCCTTTTTCTTTTAGAGTAGGCTGTAGATCAATCACAATGCCATAGAACACAGATGACACTTTCCCCTGCTTTTGAGACCCATTGGTCCCATGGTGTATATACATGTAAGAGGGAGTGCCATAGAAAATGACTGCTCTCAGGTGGGAGGCTCACATGAAGAAGGCTTGTGTCCTTCCTGCAGTGGAAGACATCTTCAGAATGGCAGCCAGGGTATATACTTGGGAAAAGATGACCACCATCACAGTGGTGTTCAGGAGCTTTCAGCCCTCATGCCCCCACAGAAACAATGATTGACAACCACTCACAGATGAAAGTACCTTTGTGGAGCCCGGGAGGCCAGCAGAGAGGTCTAAGCATCCTGCTGAAGAAAGAAATCTGAACACAGACGCTTTAAAGAGGATAAGAAAAGCAGTTTCATTTTACCAGCATCGGCCTCCCTCAAGGCAGCACAGCTTAATGTCAAAGAGACCTGCACCTCCAGTGATTTCTCCCACTGGAGAAAGTGAGAGCTTCCCCAACCTAAAGAGTTCTTTTCTTTCTCGCTCCACCCAGAATACTGAATAATGACTCAATAGTCCTGGGACAATTTGGAGCAGGGAAAGGGGCAGCGGCTCACAGCAACAGGGGTGCAGTACATAAAGCATTATTGTTTCTACTGGCTGCCCTGCAGAATCCACCAAAAGGCTGCTCACAAACCTCCCAGGACATATTGCCTGTGGAGGCCACAACAAGACCATGGTTGCGCCCAGCATTTTGCCTGCCGTCTCCACATAGATGTGCCTGTAAGAGCTTCTGCAGCTCATCCACCACAAACAGACACAGCCAGCCAACTAGACTCCTCTGGACTGGGAGAAGATACTTTAAAAACTTCATGTCACTGACCTGGGAAAAATAAATGGGAGATTCTCAGTACCCGGCATGGCTTTAAGGCTTGAGAAAAAGTATACAGTCCTAACATTTCCTTGTGGAGAAGGAACAAAAGGAGTGGAGTTGGTGTGTCCATAGGAAAAGTCTGAGATTCCACATGCGAGTAAGATCGTGCAGTATTTGTCTTTCTTCATCTGGCTGATTTCACTTAGCACAGTGTTCTCCAGGTTCCTCCATGCTGTTGCAAATGGCAGGATTTCCTTATCTTTAATGGCGCAATAATATTCCAGCGTGTATGTATATCAACGTTTTCCTTATCCATTCATCTGCTGACCAACATTTGTTTACATATCTTGACTATTGAGAATAGTGCTGCAATGAACATTACAGATGAGAGTGCAGATATGTATTCGACATACTGATTTCATTTCCTTTGGATATACACCAAGAAGTGGGAATGCTGAATCATATGGTAGTTCTATTTTAACTTTTGAGGAAACTCTGCACCATTTTACAGTGACTGTAGCAGTTTATATTCTCATCAGCTGTGTGCAAGGATTTTTGTCACACAAAACTTCAACACATCTTTTTATTTTTGTTAGTAGCAATTTTAACAGGAGTGAGGTGATATCTCATTGTGATTTTGACTTCATTTATTTGGCAATTAGTGAGGTTGAACACCTCTTTATATACCCATTGGCCATTTGTATGTCTTCTTTTGAGAAATGCCTATTCAAGTAACTTGACCATTTTAAAATCAGGTTATTACGTATTTATTTTGCTGTTGAGTTGTGTGAGTACCTTACGTACTTTGGATATAAACTCCTTATCAGGTATACAGTTTGCATATATTTTCTTCCATTCTGTATATTGCCTTTCGTTTTGTTGATTGTTTCATTTGCTGTCCTTCAAAGAAGTAATCCCACCTGTTTCTTTTTGTCAGGGAAACTAGGGAAACGATGGATATTTGTCCCTAATACCCCAATATCCATGAAGATTTACTCCACTGTCTTTCCTTTCCTCCACTTCTTTTCTGTGTATATTATCCAAAGAAATAATCTTTCAAATTTTACTTTACAATTATAAATAGATTGGCTACAGAGAAAAGTACCTCTTGGGAGAAGACAAGAAAAGATTCCCTCTATCCCCTGCTGAGTCTTTATACTCTATTTAATGGAAGTCCTTACATAGTGTTGATTATGCACTTCTCATTGATTTACTTCAATTTTTTTGATGGCAGATATCTCAACAAAGGCTCATCAAAATATATAGATGCAATTTCAAAGATACTGTTTTAGATGCCTTTTCTTTAAGGAACACATGGATTAGAAGTTTGTTTACTTAATCATTTGAAATGTTTCTCTCTATCTTTCAAATGCTATTGATATAATTAAGTAATGCATTTGTGTCTTATAGACATTTGTCATATTTTCTGAGATTGAGAAATAAGAGAGCACTGTTGGCTGGCTTGTTGAGCCATGTTGAGATAGAAATCAAGGTTCAAATTAGAAATACGTTTTTTTTCTGTTAGTTTTATGGCTTCAATCACATCTTGGTTTCTCAGACTGTAAATCAAGGGTTTAACATGGGAATAATAGTAAATGGGAATAATAACATCTACAGTTTGTACAAATTGCAATGGAGCGGTTGCTATATTCCCAGGGTACAAAGTAAAACACAGAGACCACTTTTTCTTGTTCTTGAGACTCATTAGTACCATGGCATAGACACATGTAAGAGAGAACCCTATAGAAAATGGTGACTGATGTCAGGTGGGAGGCACATGTGGAGAAGGCTTTTTTCTTCCCTGCAGCAGAAGATATCCTCAGGAAGGCAATCAAGATATATATGTAGGAAAAGATGACCACCATCACAGTGCACATCAAATTCAATCCCACAAACACTGTTAATAGTTGAGGTCAATATTGGAGCATGATAGGGCAAGAATTGGAGGTTCATCATGGAAAAAGTGATTAATTGTACTGGATTTGCAGAATTTCCATGAGAAAGTAGAAGTTGTATTTACAGAGGCATTTAGGAAACCCATGACATGTGAACTAACTAATAGCTTAATACAGAGTCCCTGAGACATAACCTCTGGATAATGGAGTGGGTTACAGATGGCCACATAACGGTCTACTGTCATAGTAGCCAGGATGTAAAAGTCAGTTATTGCAAAAGTACCATAAACTAGTAATTGCACCATACATCCTATGCATGAGATAGACTTCTTTGTTTCTACAAAGCTTTTCAGCATCTTGGGTGTGATAGCAGAGGTGTAACAGAGATCAACGAATGCCAAGTGTTGGAGGAAAATTTACATGGGGATATGAAGAGAAGCATCAATTTTGATAAGTAGGATCATTCCAATATTACCTACTAGGGTAACCACATAGATTGCTAGAAATACTATGAAGAGGATACACTAAGGCTTGTGTTGACCAGCAAATCCCAGGAGAATGAATTTAGTCACTTCAGTGCCATTATTTTATTCCATGGCTAGCATAGATTAAGTATCAGCTGAAAATATGCAAAGAAAGAAGCAAATACAAAGAGAAAACTAAAATCATTGTGATCTTTTAACTTATTTCAGATTTGGAAGTGTCATAATATTTGGTTTCATAGTGAGGTCAGCATGTACTTTCTGTGACAGGATTGACTTCTATTTTAAAGGCTGAAACTTGACAGCCAGCTTAGAATTTCATCTACAGTTTGTATGAATTGCAATGGAGCAGCTGCTATATTCCCAGGTACAAACTGATTGGCAATTCAAAAATATACCGATTAAGAAATCTATGAAACATTCTTTTATCTAATTATGACTTATTTTATGTTCTTTATATTTTAATTAAAATATCTCAATTTACCTAAATAGTAATTTTATATCTAAAACTCTTGACTTCTTCTTAGGGTTCTATATGACCTTGTTTCAATTTATCTCCATATTCTCATTTTACCCTTTTCCCCTTCTTACTAACTCCACCATGACCATCATGACTCATGGCTATGTAGAGCTCTTCACCTAAGTATTTATCCAAGTATCTGCCAAATGATCATATTTTAAAAATAATTCCCAGTCTGTTATCCAGTTATGGATAGATACCAAATAGCTTATAACTTGTCTCCGATACAAGTAACTCGGTGTGAAAATTTCTCAGTGATATACTCCTAGAGACAAGATTGTTGAATCTGAGGATATGCAGACATTTAACTTGACAAAGCATTGCAGATCACTTTCCATAATGGAGGCACCAGTAAACAGTCTTACTAATTGCGTGTGGGAATTCCGATATCCACACTTCCTTGTGAACATTGGTATTTTTACTTTTTTCTTTTCTTGGACCACAAAACAGGTGTAAAGTAACATACCATTTAAATTTTTTCCTCTAATTGCAAACGAATTTGTTCATTGTGTAATATTCTTCTTAGAATTTGGGAATTCTACTTTTCTGTAATTCGCCTGTTCATATTTTTTTTTTACAAATATTTCTATTGAGTTGATTTATAAATGTTCTTTTAACTTGACCGTTGACAAAAATTTCCAAACATTTTATTATCTATTAATTTTATTATCTATTAACATTTTATTATCTATTAATACCCTTTTCATGGATCAGAAACTATTAAACTTGAAATGATAATTGATCATTTTTTTGTTTTATGATTTGTTCTCTTGAAAACAAAATAGAATGAAGTTCATTCCTTTCTCTAGTTCATTTTCCCTGTAGGTACAAATGCAATGATAAAACTTATTTTCCTTCTTATAGTGTGTTGCCGCTGCCTGATGCTTGTTGAATCATAATACTTTATACCATACGTATAACCTGACATTTTTGTGGTTTCTCAATATTTATTTTGTTTTAAAGAAAGCTAACAGGAAAGAAATTATTTAGTAGTTGGTGTGTGTGTGTGTGTGTGTGTGTGTGTGTACCAAATTTAATTTCAAAAATATCAATATTAATTTGATTTTCTATTTTAAATTTTACCCACAAAACACTAGAATCACTATGTTGATACCTATGACTTATGATATACCAGCATAAAATGTGAGGAATAAAAGCAAAATCATAAACATTGAAATTCACTACTATTCGACACAAAATATCAATATTATAAAAGAGAAAAGCTGGATACCTGACTGGATCTTACTCAGGTAAATTTATTTTAAGCACATATAAATGCCAAAAAATAGGTACCCACAAAAATTTTAAAAATTGTGTCTAGTAATATAAATACATTTCTATACACACTTGGAAAATTCAGCAAAGGAATTAAACCAGCATATTATAGAAAAGAAAACCCATGACCAGTAGAAATGTGAAATGAACAACTCAACTAGTAATCAGGTATTTGCATATTAATACTTCCATCTGAACAATAAGTTTTTATGCTCAACAATCTAAAATGCCAATTTTTGATGAGAACGTGGAGCCGAGGGACTCACATATTTCTGCTGAGAGAATTAGTAAGTCATGTTGGAAAGCAAGTTGGGAATATTAGTACAAATAAATGTATTGCTTTCTGGTGGTCCGTAATTTCGGTGTAGGTACATATTGTGAAAATTCATGACCAATTTAGAAAGTGATACACACATATCTACAATATGTGTTACATAGACATTCCCCGCAGAATGTTTATAGCATAGTATAGAAAAATCAAGCTACTTAAATAAGCTAAATGGTGCTACAGCATTACTTGGATCATCCTTTAAATGGAATGCTAAGTCTATAAGCAAGTTGCAGAAGTTAGATGCGTAGCTACCTGAGTTGTTATATGATTTTATATATATATATATATATACGCTAATATATATTTTTTTTTTTTTTTTTTTTTTTTTTTTTTGGGGGGAAGGAGTCTCGCTCTTGGTTGCCCAGGACTGGAGTGGCATAAACATTTGAAAATTAACCATATTAAAATAAAAATATCATATTATAAAAGAGAAAAGACTGGACATGATGGAAATTTACTCGGTTTGAAATTTACCCAGGTAAAATTTATTCTAAACCCATATAAATTCCAAAAAAATGTACCCACAAAAATTAAAAAAAAAAGAAAATAAAAGCAATCTCAGCTCACTGCAACCTCTGCCTCCTGGGTTCAAGTAATTCTCCTGCCTCAGCCTTCCTGGTAGCTGGGATTACAGGCACCCACCATCATGCCTGACTAATTTTTGTGTTTTTAGTAGAGATGGGGTTTCACCATGTTGGCCAGGCTGGTCTTGGACTCCTGACCTCAGGTGATCCACCTGCCTCGGCCTCCCAAAGTGCTGGGATTATAGGTGTGAGCCACTCTGCCTGGCTGATTTAAAATATATATATTTGTACATCTTAAATATTGTGTAATAGCAGAAATTGGTCATAGAAGAAAAAAATCACATCCCCAATACATCAGCATTGGACTCCTTTATTCTCATGTCAGTAATGCCAGGTAGAGCTGTAGCTGCAAAGATGAAATGGTTTGTTTTAGGTAAGAATGTGCTTTTCTTGATGGGGTGTCTGGCAAACTAAGCTGGTTGTTGGTATGGGCTTCTCTGGTTCTTTCTACTGTCTTGAGAAGTAAGCAGAGTGGGTTAACTCTAGGAACAAGAAACAATTCTTTTCAAGTCTACACTTAGTGAGGGCTGAGGGCCAATAAGTTTATATAAGTTGCCTCCTTAGGTAAATTTGCTATAAAATATTTGAAATGCAGGTCTTTCAAGGGGTTTCCTTCCATCCAGTGGGTAAAAGCACTTGTCAGAGGAAGCTAGAAAAAGTCAGGGTCCACTTAACCTAGAATCCTGATTGTAATGACAAGGAGCTGATTCACGTGAACGTCCCAGGACAAGGAAAGTATTGAGTGGATGCTCAAAATTAGTCATAATACATACAAATAATGCATTAAGGGCATATTATATTCATGTATTAATTCAATAAATCAATCATTTGTTAATTCATGTAATTTCCAGGCAACACAGCCCAATTTATTTCCCTCACTCCATTTTCATCACACCATCAGGGATGAAGTGACTCCTCCTGTTTTTGGGGTGAAACATGCTAGGGCTTAGGCTCTGATTCTTCATCTACCATTACCTGCACACGCTGTAATGATACACGGCTGATGCTGAAGATGCACTTTGCCTTGTTTTATTTCCCCCTAGATTGCTTCCAGAGTCTCTTTCTGCCACTGTGCAGCCTGATAACCCACCATGGTCTATCTCTGTTTGGTTATTCCCTATCAGGTGTTTATAGTTGGGCCTAAGAGATCAGTATTCACTTTCTTGAGGTCTGAGGTTTCAGTGACTGAGATGCAATTTGGAAAAACAATGTTCACTGCATATTTTATGCTGACAAAAATTTCTAGAGGGAAGATTTTTTCCCACAATGTTACCGTCATTAGGGACTTCTTTTTTTTTTTTTGAGACGGAGTCTCGCTCTGTCACCCAGGCTGGAGTGCAGTGGCCGGATCTCAGCTCACTGCAAGCTCCGCCTCCCGGGTTCACGCCATTCTCCTGCCTCAGCCTCCCGAGTAGCTGGGACTACAGGCGCTCGCCACCTCGCCCGGCTAGTTTTTTGTATTTTTAGTAGAGACGGGGTTTCACCGAGTTAGCCAGGATGGTCTCGATCTCCTGACCTTGTGACCCGCTCGCCTCGGCCTGCCAAAGTGCTGGGATTACAGGTGTGAGCCACCGCGCCCGGCCGGGACTTCTTTTTTGAAGAGTTGTCTTGTTAGAGAACAGCTGCTTTTTTTCTTGTTATGAATGAGGATGAGCATGTTTTTATATATCTAAGAAATTATTTTTAGGTCTACTTAATTATCCCTGTCACCACAATCCACAATAAACGTGGTTTTCTGAAAGAATCTAAATTTAACCTAAATTTATCTCAGCTCTAGATGTCACATTCTCTTTCAAATAAAGAAACATGGGGACCAAGACAGCAGGGTGACACCACATATATGCCCTTGACAGATATATATGATATACATACATAATGCCTTCTGCAAACTCCCCACCAGACTTTTATGTACATCTTGTTTGCTAGACTGTGTTACATAGATTAGCAGATATCTTTGTGTTTTGTACTGCACTTCCTCAGTACTTGATTTCAGTGCATTTGTGGTAGACAGTTTTGTCTGTGCTATCAGCGGTCCACCTTCTGTAATATCTCTCTGCTTCTCTGCCTCAGAAATATCTCTGAAAACATTAAAGATCATTCATCAGGGCCACCACAGGTGTGTGAGGATGTTAAAATCCTTTGGCAATCCCAAACCAATGGGTGAGGGGAGTTGAAAAAATGTCTTTTAGAGGAATAATTCTGAAGGACATTCCACATGTTTTATCAGAATCCCCTGTAGGATCAAGTTCCGGTTTTCTGGAGTGTATACTAGCAAAGTAATTCCTCCATTCATGGATTTTCTCCTTTTGTATTTCGCTATTCTTGCTCCTGGTCTCTGCGGCCTTGGAAACTTCCCTCGAGGAGCTTAGAAAACTGTCTTCTGAGGGAGCAATTCTCACTACACGCTCACCCTCAGGTTTGATACTTCACTAGAGTGACTCAAAAATTCAGCTGTATGGACTGAATTTTTGTATCCCCTCAGAATTCATCTGGTAACTCTGAAGCCTCAATTGGTGATTCAGGAGGTAGGGACTTTGGAAGATAAAGTCATGAGGGTAGAGCTCTTCTGACTGAGATGTGTTTCCTTATAAAAGAGAACCCAGAGAGCTCTCTTGCCTTCTTTGGGTGTCCTGCAAGCCTGAAGAGGCCCCTCATCAGAACTTGACCATGCTGGCACCCTGATCTTGGATTTCCTACTTCCAGAATTGGAAATAAATTTCTGTTGTTTATAAACCACCCAATCTATGCCAATTTCCTATAGCAGCCTGAACTGATTAGGATAGAAGTTGGTATAAGGGGTGGTGCTGCCCATTAGAAACTCCTAATATTGTAGAAATCTGCTTTGGAACTGGGAAATAGGTAGATGCTGGAAGAGCTTTTAGGTTTGATAAGATCTTAGAAGCAGCCTGGATTTATGTGAATAGACTCTTAAAGGCATTTGGTGAGGGCGCAGTGAAAAAAGGTAACTATAGAGATAGTTTCTTTTTTCTTAGAGAATATGTAGGTAACCATGAACAGAACGTTGGTAGAAACATGGAAGGTAAAGGCCCTTCTGATGAGATCTCAGATGAAAATGAGGAACATGTTATTGGAAAATGGAGAAAAGGAGATACTTGTTATAAGGTGGAAAAGAACTTGGCTGACTTGTGTTTATGTTCTAGGGTTTTGTGGAAGGTAGAGATTTAGAGCAGAAGATTGCTAAACAAAGTATTGAAGGAACAGCTTAGTTTCTCCCGACTGCTTATAGTAAAATGCAAAAAGAGAGAAATGGTTTCAAGATGGAATTGTTAAGCAAAAAAGAACCAGAACCTAAAGATTTAGAAAATCAAATTCTCAGCCTATCCGTATTGCAAAAATGAGAAAGTGTATTGGGAAGAGAACACGAAGACTGTGGCCAAGTATCCATTTGATAAGATTAGTATGAATGTGAATCACAGGCTTAATCAATCATCTCAACAAAAGACAAGAATAGAGATGGGATTATGCCAGTGGGAGTACTGCCAGATAGGACTAAAGGAAGCAGAGAAGATAGGACAAAATGAAAACAGTCTATAAGACTTTTTAGACCCTGCAGTACTGAACTGTAGAACTATCTGGATGTATACATGTAGTATTTTTCAAGACGAGGAACGAAGATCCTGGAAGGCAATTAAAAAATCATCAGGGTCAGCATTCCCAGAATGCATGAGCCCAGAAGGTGAGATTGCCAAAGTATGGGACCAATGCCTAGAAGGTCGAGTTGGGATACCTTGCCAAACCCTGGTGGTGGTGCAATCTCTACCCCAGTAGAACTGAAGCATGAGGGACCATGGAAGAGTATCAAAGCATGGGCAGTGCCTCACCAAGCTGTGGGGGTAGTTTTGCCATCTCAATGGGTCTGGAAGGGTGTCCTCTGCTCCAGTGGGTTTGCTTTTGGAAAGGAAATGTCTGTGCCACCATTGCACTTTGGAAGCACGTCATTTGTTTGGCTTTACAGGATCACAACTGAAGAAGGATTTTGCCTCAGGATAAATTGCATTTTGAGTCTCATTCATATCTAGTTTAGATAATATTTAGTTGACATTTTAGTCTTTAGAATGAATTAAGGCTTTGGGGGCTGTTGGAAAGGAATGAATGTATTTTGCATGTCAGCAGGACATTAATTTTGGGGATTGGGGTAAAATTGTTCTGGTCTCTAGAACTGTGAAAATTAATTTCTTTTACTTATTATTATTATTATTTTGAGACAGAGTCTCGCTCTGTTACCTGGGCTGGAGTGCAGTGGCATGATCTCTGCTCACTGCAAGCTCTGCCTCCCAGGTTCACGCCGTTCTCCTGCCTCAGCCTCCCGAGTAGCTGGGACTACAGGCATGTGCCACCGCGCACGGCTAATTTTTTTGTATTTTTAGTAGAGACGGGAGTTTCACCGTGTTAGCCAGGATGGTCTTGATCTCCTGACCTCGTGATCCACCCACCTCGGCC
>NW_016814544.1:364861-379518 GCF_001698545.2 Rhinopithecus bieti | reverse complement strand
AGGATGGTCTCGATCTCCTGACCTCGTGATCCGCCCGTCTCGGCCTCCCAAAGTGCTGGGATTACAGGCTTGAGCCACCGCGCCCGGCCTGTATTTTTAATAGAGATGGGATTTCACCATATTAGCCAGGATGGTCTCGATCTCCTGACCTCGTGATCCACCCGTCTCGGCCTCCCAAAGTGCTGGGATTACAGGTGTGAGCCCCTGTGCCTGGCCTCTTTTACTTATAGTCACTCAGTGTATGGTTATTTAGTGTAGAATGTGAATTAAGATGTTAGAAAATTGTTTAAGACTATACATACAATTATAGATTTATTATAGCCAAAGAATACAAATTAAGCCAACAAACAAAGAGAAACATAAGACCAGGTCTGAGACGGGTGCAAACATAAAGTTTCCATCATACTTTCGCCATATTAATGTATGGCGATTGATGCATGGAGTTGTCATGCATATTGGGTTCGGGTCAACCCAGGAAGTTCACCTGAGCCTGTGATGCTCAGGGTTTTATTATCAGGGCTCGATTGTATACTGCGCATGTAACTGATGTTTACTTCCCAGCCTTTCTGGACGATCAGCATAAAACCTTTTGTCTCCCGTTCTCTGGAAATCAAAACTGATATGGCATGTCCTGAAGCCCCCATCATAAACCACATTGTTGGACTTTCCAGTGACCAAAGCCTCTTGGCAAACAAAGAGGCTCGAATTTGTTCATTAATTCATTTGTTGAATTCTTTGTTCATTAATTCAACAACTACTTAGTGAGCACTTTATGTATTCCTGACAATTAATAGATAATGAGGAAATGTAAATTATTGTGCCTTTACAGAGATTCAGTTTGTTTCTCATATCTACATCTGTGGCAGGATGATTCATATTCTGATTAGGGTGTCAGCTAAAAAACAATTTACTCTAGTAAGAACATGTTGTGGTAGGTTATAAAAATGGTCCCCAAGTTTCTCCTTTGTTACATTCATAACATTGTGATGCAGTGTTGCAGATCTTTCCATCGGGCAGTAGAGCCTGTTACTCCAACGCCTTGAATCCAGGTCCGGGTTAGGCTTGCAACTTGCTTTGACCAATATGCTATCAGCAAATATGTCAGGGCGCTCACCACAGGATACTTCTGACACTCAGTGTTAGTAATTTACCCTCACTCTACATGTATTAATACTTTTTCCTTGTTGACTGTAGAGCTTCTTTTACTTCCTAATTTCACAGGCAGTGGATAAGGAAGTTTAACATGAGAGTCATAATGCTGCAAAATATGGATGCTGGCTTTTCTTGCTCTTGAAACACGGTAGATTCAGGCTGTAAGTCCATGTAAGAGAGCGCTCCAAAGACAACGGTGACAGTTGTCAGGTGGAAGACACCTGTGGAAAAAGACCCATAGCAGAGGGCAAGCTCAGGATGATGGGAGATATGTGTGTCCTTGAAGATGACGATCGGCATAGTGACATTCAAGTAAACTCCAACATAGATTAGCAACTATTTTTACTACATCTTCCCACTCCATCTACCTTTCAGCTCCCCATGCATCCCACTAAGAACCAACTCCACCATTCAATAAAACCCTGCATTCATCCTTCAAGCCTGTGTGTGACTCAATTTTTCTGGGATGCTGGACAGGAGCTTGGGATACGGAAAGCGGTCACCCTGGCCCTTTGCCCTGGCAAAACGACAGAGGGTCCATTGAGCTGGTTAACATTTAAGCTGTCTGCGAATGGCAAGGCTAAAAGAGCATTGTAATACTGGGGCCACAGGCACCCACCCCTAGACACTACCATGTTGCCAGAGCCCAAAGCACTTGTCCCAGCTCCAGGACCTGACCATCTGTGTGCTTCCCCTTCCATCAGGGGTTTGAGCAGCAATGGTGACAGAAAAGGTGAGCCACACCCCTGTCGCTTGGGGGATTAGAGAACTCTTCTGTTTCAATAGCACTCAACAGTTAGTTTTTTTAACCCTTGCCCCACTTGTTCCCTTAAGCCCTAGTATTTCCCAGTGTCTGTTTTTCCCATGTTTGTGTCTGTGTGTCCTCAATATTTAGCTTGCACTTATACATGAGAACATGTGGTATTTGCTTTTCTGTTCGGTGTTAATTCGCTTAGGATAATGGCCTCTAGCTTTAGCCATGTGGCTGCAAAGCACCTGAGTTTTGCATTTTTATGGCTGTGTGGTATTCCATGATGTATATGTACTGTATTTTCTTTATCCAATTCACCACTGATGGGCACTTAGGCTGATTCTATGTTGTTGCTGTTGTGAATGTTGCTGTGATGAACACACAAGCACATGTGTCTTTTTTGTAGAAAAATTTATTTTCTTTTAGATGTTATCCAGTAATGGGATTACTAAGTCAAATGATAGTTTGTTTTAGTTCTTTCAGAAATCTCCAAACTGCTTTCCACGGTGGCTGAACTAATTTACATTCCCAGCAGTGTATAAGCATTCCCCTTTCTCCATGTTCTGGCCAGCATCTATTGCTTTTTTACTTGCTAATAGTAGACATTCTGACTGATACGAGATGGTTATCTCATTGTGATGTTGATTTGCATTTTTCTGATGATTAGTCTTGTTGAGCATTTTTTCATATGTTGTCTTCTTGCATGTCCTCTTTTGAGAAGTATCTGCTCTTATTCTTTGCCCACTTTTTAATGGGATTACTTGTTTTTTGCTTGCTGAGTGGTTTAAGTTCTTTATACATTATGGAAGTTAGACTTATTGGATGCATAGCTTTCTGAGAATTTTCTCCCTTTCTGTAGGTTGCTTGTATACTCTGTTGATAGTCTCTTTTGCTGTGCAGAAGGTCTTTAATTTAATTAGGTTCCAGTTGTCAAATTTTTTGTTGCTATAGCTTTTGAACACTTAGTCATAAATTATTTCCCAAGACTGATGTTCAGAATGATGTTTCCCAAGTTTTCTTCTAGGATTCTTATATTTGAGGTCTCACATTTATCTCTTTAATATATCTTGAGTTAATTTTTGTATATGGTAAAAGGTAGGTGTCCAGTTTTATTTTTTTGGTATATTGCTAGCCTATTATCCCAGCACCATTTATTGAATAAGTCCTTTCTCCATTGCTTACTTTTGCTGACTTTGGTAAAGATCAGATAACCGTGTGTGTCTGTGTATGTGTGTGTGGCTTTCTTTCTAGGTTCTCTATTCTGGTCTATGTTACTGTTTTTGTACTAGTGTCATGCTGTTTTGGCTACTGTAGCCCTATAGTATGTCTTGAAATCAGATAATATGGTGCCTCCAGCTTAGTTCTTTTTGCTAAGGATTGCTATGGCTATTTGGGTTCTTTTCCAGTTTCATATGAATTTTAGAATAGTTTTCTAATTCTGTGAAAATGGCATTGTGATTTGATAGGAATAGCACTGAATCTGTGGTTTGCTTGGGGTAGTATGGCCATTTTTAATGATATTGATTATGTTAATCCATGAGTATGGACTGTTTTTCCATTTGTTTATGTCCTCTCTGATTTCTTTGAGTAGTGTTTTATAATTCTCTCCTTGTAGAGATATTTTGTTTACTTGGTTAGATGTATTCTAGATATTTTTTTTTTGGTAGCTATTATTAATTGAATTGTATTCTTGATTTGGTTCTCAGTTTAACATTACTGATGTTTAGAAGTGCTACTGATTTTTGTACATTGATTTAGTAACCTAAAAATTTAGTGAATTCGTTTATCAGCTCCAGGAGCCTTTTGACAGTCTTTAGAGTTATCTAGATATAGAATCATATAGGCCACAAAGAGAGATAGTTTGACTTCTTCTTTTCCTATTTGAGTGCCTTTTGTTTCTTTCTCTTGACTGATTGCTCTGCTTAGGACTTCTGGAACTATGTTGAACTATGGTGAGAGTGGGCACCCTTGTCTTGTTCCAGTTTTCAAGGGGGAATGCCTTCAGATTTTGCCCATTCATTATGACATTGGCTGTGAATTTGTCATAGATTGCACTTACTTTGAGGTATGTTGCTTTGATGCTTAGTTTGTAGAGAATTTTTATAATGAAGGGATGTTGCATTTTATTGAAGGCTTTTTCTGCATCTATTGAGATCATATAGTTTTTGTTTTAAATGCTGTTTATGTGGTGAATGACATTTCATGATTTGCATGTATTGAACCAACCTTGCATCCAAAGAATGAAGCCTACTTGATCATGGTGAATTAACTTTTGAGGTGCTGTTGAATTTGGTTCACTGATGGTTTTGAATCTATGTTAATCAGGATTATTGGCCTGTAGATTTCTTTTTTCGTTGTGTCTTTGCCAGGGTTTGGTTTCAGAGACCTGATGCTGGTTTCATAGAATGAATTGCAAAGGAGTCCCTCCTGCTCAATTTTTTGAAATAATTTCAGTAGAATTGGCACCAGCTCTTCTTTTTACATCTGGTAGAATTTGACTGCAGATACTTTTGGTCTGCGCTTTGTTTTTGGTTGGTAGATTTTAGTACTGTTTTCACTTCAGAACTTGATACTAGTCTGTTCAGGGTTTCAATTTCTTCCTTATTAAATCGGGAGTTTGTGGGTTCCCGGGATTTTATCCATTTCTTCTATATTTTCTAGTCTATTTGCATAAAAGTGTTCATAATATTCTCTGAGAATCTTTTCTATTTCTGTGGGATTGGTTGTAATGTCACCTGTGTCCTTTCTGGTTGTGCTTATTTGGATTTTTCCTTTTTTTTTTTTTTACCTTAGTGAATCTAGCTAGCAACCTACCAATTTTATTTATCCTTTCAATAAAACAAATTTTGGTTTCATTAATTTTTTATATAAACTTTTGGGTCTCAATTTTGTCCAGTTCTGTTCTGATTTTAGTTATTTCTTGTCGTCTGCTAGCTTTGTGGTTGATTTGCTCATGTTTTTCTAATTCCTCTGTATGTGATGTTAGATTATTAATTTGACATCTTTCTACATGTTTCCTATTGTAGAAACATTAAATTTTGGTAGAACAGCTATGCGGGATGATTTGTTGTGCTGAATGTTAACAACTGGGGCTAATTTAAAAGAACTTTTTCCCCATCAATTTTAAAGCTTCTTTTACTTCCTTATTTCTGAAGCTGTAGATTAAAGGATTCAACATGGGAATAACAGTGCCATAAAATATAGAGGCCACTTTCATATTCTCCTGGGAATTATTAGACTGAGGCTGTAAGTACATGTAAGAGAGTGTCCCATAGAAAATGGTGACTGTAGTCAGGTGGGAGGCACATGTGGAGAAAGATTTTTTCCTCCCTGCACTAGAAGACATTTTCAGGATGGTGGCCATGATGTAGATGTAGGAAAAGATCATGACCAACCCGGTGAACATCAAGTTAAATCCCACAAAGACAACAAGTAGCATGAGGTTGATGTCAATACTGGAGCATGAAAGGGCAAGAATTGGGGGCCCGTCACAGAAAAAGTGATTGATGTTATTGGACTTGCAGAAGGACACAGAAAATGTAAACCCTGTATGTACAGAGGCATTTATTGAGCCCATGATGTACGAACCAGCTACCAAATGGATGCAGACTCTTCGGGACATGATTACCGTATAGTGAAGGGGCTTACAGATTGCAACATAACGGTCCACTGCCATCACAGCCAGGAGATAACAGTCACTGGTTGCAAATGTTGCATAAACCAAAAATTGTATCACACAGCCCTGAAATGATATAAAATTCTTTTCTTCTGTGAAGCTTTGGAGCAGCTTGGGAGTGATAGCAGAAGTGTAACAGATATCAACACAAGCCAAATGTTGTAGAAAAAAGTACATGGGTGTTTGAAATCTGGAATCTGTGTTGATGAGTAAGATTATTCCAGTATTACCCATTATGGAGGTCACATAGATGAGAAGGAATACAATGAAGAGGATATGCCAAAACTCTTGTTGGGCACCAAATCCCAGAAGACAGAATTCAGTCACTTCAGTGCTGTTTCCTCGTGCCATGGCTACCAAAAGTCTAGAAAGGACCAAAAGAAGGACCCAGAAAAGAAGGGAAATCTTTGAGACTTCTTGCAGTGAAATGACTCTATATTTCATGTCACCTTTTTCTATTTGGATTTTCATGACAAATACTCACAACAGTGTTATTTACATCTCAAATATAAAAATTTACTTACAATCATCAAGTAAAGAGTGATTTACTTGATGAAAGAGGAAATGAATTTGTCTTCAAAATGAAAAAGTTTGTCTCAGAAGAAGACTGACTTCTAATGTGTGTAGTTCTTAGAAATATTGAACAATTTTTCATTATATTAAACAGGCATCCATACCTAAAGTAATATTAAAACATAATTTTGTACCCCTTTAGAAACCTGTAATTATTCACAGCCACCTACTCTTTTAATTTTGGATAAAGCTCTTGAAATTAGTCGAATAAATTACAGTTAAATTTCCCTCAATATGTTCACGTTTTACATATGTTTGAAGTCTTCAAAGTATCTTTGTATTAGTATCCTTAGAATGCAGCTCCCATCCAGGTGATATTCTTTTTTTTTTTTTTTTTGAGACGGAGTCTTGCTCTGTCGCCCAGGCTGGAGTGCAGTGGCCGGATCTCAGCTCACTGCAAGCTCCGCCTCCCGGGTTTACGCCATTCTCCTGCCTCAGCCTCCCGAGTAGCGGGGACTACAGGCGCCCGCCACTGCGCCCGGCTAGTTTTTTGTATTTTTTAGTAGAGACGGGGTTTCACCGTGTTAGCCAGGATGGTCTCGATCTCCTGACCTCGTGATCCGCCCGTCTCGGCCTCCCAAAGTGCTGGGATTACAGGCTTGAGCCACCGCGCCCGGCCCTAGGTGATATTCTTTACAAGCAAAATAAACCTGTTGTATAATGGATATCTGAGAGCCTTACATTTTCTATTGCTTTTTTTTTTTTTCTGTTCTGTAGTGGAGGAACAAGAAAGCAGAAACAATTCCTTTCAATTTAACATTTAGTGAATATTGAAGTATATTAAGTTAGTATAAGTTTCTTCCTAGGGTAAATTTACTGTAAAATGAAAGAAATGCAGTACTTTCAAAAAGTGTTTCTTTCATTTGGATAAACACTTACTAGAGGAAGCTTGAATAGGCCAGAGGTCTACTTAAATTAGAATTTTGATAGAATAATGACATTTATCATATCAACTTGACTTTAATTATCTGGATTTAAATAAAATAATATGAAAATATGAGGATACTTTTCAAGAGCTAAGGAAACTAGTGTAACCCCGCTCCAATCACGCACAGAATCTGTACATTTCTATGTTTTTATTGAGCTAATTGTTGGCCGGTTCAATATGAAGTATTTTGTTTCATCTATGTTGAAGGTGTTTTCTAATCAAATAGATGCTACAAAGAAAATGGCCAACGATCTAAGCTTTTTGAAAACATTAATGTTTGGTGGCACATGTGAAGGTTTGTTACATAGGTAAACTCATGCCACGGGGGGTTTACCCTAGCATTTTACACATGCTTAACATATGGGTAGTGCTGGGTTTCTCAGTCTTCATTAATAGTTAACCTTGTGCAGTGGAAAGGAAATAGGTAACCCTGGTTTTGAATTTTTGCCTCACCAGTTAATAGAAAAAAGCATATAATTCCCTTTGGCCCTAGTTACTTCCCCTGTACAATGGGGATCACAGAACTCATCTAGAAGTTAATTATGTTCATTCACTTGTTTATAGTATCAATAACATGCATATTATATATAATATTATGTAACTTGCATTGAAAACAAATTAACAAAAATCTTCTAATAGCAAAATCAGGAAATAGAATTGTATACATTTCAGTAGATTTATATTATTTATTAATACCTAGTCTAAGGCAGAGAGATAAATATGTACTCTTATGGAGTCAAAAGAGAAAAGCATGTTGTAGAAAATATGTAGATTTGGACCATTTGAAAACTAAACTCTCCGTCACTCTTAATGTCTCTTGCTTTCATTCTCTTTATTTATTTGTGGATAAATGCCAGAAAATGTGCACACCAAATTCAAGTATAGCTATTCATGGGTGTGGCATTAGGTAAAAAAGAACATTATTTTCTAAACTTACAAACTTCTGAACTTTCACTTTTATAATGGGAATTCATGAACTTTATTGTTTTAAAAATGAAGAAAACTATGTTTTATGTGGTCATTGATGCCCCCTAAAGTTGCCTGCCATTTCATTATTTTAACTATTTTTTGTTTTTTGTTTCTCTCTTCTTTTTCCTGAATTTCTGTGGACCACTTGAACTTTTCTTATAATCCCAGTTTGGTGCAGTTATAGTGTTTTTTTTTTTGTATAGTGTTTTATTAGATATCTTTGTATAGCCCTTTTTAGTGGCTGCTCTAGGTGTTGCATTATATGGGCATGGCTTGTTTTATTGTGTTTCACGGATATTGCATTTTTAAAAAATAAAATTAAAGGTTTGTGGCAATCCTGCATTAAGCAAGTCTATTAGCAGCATTTTCCAGCAGCACGTATTCATTTAATATCCTTGTGTCAGCATTTTTAGCAAGAAGTATTTTTGTATAAAGGCATATACTTTTTTAGACATAATGTTATTGCACATTTAATAGACTGCAGTGCAGTATAAACATAACTTTTGTATGCACTGGGAAACCAAAATATTTGTGTGAGTTACTTTATTGTGAGAGTCACTTAATTGAGGTGGTCTGGAACGAAACCCACAATGTCTCTGAGATATGTTTGTATAATCATAACTTGTGTTCATTTTACCAGTTTTAGTGAAGTGTGGAAAACTTACTTCCTTTTTCATTTCTTTACTGTCTCCCACTTATAATTGTCTTAACCATTTCCTCCACATACACTGAGAACTGCCTTAGGCAGTGTTATAATTTTTGCTTCAACCCTCAATCACCACTTTAAAAACTCGAGATAGAAGAAAAGACTGTCGTATTTTGCTCTTTCTACTTTCTTTTCTTTCTTTTTATTTTTTGAGAAAGAGTCACACTGTCGCCCAGGCTGGATGCAGTGGTGTGATCTCGGCTCACTGCAACCTCTGCCTTCCAGGTTCAAGTGATTCTCCTCCCTCAGCCTCCCGAGTAGCTGGTATTACAGGTGCCCACCACCACGCCCAGCTACTTTTTCTATTTTTAGTAGAGACGGCGTTTCACTGTGTAAGCCAGGCTGATCTCGAACTCCTGACCTCAAGTGATCCGCCGGCCTCAGCCTCCCAAAGTGCAGAGATTACAGGCATGAGCCACTGTGCCCGGCCTCTTTCCACTTTCTTAACCTTCTGATGTTTCATGTTTCTTTCATTTAATAACAACTAAAAGAAAGGATACGGAAGAGTAGATGGAAAAATGACAGAATCATCTTCTGTGTGCAAGAAACTCACTTCAGATATAATGATACATGTAGGTTTGAAATAAAAGGAAGAAAACATATATCATGGAAACATTAATCAAAAGAATGAAAGTATGGCTATGTAAATATTAGATAAAGTATATTTTACAGCAAAGAATATTACCAAGGACAAAGAAGAACATTACATGATAACAAAAGTGCTAATCAAGAAGAAATAGCAATCCTAAATGTGTAGGCACCAAACAAGTAAACTACAACATATATGGAGGAAAAACTGAAAAAAATTGAATTGAGGTAAAGGCCAATCTGTAATTGGGGATTTTAATATTCCTTTCTCAACAATTTGTAGGACTATATGGAAAATCAGCAAGGATGTAGAAGAACTTGACACCTTCAGCCAACAGGATATCAGTGATAGTTATAGAATAGTTCATCTCGCATAACTGGAATACGTATTTTTTCCAGCACTTGTAGAATATATATCAAGATAGATTATACATAATCCATATATTTTAGAAGAATAGAATTCACACAGTGTGTGTTCCTGACCACAATGAGATTGAACAAGATATAAACAACAGACATGTAACAGGAAACTCTCCAGACAGTTGGAAACAAAACAATGCATTTATAAACAATCCTTGGGTCAAAGAGCTAGTCACAAGGGAAATACAAAATGTTGAACTGGATGAAAATACAATACTTAAAATTTATGGGGTGCAGTTAAAGCAGTGTTTAGTGGGCATCCCATAGCACTAAATGCTTACACTAAAAAAGAGAAAAAGACTCAAATCATTAATATAATCCTCTACTTGAAAAATATTGAAAAAAAAGAACAAAATAAATTTAAAATATGTAGAATAATAAATCTAAGAACAGAACTCAATGAATTGGAAAAAGAAAAACAATTTAAAATACTATGAAACAAGAAGTGGGTTTTGAAGAAAATCAGTAAAACTGATAAACCTCTAGAAGGTCTGGCAAAGATAAAAGAAGGAAGATACAAATTATTAAGTCAGGAAAAATGGAGGTGTCACTACAGACTCTGCAGACAGAAAAAAATGATAATAAGAGAATACTACAAACATCTCTACACATATTAATTTGACAAATGAAGCTGTTAGTTGAGAAGCATAAACTAACCCATATGAAACTGATTATTTGAATAGCCATACAGCCACGAAGAGAATTGAATTTATAATTTAAAAACTTTCTTTTAAAATAGCACCGGAAAACTCAATGTATAAAAAAGAATTAACTTAATTCTATACAATTTCTTTCAGAAAACAGATGTGAAAGGAACATTTTCCAACTTATTCTGTGAATCCCGTATTACCCTCCTAACAAAAGCAGACTAAATAGCACACAAAAAAGAAAACCATAGTTCTGTATCTTTAATGAATATAGACGCAAAAATCTTTTAAAAATGTAGCAAATAGAATTCAGCTATGCGTATGAAATTATACACAATGGCCAAGTTGGTTATATTCAGGTCCAAAAGAGAAAAATCACAGGATCATATACACTGATGAACAAAAAGAATTTGACAAAATTCAGCATCTACTTAATATCTTAAAAATCTCTGAAAACAAGGAAGAGAGGGCAATTTCCGCAACTGATGAAGAACATCTACATAAAAACCTATAACTAACATCCTACTTGATAGTTACAGACTAAATGCTTGCTCCTAAAATTGGGAACAGGTGATGATACTCATTTTCTTCAGTGCCATTCAACAGAGTTTGGGAAGTTCTAGTCAAAGGAAAGGATATATAGGCATAAAAGTGATACAGATCAGAAAAGAAGAAATAAAACTGCCATTTGTAGATGACATGATGGTTTATGTAGAAGATTCCAAGAATCTACCAACAACTTCTGGAAGTAATAAGTGAGTTCAGAAAAGTTGCAGAATACACGACAGTTATAAAAAATCCATACTATTTTCATAACAATGAACTTGTGAAAACTGGAATAAACACAACACCATTGATAATAGTTCAAAAATGAAATACTTAGGTAGAAATATAACATAACTATTGTAGGACTTGATGAAAATTACAATATGCTGATAAAAGAAATAAAAGAAGATCTACATAAATAGATACATTGTGTTTAGGAGATACAAGACTCTATATAGTGGTGTCAGTTCCCCCCAAGTTGATGTACAGGTTTAACACAAATGCAATCAATATCTCAGCATAGTATTTTTAGCATGTGAACAAGAATATTCTAAATTTATAGGGAAGAGAAAAGAAGCTAGAATAGCTAATACGATTCCAAAAACAAAGAAGAAAATGAGATGAATCACTTTACCTAACACCGATATTTTTTCTATATCTACAATAATTAACACTGTGGAATTGGTGGAAAGATAGATACAAAGATGGAGCAAAATAGTGAATCCACAAATAGATCCACACACATGCAGTCACTTGATTTTTGAGCAGGTTCAATTCAATGGAGGAAGGCATTTTAGAAAATAGTGCTGAGACAACTGGATATTCATAGACAAAAACATGAACCCAAACCTAAAACTCATACCTTATGTAAGAATTAACTCAACATGAATCTTAGCTTTAAATGTAAAACATAAAACCATAAAACCTTTAGAGAGTAATCTAAGACAAAATATTTAGGGCAAAATTGTTAGGAGAGGTGTTGTGAAGAATTCTTAGATATGACATCAAAAGCACAATCCCCTCCTCAAAAATTCAACAACTGGATCTCATTAAAATGGAAACTTTTGCTCTGTTAAACACCCAGTGAAGAGAATGAAAAAGCACGCTACACTGGAAGAAAGTATTTTCAAACAACGTATGTGATAAAGGACATGTATTTAGAGAATATAAAGAACTCCCAAACAACGTCAACAGCAACAACAAAAACAACAACAACAACAACATCAAATTAGAAAATGCCTGAATGACATGAACAGACATTTTACCAAAAAGGGCTATATGGATGGTAAATAAGCACATGAAAAGGTGTCCAACATCATTAGCCATTAGGGAAATGCAAAGTAAGAACAAAATGTGATATCACTACACTACATGTGAGATGTCACTACAGAATGGCTAAAATAAAAAAAAAGTGACAATAGCAAATGCTGGGAAAGACTCAGAGTAACTGGATCTCTCATACATTGCTGGTGAAAATGGTGGTCACTCTGGAAAATAGTTTGGTAGTTTTGTAAAAAGCTGCTAGACATACACTTACCATACAACCCAGTCCTTGGACTTGTGGGCAATTATATTTGCATAAAACTTATATTCACACGAAAACCTGTACAAAATTTTTTATAACATTTTCATTTGTAGTAGCCAAAATCTGCAAACAATCAAATGCCCTACAGTAAATGAGTGATTTAACAATTTTATTACATCCATACTATGGAATATTTGCAAAAATAAAGAGAAATAAACTATTGATACATGCAGCAGCTCGGATGACTATCAAGGGCATTATTCTGAGTGTAAAAAAGCCAACATCAAAAGGACATATACTATATGATTCCATTTATAAAGCATTATGAAAATGATAAAATTATAGAAATAGAGAACAGATTGGTGATTGCTAAACGTTGGGGTGGTAAGAGGAGGGGCATGGTGTGACCAGAAGGGGTACAAAGGAGACATATAGAATCTGAGATCTGTGATCATCAAGTCTGTATCTCCACTGCAGTGGTAGCTCTATAAATCTACACACGTATGAAATGACATATAGTTGTATACACAACTGTCCCAGTATCAAGATCCTGTTTTGATGTCATATTGTAATTATGTAAGATTGAACCCTTGAGGAAAAAGTATATGAAGGATATTTGATCCCTTTCCCTATTACCTTTGGAACTTCCTGTGAATCTATACATATTTCACAATAAAAAGTTAAAAAATGAAGAAGAAAAAGTAAAGTCTATTGTGCAGTGATGTGAGGTTTCAGTGAGCAGATTTATGTAAATTTATGTAAATTTCTCAGCACAGGGCTGGGCATAGAAGGTATGCCCAGCAAATGACTTTAATAACAATGCAAATAATACATTAAAGGCATATTATATTGATAGGTTAATTGAGCAATCAGTTTATTCATTCAATCGTTTGTTCATTCATGTTATTTTCCAGGTGATAGTCAGACTCAATCAAACCCATCCCTTTATTTTCAGTAATTCACCAGGGATGAAGTCATTCCTCCTGGTTTAGAGGTGAAACATTCTGGGGCTTTGGCTAATCTTTTGCTCTAAAATTTTCACCATGCACTGGCATGGTACATGGCAGGTTTTGAAAAAAATGCTATTTGCTTTGTTTTACTTACTTTGAGGTTGCCTACATGTTCTCTTTCTGCAACTGGCACTGATTGCTGATCAAGGTCTCTCTTTTCAGTTCCTCCTCATCAGCAAGTATATAGCTGGGGTATAAGAGATCAATACCACTCCCTGGAGAACCTGAAGTTCCAGGGGCTCAGATGTAATTGGGAAAAACAATGTTTGCTAGTTATTTTCTGCTGAAGCAAAGTTAAGCTCTCTAGGGGGAACAAAATTCTTGTTTTCATGCCATCAGGGACTTTTTGCCCTGCTATTGATAATTTGCTATTAACCTTCTTCCCTCCCTCTCTTTTATTCTTCCTCCATTTCTCCCCTCTTTATTTCCTTTCTTCCTGCTTTTATTTCTTCTTACCCCACCTTCTCTTTTTTTGGGTGGGTGATGAATAACAAACCAAGTGGTAAATTCAGAAGTATAAAAGTGTATATAGTAAAAACCATGTCCACCTCCATCCCTAGATTTCTAATCTTCAGTTTCCTTCCCGGGAGATCACCATTGTTACAAGCTCCTGTTATTCTTCCAGATGTACAAGCCTTGCAGTGCATTTGAAAACAGACTATATTCATATTCTTTGTTCACTCCCACAACAAAAGACGATGTATTATTCACATTGCTCAGCTTTCATTTCACTTAATGTTTTTGGGTGATTTGTCTCCGTCAGTATGAAAAGAGAAGCCTCACTCTTTTTAATGTTTGTATTATATTTTATTGAACAGTTGCATTTATTAATCTGTTTAATCATACTGTTCCCCCACTGTTTGACAATTAAATTGTTTCCAATCTTTTACTAATATAAACAATGTTACTGTAAATATTATTGTGAATATACTGTAGGCATAAAAGGTGTTTTGGAGAGGAAACTGAGTAAAGGGTATGATAATGATAACTTTTGATACTTATTGCCCAGCTGCCCAGCTACCCTCAAGAAGCTCTACCAGTTTATACCACTTCTATCAAACCTAGTGACTATTTCTCCAAATTCTAACACATTATTACAAAACTTATATAAAATTTGTCATTTTTTTTTCTTGCAAATTTGACATTTTTACCTTTTATTTTATTTC
>NW_016814544.1:350001-361984 GCF_001698545.2 Rhinopithecus bieti | reverse complement strand
GTGTCTCAGTTCCCCTGGCTAGGAAAACGGATCCCCTTCCCCCTTGCGCTTCCAGGTGAGGCGATGCCTCGCCCTGCTTCAGCTCTCGCTGGTCAGGCTGCAGCAGCTGACCAGCACCGATTGTCCGGCACTCCCTAGTGAGATGACCCCAGTACCTCAGTTGAAAATGCAGAAATCACCGGTCTTCTGTGTCGCTCGCGCTGGGAGTTGGAGACTGGAGCTGTTCCTATTCGGCCATCTTGCTCCGCCCCCCCAATTTGTCATTTTTATAGGTGAAAAATCATTTAATTTGTTTGTCCTTTTCTCATATGAGCCAGGTTGGATATCTTTTCATATTTCTATGAAGAATGATTTTTTTATTTTATGTGAATTATGTTATATATGTTGCCCTCCGAGAAAGTATTTTGTTTTTAAATTGATACCTTGAATTGCCCCCTTTGCCTCATGAAAAGAATGAGGCAGTATTTTGTATTATGCACAACATTGCTATAAACTTTATTGTATGTGTTACTTGGTACAATTATTTTTCATGTATATTGCAGTAGTTTTCTGTTCCTATCGCTCCTGAACAAACTACTGCAGAGCAATTGCCACTTCCTCTTACTCAGGCCTAAAATTTTCCAAAGAAGGGCATACAAAACTGGAGTTTTTTTTTTTTTTCTTTTCTTATTGAGCACTTCAGAAATTAAGACTGATGGCATTTAGTATAAAATTTAAATATAAGTGTTAGCTGTTAGATCTAATCTTTCTGATCCACACTCTACTACTGAAAATGGAATCTGATTGAATTAACTAAAGGGGCAATCTAGCATTTGTTTTGCTTTGGATTATGGCTAGCCTCTCAAAGAATTTTCCTTTCATATACTGACTCCTGAATGACCTGATTCTGGGGGTGACAACAGTGGTTAGGTGAGTACACAGTCTCCCTGAGGATGTTCAATGTAAAATCATAGTCTGTTTTGTACAATAAGAAGTTTCTTAGAAAGCACTCAACGTTCTGAACATTTTGAAATTTTATTTTAGTTAAACATATGATAACAATGTGCAGAGAACTGGATTAGTCATCACCCTGCTTCGTGACACCTGTTGCCATTGGCCCATGCACAGCCCCACTTAATATTAATTACATAATAATTTATTAAGTGAATAATCCAGTCCAAAGTCTCAAAAATTATCTACAATATACACTTACCAATGTACTCTTTCCCTGTACTTTGCATTTGCTTACCCTCATCCTTACCTGCAAATAGCAACATTATGAATGTTTCTTTGTATTCTTTTATTTTTTGATTTACAGCTTTACACACACACACAGACACACACATACACACACACACTCACCCCTGAAGCATATACTTTCCAGTTTGCCTGTTACTAAGTTAATGAAACATTTCTTCTATTTTATTCTGTGATTTTTTAAAAAAAGTCAACAATACTAAAACTTATCTGTTGTGTTGTTGTAGCAGTGGCTCATTCATTTTCACTGTGCAGAATATTCCATTACATGATTAAAATCTAATTAATTTATCCCTTCATCTGTGTAGCAGCCATGTGAATGAATCTGTAGATCTCCTTCAGGAGTGTAAATGACCCACGATCTCAGCTTCTCACTTTGAAATCCCTTGTAGTAGTTTTTCTGACACCCCACTTCCCATGGGCTGCTCCTTGCTAATGTCTGTGTGCAGAATGGATTCGAAGGCAGACCCATACCTGGGAGACATAGGACTCCTTTGTCAGTCCATTTTGGTTCAAGGATTTCTCAGTAACTTTGCTGAACTGTGCTTCTACTTCATGACCATCTCACATGCTTCTGCTCCATCTTCTCTTCCTCTCTTCTTGACTTGGGGTCTGACTTGCATCTTTCTTAGCTTTTCTCACTGTCTTCCCTATTACCTTTTACATAGGCATCCCCCTAACAAAATGTTTGCATGTGTAGTCCCATCTTGGTGTCTGCTTTTTAGGACATTCTGCCAATGGATGTTGGAGTAGTTTCCAGATTTTTCTACTATACACAATATTGCTATACACTTTATTGTACAGGTTATTTGGTACAGTTAGTTTTCATAAGTATTGCAGTGGTTTCCTATTCCTGTTGCTTCTATAACAAACTACAACAGAGTACTTGCTGCTTCAGAATACTTGCTACTTCCTCTTCCTCAGGTCCTATGATGTCATCACTATAGTGAACCAGAGCAATGTTCTACAGTTTTCCAGATGATCAAGGTCCCATAGGCTACACTGTGGCTGAGGAGAGTTCAGATAACCCTGGGAATTTTGGGGAATCTTTGGTGATAGCTATGCTAGGAGAATGTACATTGCTTCTGAACTTGCTTCCTGATAAGTGTGAAAAGAAAACATTTCCAAATTAGTGCCAGTGAATACTTCCAGAGGCTGTTTGTTCCAGTAACAATTGCACATCTGGGATGGCAACTAGATTGGTGCTTCCATTAGGCTAAGATTGTAGTAGTCTATTTCCTGCCATAATCAGTGTGGCATAGTTCTGGACTGGTGGATTAATTGGGGATATTGATGGTAGCGGCCACTCCTGATGGCCAGCTGCTTCCAACACACCAGCTGCAGCAGGGAGGTGTGGCTGGGGCTACATGCTCCATGGAGCCAGCAGAAGCTGGGGGCAAGCAGGAGCCCTGCCCCTTTCAAATTAGGGTGAGAGCTCCCTGGGTGTCATTGCTGCTGCCCAAACCATGGCTGCAAAGGGCCTCTCACTCCATGGAGAGGGCAGGATCCCTGGCTCTTCCCCCAACCCTGTACAGCTGCAACCACCCAAACCACAGCTGCAGACTCAGGCATCCCTTCACTCTTGAGGTCCCAGGAAGGTCCTATGCACCTAGCAGGCTTGGAAGTGCCTGCTTTCGCTGCCTGGCTTCTCCCTGCTGTGGGTGCCCACTCTGATCTCAGAGCAAAGTCAGTGCCAAGTCCAGGGGTTATGAATGGCAGCAGGATGCAGTCAGATTCCCAGGGCAGAAGGGTACACCCCATGTTCAGACCAGGGAGGGCCAGACGGCTTGGACTGGGCTGCGACTCCCACTGACCAGAGGGGGATCTTGTGGTGTATTTTCTGGGCCTACCCATGGCTGCCCATGGACCAATCAGCATGCACTTTCTCCCATCTGAGGCCCATAAAAGTCCTGGGCTCAGCCAGAGCTTGGCAGATGATGGGATGACCAGGTGCAGAGAGCAGCTACCCTCTCTGCTGTTAGCAGGACACGTCAGATGACCACCAGGAGAGAGAAGCTACCCGCTTATGAGCCTATTATCTGCTGAGAGCCAGGAAGACAACAAGATAACTTGCCTGCAGAGAGAAGCTTCCCACTCCAGGGTCTCCTCTATGCTAGGATCTGAACTCTCATCAGGACACCCTGGCTGCAGAAAGGTACTACCCCATGCAAGTCTGCTGTGAACTGTTCTATTGCTCAATAAAGCTCTTCTGTATCTTGCTCACCCTCCATTTCTCTGCGTACCTGTTGCCAGAAGTCAGGGAACCCGAATGGAGGGACCAGCTGAAGCCACAGCAGAAGAACATAAATTGTGAAGATTTCATGGACATTTATTAGTACTCCAAATTAATACTTTTATAATTTCTTACACCTGTCTTTACTGCAGTCTCTGAACATAAATTGTGAAGATTCATGGACATTTATCACTTCCCCAACCAATACTCTTATAATTTCCTATGCCTGTTTTTACTTTAATCTCTTAATCCCGTCATCTTTGTAAGCTGAGGATGTATGTCGCCTCAGGATCCTGTGATGATTGTGTTATCTGCACAAATTGTTTGTACAGCATGTGTGTTTGAACAATATGAAATCTGGGCATCCAAAAGGAACAGGATGGCTGTGATTTTCAGGCAACAAGGGAGATAACCACTGGGCCTGACTGCCTAAGGGGTCAGACAGAACAGAGTCATATTTCTCTTCTTACAAAAGTGAATAGGAGAAATATTGCTGAATTCTTTTTCTCAGCAAGGAACAGCCCTGAGAAAGAGAATGCATTCCCAGGGGAAGGTCTCTAAAATGGCCACTCTGGGAGTGTCTGTCTTATACAGTTGTAGATAGGGATGAAATAAGCCCTGGTCTCCTGTAGTGCCCGGTCTCCTGTAGTGCCCTCAGGCTTATTAGGATTAGGAAATTCCTGCCTAGTAAATTTTAGTCAGACCTGTTGTCTGCTTTCAAACCCTGTCTCCTGATAAGATGTTATCAATGACAATGCATGCCCAGTGGGACATGAAACTTCATCAGCAATTCTAATTTCACCCTGGTCCTGTGATCTCACTCTGCTCCCATTTGCCTTGTGATATTTTATTGCCCTTGAAACATGTGATCTCTGTGACTCACACCCTATTCATACACCCCTCACCTTTTGAAATCCATAATAAAAACTTGCTGGTTTTGCGGCTCAGAGGGTATCACAGAACCTGCTGACATGTGATGTCTCCCCTGGACACCTTGCTTTAAAATTTCTTTCTTTTGTACTCTTTCCCTTTATTGCTCAGACCGGCCAACATTTAGGGAAAATAGAAAAGAACCTATGTTGAAATATTGGGGGCTGGTTTCCCCGGTATGTAACCACATTCTTCCTGGTCGCAGGACAAGGACTCAGGACCCACTGAATAGTGGAGCTAAAAAAGCTATAACATAAATGGAGCTGAAACATGCCCCTTACTTTCCATGTGGTGGGTGAAGAGAAGGAAAGAAGAGGTTCAGCCTCTTCAGGAGCACAGACTTAGGAGCTTCCTGAGCCAGGGCTGTGCCTCCCTCTATGGGGTCCTGTGGTGCCTGGCATCTCCAAGCTTCCAGCTGCCACTAAGTTCCCTGGTGCCAGCCAGGAAAGCTGCTTGCAGTGTGCCTGGTCCAGACACAGCCTCACAGAGAGCCAGTTCCTGTGCCAGCACCTAGAGTTTCCTCCCATGCTGTGGCAGCTGGCATGTCTGACTGTGCAGTTGCTGGACCCCGTGCTTGCTCATACACCCCTCACCACTCCACACCTGACTTGCCCTTGGCAGGAGTGGGATCCAGGCTGGTAACATAAGCTGAGTGCAGCCTGCCAGACCGAGTTGGTGGAATGAGCCCAGTGGGCCCAAGCAAAACTCAGGCAAAGGTGCCACTAGCCAGAGGTTTCAGGTCAGAAAAGCAACACCCCAAGGATCCTGTAACAATATGATGAGGACCACTATCTAATCTAAGTCTTATAGAGTGGCACTATTCCACTCCATTCCACGCCATCTGGAATAATTCTGATGTACTGTTATGTTTACCATCCCCCCAAATCACTTCCCCATTCACTGTAGTGATAGATAACCATTATCTTCTGCCTCATAGAAGATTGGGCACCAATATCCTTGGCAGTACGATATTGGCAGTAGAACCGATATCCTTGGCAGCAGCCTGACTTCTTTCTTAACTGTACTGTTAAATTATCTATGCAAAGAATCCTGTGTCAGGTGTTGAGGATTAATCCACGAAATGTGTAATAGTTCTGGTGAGGAATGATGGAGACATCACACATGCATCCACTGCCAAGATTACCGACGACTCCTCTAGGCTAAGTGACAGCTCTGCCCATGCTCTTCTTGGTGTCTATACTTCCTGTATTGCATTAGATCCTTCTGCCCATATGTCTTCTGTGGCACATACACACACACATACATACCCACAAACTTGACCTCAAAAATCAAAAGGAAACATTACTAATAACCCAACAATCCTTGGAGGTTCCTGATAGCTTGCTCAAGCTACCAGGCTGGTTTCACATATTTTATTCCATAAGCTGTGTATTGAAAAACTGATAACGTTAAGACATTAAAGAGCTGAGGGAATTAACCTGCTCACCTTTATCCTGTTGCTCTTTTATTCTACTTTTCCGCATAGAAAATGACAGATATGTACTTTCTGTATGTTTATTTACAATAACACTGTTCAATGTTGTTATAGGCAGTTGCTTCACCCAGTAAGCTCAGCAAAGCTCTTGTTGCTGCCTCACTTTTCAACTGAGAAACAGCTGTGCTGGACTGCAGCTGACTACTCTCAACTCCCATGAGAGTGCTCTGTCTAGATTTCTGGTCTCTCCTTTCCACTTTCATTTGTCCATTTATTTCTTCAACGAATGTTTATTCAGATACTACAATGTGCTAAGAATATGCTGGATGTTGGCAATCCAATGTTAAGCAAATATTTTCCTCCCCTTCATGTTCCATATTAGTGAGGACATTCATCTTTCCTGGTGGCAGGATGAGGCACACCATTATTCAGAGCCAATAAAGAAACAAATTAATTAACCATCCATAACATCTAGATAATACCAGATAACTTCTAGAAAAATGTTACATTTTCTGTGTGATTTGGCATCTCCCTAACTATCTTTACAGAGAGAGTGTTTTCATTTAATTCCTTTCTGCTTGAATGGTGGTCAGAAACTTTAAAACTAATAGTGTCAGTATCTCTTGGGAAGCAATTTTTAGCCCCAGGAGATATTTCTATTATGTTTTCCAATATTAAAGAGCTTACCCATTTAACAAAAAAACAGCATTGGTTTATAACGTGAATATGTTCCCTATTTTACTTTACTTTTTAATAATTTCAATTTTTATTCTAGATTTGAGGTTTCATGCACAGGTTTGTTATATGGGTGTGTCCCAAGATGCTGAGGTTTGGGATGTGAATGATCCCATCACCCAGGTAGTGAGTATAGTGATATGGACAGGAGACAGAGAAATACTGGATAGAAGAGGGCAGTGCATTGGCAAAGACCCCCCCTTTAAGGCTGGAGACCTACCAGAAGTAAGTGAAAATAGGAATTTCTGTTTTTGTACCCAAAAAGTGGCCTTTTGGCCTGCTGTGCCCCCCTATCCTATACCCATATAAGTTCTGAACCCCAGACTCCAGAGGCAGACAAGGAGATGAGGAGATGACAGAAGACAAATGGAAGAGAGGCACAGCAGAGAGAGAAGAGAAGGAATATCTGAATGCCGAGAAGAATTCGACTGGGGGCAGTTGAAGGGGAGTTTGGCCACTGGATGGCCAAAACTCCAGGGGAAGATCATCTTCCCACTCCATTGCCTTTCCAGCTCCCCATCCATCTTGCTGAGAATTACCTCCACTGCTCAGTAAAGCCCTGCATTCATTTTTCAAGTTTGTGTGTGACCCAATTCTTCTGGGATGCTGGGCAAGAGCTTGGGATACAGAAAGCTGTCACACTGGCCTTGTGCCCTTGCAAAAAGGCAGAGCGTCCTTTGAACTGGTTAACACTTAAGCCAGCTGCAGATGGCAAGGCTAAAAGAGCACTGTAACATTGGGGCCACAGGCACCCAACCCTAGATACTACTGTGGGGCCGGAGCTCAAAGCACTCACCCCAGCTCCTGCACCTGACTGTCTGTGTGCTACCCCTCTTCCTCCCATTAGGGGTTTGAACAGTGGTGGTGACCGAAACTGTAAGCCACACCCTTATTGCACATCCTGCAAGGAGGATCAGGAACTCTCCCATTTCATTTGGGGCTCCATCTGGGATACAAAGAAGGGTGAGTTAAAATGCGGATCTGTGTCTTTTCCAAGACCCTGCCACCTCTCTCTTTCCTACAGATAAAAAGAACTTCAAAACAAAACAAAAAAAAAAGAACTTTGACTATGTTTCTCTTCGGAGACGTCTACCCACCACAGAACTGGAGTAAAGCTCTAGGGCAACTGGATGCATTTTTTTTTTTTTTTTCTGGAAGTCCCCAAGACTAAACTCTGTTGGCCAAGACCCCCAGATTTTGCCTGATGTCTTTACTTCTCTCAAGGTTTGAAATGCCCCTTATCTCTTCTCTTATAATGTTAAGGGTTTTGCTACAGACTGCAACAATGATACTAAATATAATGAGCATTTGGCTCTGCCATCAAAGGTGAAATTCAAAACAATGTGGTTTCTGTTTATTCTTAGAGGTACCATCTCCATCCTCAACCTGACAGCCACAGACGTGCAGCATATGACACCTCTTCTCCTCGCCCACTCCCTTCCCAGCTTGGGTGCCTGGGTGTGTCCACAGCATTCATAAGCCATGGCCAATGGCCACAAGGGTGGGGGAAAACCATAACTGCTGCTGGGGCTTCATGTGGCCAGCTGGCCAGCACTTCCTGCCTGCTATGCCAATGGAACTTTTCCTCCCCTGGCCAAGAAGGTGTTCTCCCCTGGACAGAACCAGGTGAAGGATACAGTGATAAAGGAACCTATTTGCACTGAGCAAGGTGATTTTTCCCCCAGGACCTCCCGCTTTTGCCTCTTAAGCTGTATTTTTGTTTTCTAAATGAGAGGGTTCCTATCCCCAGCACTCTGCTTATGATAGGAAACATTATGGAGGAGCGACCCCTGCTGGCTGATAACTGCTAATTCAACAGGGCTAATTTGAGACCATCTAGACAGATACAGACAGCCCCTGAAATACCTTTTTTTTTTTTTTTTTTTTCCTCAAATTCGATTCCAGGTTTCAGGCTGAATCCTTAGAAAGGAAAACCAGATCTGAGGGATCCAAAGCCAGGCAACAGGCACAATGTGAATGGGCAGGACCAATTCCTGCTGACTAAATTCCCCACCACATGGAAGGAGGCCATGCTCCATAACATAAACGAGCCCCAGGGAACTCAAAGGTTGCCAGCAGTAGGGAGGATGGAGGCATAGTTGAGGGCAAATAATTCCTATTCTCTAGGCCTTCCCTGCATCATGGGTACATGTCGCATTGGCATCCATGGGTGGCACCTGCCAAGGTCTCCAGGACTCAGGGACAAAAGATGGAAGAGAAAAAGGGGACACTTGTTTTCTCTCTCCTTCAAAAAGGAAGGGAAATGAGAGTCACCTCTATTTCCTTGTCTTTCCAAATGGGCAACCAGCTTTTTTCACCACCCTTTGCTTATATTCCTCTGGAGTGTATTCTGAACTACTGGGACTGCTTTGACCATTAGAATCTGGAAGAAAAATGCCTCATAGACCTCTGCACAGAGGTTTGGTGAAATTATGAAGGACTGGGTCTGCCTTAGGAAGGAACAATTTATTTCAATACCATCCCACAGTGTTACCTTTTCTGCAGATGTGCAGACAGATGGTCTGAGACCCCATATTTGCAGGCTTTCTATAACTTGCAGAACAACTCAGACCTTTGCTGACAGTGTAGGATTAATCCAGCCCTCATGTTAGCCATCTCAGGCAAGGCTGCAAGGGGCAAGCCAAGGAAACTAAAAATACAAATTCCAGAGGCACCCCTAGCAGAGGAGCCAGCTCCTTCCAGCCCTGCTCCTCCAGGTTCACTCTGACCTCCCTATCCAGCTTCGGCCTTACACTTGCCCCCGCTTAGAAATCCCCACCATAGACAAATACCAGTCTCACTCTTGCCCCTCCAACAGATGCCTGGTGAACTTTGCCTCAGTCAGGTCCAAGTCCCCTTCTCCTTTTAAGAGTTAAAACACATTAAGGGGGATCTCGGCAAGTTTTCAGATAATCCTGATCAATATATAGAGGCTTCCCAGAATTTCACCAAATAATTTGAACTCTCCTGGAGAGATGTTATGTTACTCTTGAATTAGACCCTGATAGGGACTGGGAAGCAGGCCACTCTGCAAGCAGCAGAGAGATTTGGGGATGAACTTTGTATCACATATAGCGTCAGGGAAGGGGATGGAATCCTTTAACTGGAAGAGAAGTAGTACCAATAGTACAATTATTTTTCATGAAGTTTGCACTAGTTTTCTGTTTCCATTGCTTCTGTAACAAACTAGCACAGGGAACTTGCTACTTCCACTTTCTCAGGTCCAATCATGTCATCACTAAAGTGGAGTGGAGTGATGTTCTCTAGGTTTTTTAATGGTCAAGGTCTAATAGGCTACACTGTGGCTTAGGAGAGTTCAGATAGCCCTGGGAATGATTGGGAATGTTTCGTGATATCTATGCTAAGAGAATGTATCTTGCTTCTGAACTTGCTTCCTGATACATGTGGAAAAGAATGTATTTCCAATTTAGTGCCAGGGCATAATACTAGAGGCTGTTTGTTCCAGTAACAATTGCACATCTGGTACAGTGACTGAGATTGGTGCTTCTGCTTGGCTGAGATTGTGGTAGTCAATTTTCTACCAGTATCTGTTTGGATTTTGTAGGTCCTGGACTGGTGAGTTAAATGAGGATATGATGAGGACCGCTACCTGATTTAAGTCTTAGAGAATTGCACTATTCAACTCCATTCCACACCACCTGGCATAATTCTGATTTACTATTATGTTTACTGTGCTCCAAAATCACTTTCCCTTTTGCTGTAGTGGTAGATGACCATTATCTTCTGCCTCATAGAAGATCGAGCATCAATATCTTTGGCAGTAGGATATTGGCAGTAGGATATTACAGCTCCAATATCCTTGAAAGCAGTGTGACTTCTTTCTTAAGTGTGCTAATAAGTTATTTATGCAAATAATCATGCCAGATGTTAAGGATTAATTCATAAAATACATGGTTTTCTTGGTGGGGAATGATGGAGACACCACACATGCATCCACTGCCAAAATTACCCACTACTACTCTGGGTTAAGTGATAGCTCTGCCCCCGTTCTCCTTGGTGTCTATAACTCCTGTATACCATTAGATATTCTGCCCTTGTGTCTTCTGTGACACATACATACAAATAAAAGAAAACATTTTAATAAAACCCAGCAAATTTTAGAGATCCCTGATATCTTGCTCAAGCTACCAAGCTGGTTTCACATGTTTTATTCCATAAACTGTGTATTGAAAACTGATAATGCCAAGACACTGAGGAACTGAAGGAAGTGACCTAGTCACCTGTAGCCTGTTGCTCTTTTATTCTACCCTTCTGCATATAAAATGACAGACATGTACTTTCTGTGTGTTTGTTTACAACAACATTCTTCGATGTTGTTACAAGTAGTTGCCTCACCCAGTAAGCTTGGCAAAGCTCTTGCTGCTGCTTCACTTTTCAACCCAGAAACAGCTCCATTGAACTGCAGCTGACTCCTCTCAACTCCACTGAGGGCACTCTGTCTAGATTTCTGGTCTTTCCTTTCTGCTTTCTTTTGTCCATTTATTCCTTCAACATATGTTTGTTCATTTGTTTGCTTACTTATTTATTCTTTGAGACAGAGTCTCGCTCTGTGGTCCAGGCTGGAGTGCAGTGACAATCTTGGCTCACTGCAACCTCTGCCTCCCTCAAGTGATTCTCCCGCCTCAGACTCCTGAGTAGCTGGGACTACAGGCACACACCACCATACCTGGCTAATTTTTTGTATTTTTCGTAGAGACAGGTTTTAGCCATATGGGCTAGGCTGGTCTCAAACTCATGACCTCAGGTGATTCACCCACCTCAACCTCCCAAAGTGCTGGCATTACAGGTGTGAGCCACCATGTCCAGCCAACAAATGTTTATTGATCAACTACAGAGTGCTAAATATGCTGGATGTTGGGGATCCAATGCTGAGCAAGTTGGACTATTTACCTTTATGTTCTGTGTTGGTGGGAATGTTCATCTTTTCTCATGGCAGCATGGATCACACCATCTTTCAGAGCCAATAAAGAAAAAAATTAACCATCAGATAGAAAGATGTTACAGCATTTCCTGTTTAATTAGGCATCTCCCTAAACTATCTTTACAGACAGAGGATTTTCCTTTAATTTCTTTTTGCTCTAATGGTGAAGTCAGATACTTTAAAACTGTTGTCAATATTTCCTGTGAAGCATTTTTCAGCTCCAGGAAATATTTCTGTTATATTTTCCAAAATCTAAAAGCTTATCTATGGAAATAAGGGCATTGGTTTATGATGTAGGCATGTTCTTTGTTTTTTATAATTTCAACTTTTATTTTAGATTCAGAAGTTCATGCACAAGTTTGTATATTGCATGATGCTGAAGTTTGGGATATGAACAATCCTGTCACCCAGGTAGTGAGTATAGTACCCAACAGTTAGTTTTATTTATTTATTTATTTATTTATTTATTTAT
>NW_016814544.1:346316-348033 GCF_001698545.2 Rhinopithecus bieti | reverse complement strand
TTTACAATCCCACCAACAGTGTAAAAGTGTTCCTATTTCTCCACATCCTCTCCAACACCTGTTGTTTCCTGACTTCTTAATGATTGCCATTCTAACTGGTGTGAGATGGTATCTCATTGTGGTTTTGACCAACAGTTAGTTTTTAAACCCTTGCCCCACTTGCTGCCTTGCACCCTAGAGTCCCTAGTGTTCATTGCTCCCATTTTTGTGTCCTTGTGTACTCAATGTTTAGCTCCCATTTACAAGTGAGCACATTCAATATTTGCTCTCCTGTTCCTGCATTAATTCACTTAGGATAATGATCTCTAGCTGTATTCATGTGACTGCAAAGGATACGAATTTGTTCATTTTTATGGTGTTGTGGTATTTCATGGTGTATATGTACCACATTTTCTTTACCCCATCCACCACTGATGGGCACTTAGGTTGATTGTATTGTTGCTATTGTGAATAGTTGTGAATAGTGCTGTGATGAACATGCCAGCACATGTGTCTTTTTGGTAGAAAAAATTATTTTCTTTTCAATATATATCCAGTAATGGGATTACTTGGTCAAATGATAGTTTTAAGTACTTTCAGAAATCTACATACTACTTTCCACAGTGACTGAACTAATTTAGATTCCCAAGAACAGGGTGTAAGTATTATCTTTTCTTTGCAGCCTCACTAGCATCTATTGGTTTTATTCTTGACTTTTTATATAATAGCCATTCTGACTGGTGTGTGATGGCTGGCTCATTGTGGTTTTGATTTGCATTTTTCTGGTGATTAATGATGTTAAGCATTGTTTTCATATGTTTGTTGGTTGATTGTGTATCTTTTGAGAAGTGTTTGTTCATGTCCTTTGTCCACTTTTTATTAGGATTATTTGTTTTTATACTTGTTGAGTTGTTTAAGTTCCTTATAAATTCTGGATATTAGACTTTTGTTAGATGCATAGTTTGTGAATATTTTCTTCTATTTTGAAGGTTGTCTGCTTACTCTGTTGATATATATATACACACATATATATGTATATATATATACACACATATATAAACTGTGCCTAAGCTCTTTAATTTAATTAGGTCCTACTTGTCAAATGTTGTTTATGTTGCAATTGCTTTTGAAGACTTAGTCATAAATTATTTCCCAAGGCTGATGTCCAGAATGGCATTTCCCTGGTTTTCTTCTAGGATTTCTATAGTTTGAGGCCTTAGATTTAAATCTTTAACCTATCTTGAATTAGTTTTTGTGTCTGGTGAAAGGTAGGGTCTGGTTTCATTTTTTGGCATATGGCTAGCTAGCCAGTTATCCTAGCACAATTTATTAAATAGGAAGTCCTTTCTCCATTGCTTACTTCTGTTGACTTCATCAAAGATCAGATGACTGTATGTGTGTGGCTTTGTTTCTAGGTTCTCTATTCTGTTCCATGGGTCTATGTTTCTGTTTTTGTACTAGTACCACACTGTTTTGGTTACTGTAGCCTTATAGTATGTTTTGAAGTGGGTAATGTGATGTCTCTAGTTTTGTTTTTTTGCTAAGGATTGCTTTGGCTATTTGGGCTCTGTTGTGGTTTCATATAACTTTTAGAATAGTTTTTCTAATTCTGTAAAAAAATGGCATTGCATCCCAGCACTTTGGGAGGCCAAGACGGGCGGATCACGAGGTCAGGAGATCGAGTCCATCCTGGCTAACACGGTGAAACCCCGTCTCTACTAAAAAATACAAAAAACTA
>NW_016814544.1:314286-345725 GCF_001698545.2 Rhinopithecus bieti | reverse complement strand
AAAAAAAAAAAAAAAAAAAAAAATGGCATCACTAGTTTGATAGAAATAGCATTGAAATTGAATTTGTAGATTGCTTGGGATAGTATGGCCATTTTAATGATATTGATTATTCTTATCCATGAGCATGAACTGCTTTTTCATTTGTTTGTGTCATTCTGATTTCTTTGGGTAATATTTTGTAATTCTCTTTGTAGAGATATTTCATCTCCCTGGTTAGATGTATTCTTAAGTATTTTATTATTTTTTTGGTGGCTATTGTAAATGGGATTGCATTCTTAAATTTGGCTTTCAGCTTGAACTTTATTGGTATATGAAAATGCTACTAATTTTTGTGTATTGATTTTGTAACTTAAAACTTTACTAAAGTCATTTATCAGTTTCAGGAGCCCTTTGGCAGAGTCTGGAGTTTTCTAGATATAGAATCATATTGTCCACAAAGAGAGATAGTGTGATTCTTTTTCTATTTAGATGCCTTTTGTTTCTTTCTCTTGCCTGGTTACTCTACTTAAGACTTCCAGTACTATGTTTAATAGGTATGGTGAGAGTGAACATCCCTGTCTTGTTCTAGTTCTCAAGGGGGAATGCTTCCAGTTTTTGCTCATTCATTATAATGTTGGCTGTGACTTTGTCACAGATGGCACTTATTTTGAGATATGTTGCTTTGATGCCTAGTTTGTTGAGGGTTTTTATTATAAAGGGATGTAGGATTTTATTGAAGGATTTTTCTGCATCTATTGAAATGATCATATGATTTTTGTTTTAAATCCTATTGATGTGGTGAATCACATTTAATAATTTGTATATTTGCAGCCAAACTCGCATCCTAAGAATGATGCCTATTTGATCATGGTGAATTAACTTTTGATGTGCTCTTCAATTCAATTTGCTAGTATTTCATTGTTGGCTTTGCATCTACATTCATCAGGGATATTTGCCTGTAGTTTTATTTTATTTTATTGTGTTTTGTCTTTGCTAAGTTTTGGTATCAGGGTAATTGTGGCTTCACAGAATGAGTTACAAAGGAGTTCCTCCTCTTCAATGTTTTGAAATAGTTTCAATAGCATTGGTATCAGCTCTTCTTTTTACATCTAGCAGAATTTGACTGCAAATTTGGCTTGTCTGGGCCCCTTTTTGGATGGCACTTGGCTTTCACTTCAGAACTTGATATTGGTTCGTTCAGGGTTTCAATTTCTTCCTGATTAAATCTTGGGAGGTTGTGTGTTCCGGGAATTTATCTGTTTCCTCTAGATGTTCTGGTTTATTTGCATAGAAGTGTTCATAATAGTCTCTGAGGATCTTTTGTATTTCTGTGGGATTGGTTATAATGTCACCTTTATCTTTTCTGGTTGTGATTACTTGGATCTTTCCTTTTTTTTTTCTTTGTGAATCTAGGTAGAAGCCTACCAATTTTATTGATTATTTTTAAAAAAAAAACAAGTTTTGGTTTCATTGATTCTTTGTATGGATTTTTGGGTCTCAATTTCGTTCAGTTCTGTTCTGATTTTAGTTATTTTTTTTCTTCTGCTAGCTTTGAGATTGGTTGGGTTTCATTTTTCTAATTGCTCTAGGTGTGATGTTAGATGGTTAATTTGAGATTTTTCTACATGCTCCCTATTTTAGAAACATTAAGTTTTGGCAGATTAGCTGTGCTAGTTGCTTTGTTGTGTCGAGTTTCAACAACTGTGTCTAATTTAACAAAACTTTTTTCCTATCACTTTTAAAGCTTCTTTTACTTCCTCATTTCTCAAGCTATAGATTAAAGGATTCAACATGGGAATAACAGTGCCAGAAAATATAGAGGCTACTTTCATATTCTCCTGAGAATTATTAGACTGAGGCTGTAAGTACATGTAAGAGAGTGTCCCATAGAAAATGGTTACTACTGTCAGGTGTGAGGCACATGTGGAGAAGGATTTTTTCCTCCCCGCAGTAGAAGACATTTTCAAGATGGTGACCATAATGTAGATGTGGGAAAACATGATGGCCAATCCATTGAACATCAAGTTAAATCCCACAAAGACAACGTCTAGAATGATGTTGATGTCAATGTTGGACCATGAAAGGGCAAGAATTGGGGGACCATCACAGAAAAAGTGATTGATGTTCTTGGACTTGCAGAAGGACAGTGAAAATGTAAAACTTGTATGTACAGAGGCATTTATTGAGCCCATAATATATGAACCAGCTACCAATTGGATGTAGACTGTTTGGGACATGATCATGGGATACTGAAGGGGCTTACAGATGGCAACATAACGATCCATTGCCATAATCGCCAGGAGATAACAATCACTGGTTGCAAATGTTGCATAAACTAAGAATTGTATCACACAGCCCCAAAATGATATCAAATTATTTTCTTCTGTGAAGCTTTGGAGCATCTTGGGAGTGATAGCAGAAGTGTAACAGATATCAACAAAAGCCAAATTTTGTAGAAAAAAAGTACATGGTTGTTTGAAGTCTGGAGTCAGTCTTGATGAGTAAGATAATTCCAACATTTCCTACCAGGTAGGTCACATAGATTAGAAGAAGTACAATGAAAAGGACATGCCGAAATTCCTGTTGGACACCAAATCCCAGAAGATGGAATTCAGTCACTTCAGTGCTGTTTCCTTGAGCCATGACTACCAAAGCCTAGAAAGGACCAAGAGAGGGACCCAGAAAAGAAGGAAAATCCTTGTGACATTTTGCAATAAAATGGCTCTATATTTTAAATCGCTTTTTAACATCTGACTTTTCATGACAAATACAATAGTGTTATCTCCAAATTAAAAAATATTTATAATCGGCCGGGCGCGGTGGCTCAAGCCTGTAATCCCAGCACTTTGGGAGGTCGAGACGGGTGGATCACGAGGTCAGGAGATCAAGACCATCCTGGCTAACATGGTGAAACCCCGTCTCTACTAAAAAATACAAAAAAACCAGCCAGGCGACGTGGCGGGCGCCTGTAGTCCCAGCTACTCGGGAGGCTGAGGCAGGAGAATGGCATAAACCTGGGAGGCGGAGCTTGCAGTGAGCTGAGATCCGGCCACTGCACTCCAGCCCGGGCAACAGAGCGAGACTCCATCTCAAAAAAAAAAAAAAAAAAAAAAAAAAAAAAAAAAAAAAAAAAAAAATTTATAATCATCAAGTAAAGAGAGAGTTACTCGATGCAAGATGAAATGGATTTATTTATTTTCAAACTGACGAAGATTTTCTTAGAAGAAGACTGACTTCTAATGTGTGTGGTTCTTAGAAATACAGATAAACATTTTTTTCACTATACTAAACAGGTATTTATATTTATTTTAAATAATGTTAAAATGTAATTTTGTACCTTTTTAGAAACATAATTATTCACAGTCACTTATCATTTTATTTCTCTTTCTAGTTCTTGAAATTAGAATTAATCAGAGAGCAATTTCCCAAAATATGTTCATGGTTCACATATGTTGGAAGGCTTCAAAGTGTCTTTGTACTAGTATTCTTAGAATGCAACTTCCATCTAGGTGCTATTCTTTACAAGTATAATAACCCCGTTATATAATGGATGTCTAAGAAATAGGCTCACATTTTCTATTGCTTATTACAAAAATTCTGTAGTGGAGGAACAAGAAACAAGAAATAATTCTCTTCAATTAAACATTTAGTGAGGCCTGAGATATAAGTCAGTATAAGCTTTTTCCTAGGATAAATTTACTGTAAAATGAAAGAAATGCAGCCCTTTCAAGGAGTCTTTCTTCCATTGTGATAAACACTTATTAGAGGAAGCTAGAATAGGCCAGAGGTCCATTTAAGCTAGAATTTTAACAGAGTAATGACATTTGTTATATCATTTTGACTTTAATTACCTGGATTGAAATAAAATAATATGAAATTATGGGGATTCTTTTCAAGGACTAAGGAAACTAGCACAAGCCCCACCACACACCCCCTTATACAGAATCTGTACATTTCTGTGTTTATGTTGAGCTAATGGTAGGTTGGTCTAATATAAAATATTTTGTTTCGTCTATGTTGAAGGTGTTTTCTGATCAAATAAATGCCTCCCTTAGGAAGGCAGCTGAATCTAGGGAGCCAAGTAGTGCCATTTTGCGGCACCTCACAAGTTAAGGCCCACTGGCTTAGAATTCCAGCCAGTCAGTGGAAATAGGCTGGAGACTGCCTGAGATGGGATGGAGTTCCTGGGAGTTAGGGAGGGGCAGCCACCATCTCTGCAGTTTGGTTAGCTCTGCTGTTCCAGCCTGCCAGCTCTGGAGAGTCCATATGGTCTGGTCAAGGAGGGGTCTCCCACAACATAGCAGAGCTGTTGCCAGATTGTGGCCAGACTGCTTCTTTGAGTGGGACCTTGATCCATCCCTCCTCACGGGGCAGGGCCTCCCTGTGGGAGTTTCAGCAACTCCAGCCAGAGTTATATGAACATAACTCTGATCTCTCCCTGGGATGGAGCCCCCAGGTGGAGGGCTGGCCATCATCTCTGTAGTTCATTCAACTCAACCTTCCCACCCTGCTGTCTCTAGAGAGTCCAGGTGGTCCAGACAAGGGAGGGTTCCCCCAACACAACACAGCTGCATTAGCAAAAACAGTCAGACTGCTTCTTTAAGTGGGTCCCTGAGCCTCTTCCTTCTGACTGGGTGACACCTCCCAACAGGGGTCTCCAGAGACTCCCTACAAAAGCACTTAGGCCAACAACAGGTCAGTGCCTCCCTGGGATGGACCTTCCAGAGGAAGGAGCAGGCTGCCATCTTTGCTAACTTGTAGTCCTCAGTGGTGATACCTCCAAGTTTTGGAAAAACTGAGGCAACTAGGGTCTGGAACAGACCCCCGGCAAACTGCAGCAGCCTTACAGACAAACGGCCTTGTTGTTAAAGGTGAAGCAAACAGGAAACAGCAACATCAACAAAAAAGACCCCACAAAAATCCCACTGAAAGATCAGCAGCCTCAAACATTGCAAGTCAATCAGCCCACAAAGACAAGAAAGAATTAACTAAAAAACACTGAAAATTCAGAAAAACAGAGTGCCTCTTCTCCTCCCAATGCCTGCCATACCTCTCCAGCAAGGACACAGAACTGGACTGAGGCTGAGATGGTTGACTTAACAGAAGTAGGCTTCAGAAGCTAAGTAATAACAAACTTTGTTGAGCTAAAGAAGCCTGCAGTAACCCAATGCAAAGAAACCAAGAATCCAATAAAACAATACAGGAGGCGATAACCAGAATAGCCAGTTTGGAGAGGAACATAACTGACCTGATGGAGCTGAAAAGCACAAAATGAGAACTTCACAATGCAATAACAAGTATTAGTAGCAGAATAGACTAATTGGAGGTAAGAATCTCAGAGCTTGAAGACTATCTTTCTAAAATAAGACAGGCAGACAAGACTAGAGAAAAAGGGATGAAAAGGAGCAAACAAAGCCTCCAAGAAATATGGATTATGTGAAAAGACCAAACTTATGACTGGTTGGGGTACCTGAAAAAGATGAGGAGAAAAAACCAATTTGGAAAACATACTTCAGGATACCATCCAGGAGAACTTCCCCAACCTAGCAAGATGGGCCAACATGCAAATTCAGGAAATTCAGAGAATGCCAGTAAGATACTCCACAAGACCAACCCCAAGACACATAATTTTCAGATTCTCCTATGATGAAATGAAGGAAAAAATATTCAGGGCAGCCAGAGAGAAAGGACAGGTCACCTACAAAGGGAAGCCAATCAAACTAACAGTGGCTCTCTCAGCAGAAACCCTACAAGCCAGAAGAGATTGGTGGCCAATATTTAACATTCTTAAAGAAAAAATTTCCAACCCAGAATTTCAAATCTGGCTGAACTAAGCTTCATAAGTGAAGGAGAAATATGATCTTTTTTGGTCCAGAACTTAAAGAAAAATGAAACAAAACTTTTTTTTTTTTTTTTTTTTTTTTTTGCAGGGTTGCTCTGTCACCCAGGCTGGAGTGCAGTGGCACAATCTCAGCTCACTGCAGCCTCTGCCTCTTGGGTTCCAGCTATTGTCCTGCCTCAGCCTCCTGGGTAGCTGGGATTGCAGGCACATGCCACCATGCCCAGCTAATTTTTGTATTTTTAGTGGAGACAAGGTTTCTCCATTTTGGCTAGGCTGGTTTCAAACTCCTGACCTCAGGTGATCTGCCCTGCCTATCTCGGCCTCCCAAAGTGATGGGATTACAGGTGTGAACCATTATGCTTGGCCTAAAAAGATCCTTTTTAGAGAAGCAAATGCTGAGGGAATTCATCACCATCAGGCCTGCCTTGCAAGAGCTCCAGAAGGAAGCACTAAATATGGGAAGGAAAAACTGTTACCAGCCACTACAAAAACACACAGAAGTACGCTGACGAGTGACACTATGAAGTAACCACATAGACAAACCTGGAGAATAATCAATTAACATCATGATGACAGGATCAAATTCACACTTAACAATATTAACCTTAAATGTAAATGGGCTAAATGCCCCTATTAAAAGAGACAGAATGGCAAACTGAATAGAGTCAAGGCCCACCGATATGCTGTCTTCCAGAGACCCATCTCATGTGCTAAGACACACATAGGCTCAAAATAAAGGGATGGAGGAAAATTTACCAAGCAAATGTAAAACAGAAAAGAGCAGTGGTAACAATCTTAATTTCTGAAAAAACAGACTTTAAGCCAACCCAGAAAAAAAAAAAAAAAAAAAAAAAGACAAAGAAGAGCATTAGATAATGGTAAAGTGTTCAATTAAAGAAAAAGAGCTAACTATCCTAAATATATATGCACCCAGCACAGGAGGATCCAGATTCATAAAGCAAGTTCTTAGAGACCTACATTCTTCTAATTTCCACATGGCACTTACTCTAAAATTGGTCACATAATCAGAAGTAAAACACTCCCCAGCAAATGCAAAAGAACTGAAATCATAACAGTCTCTCAGACCACAGTGCAATCAAATTAGAACCCAGGACTAAGAAATTCACTCAAAGTCACACAACTACATGGAAATTGAACAATCTGCTCCTGCATGACTCCTGGGTAAGTAATGAAATTAAGGCAGAAATCAGGAAGTTCTTTGAATCGAATGAGAACAAAGAGATGATGTACCAGAATCTCTGAGATGCAGCTAAAGTGATGTTAAGAGGGAGATTTACAGCACTAAATGACCACATCAAAAGGCTAGAAAGATCTCAGATGTATAACCTAATATCATGACTAAACGAACTAGAGAACCAAAAGGAAACAAACCCCAAATCTAGCAGAAGACAAGAAATAACCAAGATCAGAGCAGAACTGAAGGAGATAGAGACATAAAAAACCCTTTAAAAATCAATGAATCCAGGAACTGTTTCTTTGAAAAAAAAATTAATAAAATAGACCACTAGCTAGATTAATAAGGAAGAAAAGAATGAAGAATAAAATAGACACCCTCAGAAATGATAAGGGGGATATCCTGCTGACCCCACAGAGATACAAACAACCATTAGAGAATACTACAAACACCTCTATGCACATAAACTAGAAAATCTAGAAGAAATGGATAAATTCCTGGACACATAACACCCTCCTGAGACTAAACCAGGAAGAAATTGAATCCCTGATAGACCAATAATAAGTTCTGAAATTGAGGCAGTGTAAATAACCTACCAACAACAACAACCACAAAAAGCCCAGGACCAGACAGATTTACAACTGAATTCTACCAGAGGTACAAAGAGGAGCTGGTACCATTTCTACTGCAACTATTCCAAACAATTGAAAAGGAGAGATTCCTCCATAACTCATTTTATAAAGCCAGCATCATCCTGATATCAAAACCTGGCAGAGATACAACAACAAAAGAAAACTTCAGGCCAATAGCCCTGATGAACGTTAATGCAAAAATCCTCAATAAAATACTGGTAAACTGAATCCAGCAGCACATCAAAAAGCTTATCTACCGTGATCAAGTAGGCTTCATCCCTGGGATGTAAAGTTAGTTTAACATGTGCAAATCAATAAATATAATTCATCATGTAAACAGAACTAAAGACAAAAACTGCATAATTATTTCAATAGATGCAGAAAAGGCCTTCAATAATCAACATCTCTTCATGTTAAAATTCTCAATAAACTCGGTATTAAAGGAGCATACCTCAAAATAATAAAGTCATATGTGACAAACCTACGGCCAATATTATACTGAATGGGCAAAAGCTGGAAATGTTCTTGAAAACTGGCACAAGACAAGGATGCCCTCTCTTACCACTCCTATTCAATATAGTATTGGAGGCTCTGGCCAGGGCAATCAGTCAAGAAAAAAATAATAAAGCATATTCAAATAGGAAGAGAGGAAGTCAAATTGTCTTTGTTTGCAGATGACATATTTTTATATCTAAAAAACCCCATCGTCTCAGCCCAAAAGCTTCCTATTCTGATAAGCAACTTCAGCAAAGTCTCAGGATACAAAATCAATGTGCGAAAGTCACAAGCATTCCTATACACCAAGAACAGGCAAACAGAGAGCCAAATCATGAATGAAGTCCCATTCACAATTGCTACAAGGATAACAAAATACCTAGGAACACAGGTAATAAAGGAAATCAAGGAACTCTTCAAGGAGAACTAGAAACCACTGCTCGAGGAAATCAGAGAGAACACAAACAAATGGAAGAACATTCTGTGCTCATGGGTAGGAAGAATCAATGTTACAAAAATGGTCAATTTATATATTCAATGCTATTACCTTTACACTCCCATGGAAATTCTTCACAGAATTAGAAGAAACTATTTTAAAATTCATATGGAACAACAAAAAAAGTGCCAGAATAGCCAAGATGACGCTAAGGAAACAGAACAAAGCTGGAGTCATCACCCTACTTGACTTTAATCTGTACTAACAGGCCCTAGTAACCCAAACATCATGGTATTGGTTAAAAATAAATAAATAAATAATAAAAAAAAGCAGGCACATAGACCAATGGAACAAAATAGAGAACTCAGAAATAAGACTGTACACCTACAACCGTCTGATCTTTGACAAACCTGACAAAAGCAATGGGGAAATAATTCCTTATTTAATAAATGGTGGTGGGAGGACTGGCTAGCCATATGCAGAAAATTGAAACTGGACCCCTTCCTTACACCCTATACAAAAATAAACTCAAGATGGATTAAAGACTTAAATGTAAAACCCCAAACTACAAAAACTCTAGAAGAAAATCTAGGCAGTACCATTCAGGAGATAAGCATGGGCGAATATTTCATGAAGAAAACACCAAAAGCAATTTTGACAAAAGCAAAAATTGACAAATGGAATCCAGTTCAACTGAAGAGCTTTAGGACAGCAAAAGAAACGATCATCAGAGTGAACAGACGGTAGAAAGAATTGGGGAAAAGTTTTGCAGTCTGTCCATCTGACAAAGATCTAATATCCAGTCTACAAGGAACTTAAAATTACAAGCAAAAAGCAAACAACCCCATTAAAAAGTGGGCAACGGATGTGAACAGATACTTCTCAAAAAAAGACATACATGAGGCCAATAAACCTATGGAAAAAAAGCTCAATATCGCTGATAACTAACAAAATGCAAATAAAAACCACATTGAGATAGCATCTTATGCCAATCAGAGTGGCAATTATTAAAAAGTCAGAAAACAACAGACTTTGGTGAGGTTGCAGAGATAAAGGAATTCTTTTATACTGTTGGTGGGAGTGTAAATTAATTCAACTATTGTGGAAGTTAGTGTGATGATCACTCAAAGATCTAGAGGCAGAAATACCATTTGACCCAGCAATCCCATTACTGGATATATACCCAGAGGAATATAAACCATTCTATTATAAAGATACATGCACACATATATTCATTGCAGTACTATTCACATAGCAAAGACATGGAATCAACCCAAATGCCTATCAATGATAGACTGGATAAAAAAAAAAATTACACCCAGTGAAATACTGGTGGACAAGGAACAAGATTATGTCCTTTGCAGAAACATGGATGGAGTTGGAAGCCATTACCTTCAGGAAAACTTAACACAGGAACAGAAAACCGAACACCACATGTTCTCACTTATAAATGGGAGGTGAATAATGAGAAAACATGAACACATTTCAGGGAACAATACAGATTGGGGCCTGTTGTTGGGTGTGGGTATAGGGAGAGCATCAGGAAGACTAGCTAATGGATGTTGAGCTTAATACCAAGGTGATGGGATGATCTGTGCAGGAAACTACCAATGCACACATTTACCTATGTAACAAACCTGCACATCGTGAACATGTATCCCTGAACTTAAAATAAAAGTTAAAAGGAAAATAAAGAATCCCTCCCCCTCCAAAACAATATGTAGATTGTGGACTCTTTGAAAAATCACACTCTCTCTCACTCCTACTGTCTCTTGCTTCCATTGTCTACATTTATTCATGGATAATTGCCAGAAAGTGTGCACAGCAAATTCAAGTACAGTTATCCATGGATGTGGGATTAGGTGAAAAAGAACATTATTTTCCAAACTTACAAACTTCTGAACTTATACTTTCACTTTTACAATGGGAATTTATGACCATTATTTTTCTAAAAATGAAGAAAAAATGTATGTTTTATGTGGTCATTGATATGCTACAGTTGCCTGCCATTTTAAAAGTACCTGTTCTTTTCTTTCTTGTTTCTCTCTTTTTTTTTCCTGCATTTCTGTGGGTCACTTAAACTTTTCTTATAATCCCATTTTGGTGCATCTATAGTGATATTTTTGTGTGGTGTTTTTATTAGATATCTTTGTATAGCATTTGTAGTGGCTTCTCTAGGTGTTGCATTATATGGGCATACCTTGTTTTATTGTGCTCTACATGTATTGTTGTATTTTTTAAATAAATTAAAGGTTTGTGGCAATCCTGCATTAAGCAAGTCTATTAGCACCATTTTCCAGCAGCATGCACCCATTTAGTGTTGTTGTGTCAGCATTTTTAGCAATAAAGTATTTTTTAGTTAAGCCATATACTTTTTTTTAGACATAATGCTATTGCACATTTAATAGACTACAGTATAGTGTAAACTTTTATATGCACTGGGAAACCAAAAACTTTGTATGACTTGCTTTATTGTGATAGTCACCTAATTGAGGTGGTCTGGAACTGAACCCATAATATCTCTGAGGTATACCTGTAAATCATAATTGTGGTCCATTTTATCAGTTTGAGTGAAGTGTGGAAACCTTATGTCCTTTTTAACATCTTTACCCTTTCACACTTACAATTGTCTTAAATAATTCTTCCGCATACACTGAGTACCACATTAGATAGTGTTATAATTTTTGCTTCAACTCTCAAACATAATTTTAAAAACTCAAAAGAGAAGAAAAGTTTTTTGTATTTTACTCTTTAAACCTTTCTTACCTTCTGATGTTTCATGTCTCTTTCATTTAATAACAAATAAATGAAAGAGTGTGGCAGAATGGAAAGAAAAATGACACAATTATATTCTGTGCACAAAAAAACTCACCTCAAATATAGTAACACATGTAGCTTTGAAGTAAAAAGAAGGAAAGAATATATCATGAAAACACGAATTAAGAGAATGAAAGTATGGCTATATAAATATTAGACAAAGTATATTTCACAGCAAAAAAAAAATTACCAGGACAAAGACAGACATTACTTAATAAAAATGTTAATCCATCGTGAAGAAATAGCAATCCTAAATGTGTAGGCACCAAACAAGTGGGCTACAACATATATAAAGGAAAAAATAATAAACTGAATTGAGGTAAAGACAAATATACAATTATAGTTGAAGAATTTAATATTTCTTTCTCAGCAATTTATAGAACAACTAGACAGAAAATCAGCAAGGAAATAGAAGAACCCAGCACCCACCATCAACCAACAGGATGCCATTGAAAAAAAAAAAGAATTATCTTTTAAAAAAAATAGTTATAGAACAGTCCACCTCACGAGTAGAATACATATTTTTTTCCAGTACTTGCAGAATGTGTATCAAGAGAGATTGTATATAATCTATATAATTTTAGAAGAATGGAATTCACAGTGTGTGTTCCTGACTACAAAGAAATTGAAGGAGATATAAACCAAAAATGTAACAGGAAATTCTCCAGGCGTTTGGAAACAGAATAACACATTTATAAACAACCTTTGGGTCAAAGAGGCAGTCACAAGGGAAATACAAAATATTGAACTTAATAAAAATACAGTCCTTAAAATTTATGGGGTACAGTTAAATCAATGTTTAGTGGGCATCATAGAATACTAGATGCTTATATTTAAAAAAAAGAAAAAGGCTAAAATCAATCATCTAAGCCTCTACTTCAAAATGTAGAAAAAGAAGAACAAAACAAATCCAAAGCAGGCGGAAGAAGAATAGTAAGGCTAAGATCAGAATTCAATGAATTGGATACAGAAAAGCAATGGAAAGAAAACTGTGAGACGAGAGAGAGGCTCGTTTTAAAGACAATAAAACTGACAAACCTCCAGAAAGTCTGTCAAAGATAAAAGAGAAAATATGCAAATTACGAAGTCCAGAAAAACAGGGATATCACTACAGACCCTGCAGACACAAAAAGAGAATAAGAGAATACTACAAACACCTATACACATATTAATTTGACAATCGAAATGACATAAATAAATTGAAAAGTATAAGCTAACCCATATGAAATTGATAATTTGAGTAACCCTACAGCCATGAAGGAGATTGAAATTATAATGTAAAAACTTCCTTTTAACAATATCACAGCATAATTCACTAACTGTTTAAAAAAGAATGAACTGCAATTCTGTACAATTTCTTTCAGAAAACAGATGTGGAAAGAACACTTCTTAACTTATTCTATGAATCCAGTATTACCCTGTTAGCAAAAGCAGACAAAATGGCACACACAAAAAAGAAGACCATAGCCCAATATTTTTAATGAATATAGATGCAAACATCTTTAACAAAATATTAGCAAATAGAATTCAGTGATATGTAAAAAATTATACGCAGTGACCAAGTTGGGTATATTACAGGTCCAAAGGAGAAAAATCACAGGTTCATATAAATAGATGAACATTATGAATTTGATGAAATTCAACATCTTCTCATAATTTAAAAAATCCAGAACACTAGGAAAATAGGGCAACTTCCTCAACTTGATGAATAATATCTACAGAAAAACCTGTAGCTAACATCCTACTTTATAATAGTTACTAACTGAATGCTTGCCCCTAAAACTGGGAACAGATGGGAGAGAATATTCACTTTCCCCAGTGCTGTTCAACATAATTGGGGAGGTTCTACTCAGTGAAGGAAGTATAGGTGTAAAAGTCATGCAGATCAGAAAGGAAGAAATAAAACTGTCATTTGTAGATGACATGATGGTATATGTAGAATATTCCAATAATATACCAAAAACTTCTAGAAGTAATAAGTGAGTTCAGAAAAGTTACAGAATACAAGATAGTTATAAAAAAGCAATAGTATTTCCATATTAGCAGTAAACATGTGGGAACTGGAATAAACACAGTACCACTGATAATAGTTCAAAAAATGAAATAAGTATAAATCTAACGAAACCAATATAGTACTTGATGATGAAAATTACAATGTGCTGATGGAAGAAATCAAAGAAGATCTAAATAAAGATATATTGCATTTGGGAATTATAAGACTCCATATAGTGGTGTCTGTTCTCCCCATATTGATGTACAGGTTTAACAAAAATGCAATCAATATCTGAGCATAGTTATTTTCAGTATGTGAATAAGAATATTCTAAATTTATAGGGAAGAGCAAAGAAGTTAGAATAGCTGACAGAATTCTAAAAAAGAAGAAAAAAATGAGATGAATCACTTTACCGAATATTGAGAGTTTTTATATATCAACAGGAATTAACACTGTGGTTTTGGTGGAATGGTAAATACAAAGATGGAACAAAATAGTGAACTGACAGACAGATCCACACTAGTGCAGCCATTTGATTTCTGAGCAGGTTGAAAAACAATTCAATGGAGGAAGCCTTTTTTAAATAGGTAGTGCTGAGACAATTGGATATTCATAGGCAAAAAAATGAACCCCAACCTAAACCCCATGCCTTGTAAAAAAATTAACTCAAAATGAATCATAGCTTTAAATGTAAAATATAAAACCTTAAAACTCTTAGAGAGCAATCTAAGACAAAATCTTCAGGGCAAAATATTTAGGATAGGTCTTGTGAAGAGTTCTTAGATATGACACCAAAAGAACAATCCCTCTCACCCACAACAAAAACCTCAGTAATCGAATCTCGTTAAAATTCAGCTTTTGCTCTGTTAAAGAGGACGAAAAAGCACACTACAGACTATCTGATAAAGGAAATGCATTTAGAGTATATATAAAGAACTCTCAAACTGAAAAAAAATCAACTTAGAAAACGAATGAACGACATGAGTGACATTTTACCAAAAAGTGCTACATGGTTGGTAAATAAGCATATGAAAAGGTGTCCAACATCATTAGCCATTAGGGAAATGCAACGTAAAAACAAAATGAGGTATCACTACACTGCAAGTGAGGTATCACTGCAGAATGGCTAAAATGCAAAAGCAAAGACAGTAGCAAATGCTGGCAGACACGGTAACTAGGTCTCTTATACATTGCTGGTGAAAATGGTGGTCATTCTGGAAAATAGTTTGGCAGTTGCATAGATAGCTAGACATACCCTTATTATACAACCCAGTCCTTGGACTTGTGGGCAATTATATTTGCATAAAACTTATATTCATACAAAATCCTGTACAAAATTTTTTATAACATTTATATTGGTAGTAGCCAAAAACTGTCAACAATCAAATGCCCTGTGATAAGCGAATGGTTTAACATATTGTGGCACATCCATACTATGGAATATTACTCAAAATAAAAGAGGAATAAACTATTGATAGATGCAGAAACTTGGATGAATCTCAAGGGCATTATTGTGAGTGTAAAAAGTCAACATCAAAAGGTCATATACTATGTAATTCCAGTTACAAATATTATCAAAATGACAAAATTATAGAAATACAGAACAGATTGGTGATTGCTAGAGGTTGGGGTGGTTAGTGGAGGGGTGTGGTATGACCAGAAAGGGTAGCACAAAGGAGACATGTAGAATCTGAGATCTGTGATCAAACAAGTTTGTATCTAAACTGCAGTGGTAGCTACACAAATCTACACACATATGAAATGGCATAGAGCTATACATACAACTGTCTCAGCATCAAAATCCTGTTTTGATGTCATATTATAATTATGTAAGATTGAACCATTGAGGGAAAAGTGAGTGAAGGATATGTGAGACTTCTCCCTATTATCTTTGAAACTTCCTGTGAATCTATATTTCCTAATAAAAAGTTTAAAAATGAAGGCAAAAAAATAGGGTCTGTTGTGCAGTGATGTGAGGTTTAAGTGAGGAAATTTATGTAAATTCCCAACACGGGACTGGGAATGAAAGGTATGCCCAGCAAATGACTTTAAAAACAATGCAAATAATACATTAAAGGCATATTGTATTGATTGCTTAATTGATCAGTCGATTGACTGATTCACACAATTGTTTGTTCATTCATATTCTTTCCCAGGTAATACTCAGCCTGAATCAAACTATCAGGGATGAAGAAATTCCTCCTGGTTTTGAGGTGAGACATGCTGGGGATTTGATTAACCTTTTGCTCCAAAATTTCCACCATGCACTGGCATGATACATGGCAGACTTTGAACAAAATGCTATTTGCTTTGTTTTACTTAGGTTGAGGTTGCCTACACATTCTCTTTTGGCAGCTGGCACTGATTGCTGACCAAGGTCTGTCTTTTCAGTTCGTCCTCATCAGCGAGAATATAGCTGGGGCGTGAGAGATCAATACCCACTCCCTGGAGAACCTGAGGTTCCAGGGGCTCAGATGTAATTGGGAAAAACAATGTTTGCTAGTTATTTTCTGCTGAAGCAAAGTTAAGCTCTCCAGGGGGAACAAAATTCTTGTTTTCATGCCATCAGGGACTTTTGCTCTCATTTTTGAGAACTGCCCTGCTACTGACAATTTATTTTTAACCTTCTTCCTCCCTTTTATTCTTTTCTTTCTTCATTCTTTTTTCTTTCTTCCTGCTTTGATGTCTTACCCTCACCTTCTCTTTTTCTGAGTGTGAGGGATAAATAACAAACCATCTACATGGTACAAAACTCAGAAATATGAAAGTGTGTGGAGTATAAACCATGTCCCCACCTATCCCTTGATTTCTGATCTTCATTTTCCTTCCCTGGGGATCACCACTGTTACAAGCTCTTGTTCTTCTTCCAGATATACAAGACGTGCCTTGCATTTGAAAACATACTTTACTCCGCCTGTAACAAAGAGAATGTGTGTCTTATTCACACGTGTTCACATTTTTTGGGGTGATTTGTCTCCATCAGTGTGAAGAGAGAAGCCTCACTCTTTTTATTGCTTGTATTATATTTTATTGAACAGTTGCATTCATTACTCTGTTTAATCAGACTCTTTCCCCCACCCGTTGGTGACGTTTAGATTGTTTTCAGTATTTTACTAATATAAACAATGTTACTCTAAATTATTGTGAATATATCTGTAGGATTAAAAGGTATTTTGGAGAGAAAACTGAGTAAAGGGTATAATAATGATAACTTTTGATACTTATTGCTCAGCTACCCACCAGAGGCTGTACCAATTTATACTACTTCTACCAAATCTAGTGACTATTTCTCTAAATTCTAATAGATAGTTAGAAAACCTTTATTAAAATTTGTTATTTTATAAGTGAAAATAATATATTTTGTTTACCCCTTTCTCATATGAAACAGGTTGGATATCTTTTTATATTTCTCAGAATAATTATTTTTTTATTTTATGTGAATTATCTGTTATATATGTTGCCATCTGAAAAAGTATTTTGTTTTAAAATGATATTTTCAGTTAAGTACCCTCCTTTATAAGAGTTGATATTTAGTTTATTTATATCTCAATATTAATTTTTTTACTTTTGCTGTGCAGAAAAGTTTGATTTTTATGTGGACAAACACACACACACACAAACACACACACACATACATAAATGTGTGTATTTACACTGATTGGTTTGGCTCTATGTACCCACCCAAATTTCAACTCAAATTGTAATCCCCTTGTGTCAAGGGAAGGACCTTGTGGGAGGTGATGGGATTATGGGCGAAGTTTCCCCCATGCTGTTCTCGTGGTAGTGGGTGATATGTTTGGCTGTGTCCCCACCCAAATATCATCTTGAATTCCCATGTGTTGGGGGAGGGACCTAGTGGGAGGTAATTGAATCATGGGGGCAGGTCTTTCCCATGCTGTTCTCGTGATAGTGAATGCATCTTATGAGAGCTGCTGGTTGTAAAACTGGGAGTTTCCCTGGACAAGCTGTCTCTCTTTGCTTGCTGCCATCCATGTAAGACGTGACTTACTCCTACTTGCCTTCTACCATGATTGTGAGGCCTCCCCAGCCACATGGAACTTCAGGTCTATTAAACCTTTTTCTTTTAAAAATTGCCAAGTCTAGGGTGTGTCTTTATCAGTGGTGTGAAAACAGACTAATATAGTGAGTGAGTTCTCTTGCAATCTGATGGTTTAAAAAAGTGTTTAGCAGTTTTCCCCTGTACTCTTCTCTCTTGCCTGCTGCCATGTAAGACATGCCTCACTTTCCCTTTGTTTTCTGCTATGATAGTAAGTTTCCTGAGGTCTCCCCAGCCATGAGAAGCTGTGAGTCAATTAACCCTCTTTACTTTATAAATTACCCAGTCTTGGGTAGTTTCTTGATAGCAGTGTGAAAATGGATTAATTCATACATACACTCACACACACACATACACACACACAAACACATATAATTTTTTTAAAATTTCAACTTTTATTTTACATACAGGGGTTACATGTGCAGGTTTGTTACATGAATATATTGCACTCAAGTAGTGAAGCATACAACCCAATAGGTAGTTTTTCAACCCATACCCTCTTCCCTTCCTGTCCCCTAGTAGTCTCCAGAGTCTATTATTTCCACATTTATGTCCATATGTGCTCAATGTTTAGTTCCCACTTATAAATGAGAACATGCAGTATTTGGTTTTCTGTTCTAGCATTAATTCACTTAGGATTATGGCCTCTGGCTCCATCCATGGTGCTAAAAAAGACATAATTTCATTATTTTTAATGGCTGCATAATATTCCATAGTTTATTTGTACCATGTTTTCTTTATTCAGTTCACCACTGATGGGCACAAAGGTTGATTTCATGTCTTTGCTATTGTGAATAGCATGGTGACGAACATATGAGTGCATGTGTCTTTTTGGTATACACCAGTAGTGGGATTGCTGGGTCAAATGGTAGCTCTGTTTTATGTTGTTGGAAATCACCAGACTGCTTTCCACAGTGGCTGAACTAATTTACATTCCCAACAGTCTATAAGCATTTCCTTTTCTCTACAACCTGGCCAGCAGCTATTGTCTTTTGACTTTTTAATAGTAGCCATTCTAACTGGTGTGAGATTTTATCTCATTGTGGTTTTGATTTACATTTCTCTGATCATTAGTGATACTGAACATTTTTATTCATATGTTTGTGGGCTGCGTATTTTTTTTCTTTTGAGAAGAGTCTGTTCATGTTCTTTGCCCACTTTTTAATGGGGTTGTTTATTTTTTGCTTATAAATTTGTTTAAATTCCTTATAGATTGTTGATATAGACCTTTGTTGGATGTATCATTTGTGAATATTTTCTCCCATCCGGTAGGTTGTCTGTTTACTCTATTGATAGTTTCTTTTGCTGTGAAGAAGATTTTTAATTAGGTCTCACTTGTCAATTTTGTTTTATTTCAGTTACTTTTGAAGACTTTGCCAAAATTTTTTTGCCAAGTCTGATGTTAGAAAGGGTATTTTCTAGGTTTTCTTTTAGGATATTCATAGTTTGAGGTCTTACATTTAAATATTTAATCAATTTTGAGTAATTTTTGTATGTGATGAAATCAGTCTTCTGTATTTGGCTAGCCAGTTATTCCAGTACCGCTTATTGAATAGGAAGTTCTTTCTGCATTGCTTATTTTTGTTGGCCTTGACTTGCCAAAAAACAGATTATTGTAGGTGGGCAGCTTTATTTCTGAGTTTTCTGTTTTGTTCCATTGATCTATGTATCTGTGATTGTGTCAAAACAGTACCATGCTGTTTTGGTTATTGTAGCCTTATAATATAGTTTGAAGTCAGATAATGTAATACCTTCATCTTTGTTCTTTAAAGACTGGATACTATTTCAGAGAGAGAGAGAGAGAGAGAGAGAGAGAGAGAGAGAAAGTGTGTGTGTGTACTACCTTTTCTTTATTCATTCATTGATGGACATTTAGGTTGTTTTAATATTGTGGCTATTGTGAATAATGTTGCAAAAATATGGGCAAAAAAGATATCTTCTGGATATCCTGATTTAAATTCCTTTGGATAATGACCAGAAGTAGTAACTTTCTGAGGAACCTCTATACTGTTTCCCATAATGGCTGTACCAAATTACATTGCCACCAACAGTATACAAGGGTTTCCTTTGCTCCATATCCCTGTAACACTTATCTTTTGTGTTTTTAATAGTAGCCATAGTAACAAGCATGAAGAAGTATCTCATTGTAGTTTGACTTGCATTTCCCTGATAAGTAGTCATGTTGAGCATGGTCCCACCTTCAAATTTATTAAGGGTTCCTGGTGAGACCTACTCAGAAGGAGCCCCTGACCCTTCTAGTCTTCATCAGTAGTCATGAGAGGGATAACCTTTTCTTCTTTCTTCCATTCAGGACATTCTCTGTTAAGATGCCCTGGCTTTTCACAGTTATAACATCCACTTTGTCTTAGGAGATTTCCCTGAATTTCCCTTCTTTCTCTGTGTCAAAACCTTATCTCCTTTGAGGGAGATCTTGGTCTAACCTTTTCCTGACTACCTCTTCCACAGTGGAAACTATGATTTTGGCTTTTTGTTTCTGCTTCTTTTCTCTTCTTACGAAGACCTTCTCAGCTTCACTCAGTAATTCCTCCATCGGTTTCTCATTCCATTCATCAGTTTTTTGTAATTTTTTTATAATGTCAGGCCAGCTCTTAGTTACAAAGTTAACCTTCAAAAGGCCTTGCCCTACTAGGTCCTCTGGATCTGATCTGGAGTATTTTCTCATTTGATCTCTGAGCCTCTGTAGGAATGCAGAGGGAGTTACCTCTTTTTCTTGTTGAATCTTGAATGCCTTTGAGACATTTTGTGTGCCAGGAGTGGACTCTTTGATCCCTTTAATTATAGTTTCCTGAGGTCCTGCTTTTGGGCCTGGTCCCTGGGATCATTATTACCATTTGGGATCGACATTTGAAAATTTTTGTTCATCTGGCAAAACTTCTTGCCCGAGAGGGTGTTGCCTGTCTTAAATGGTCATGCCCCCTCTCCTAATCATTGTTTTCTTCTCTCGTGAACAGGATATTCATGACAGACATCATTTCATCCCAGGTGTAAAAGCCAGGTCCTAGGAATTGGTCCAGCTGGTCTGCTAAAATGAGAGGATCTTCTAGGAGTGAATTCATTTCCTTCTTGAAATTCTTAACTTCAGTAGTTGTAAGAGGAGCATTTACAAAGCCAATCTCTCCCTGTCCCACGAGAACTTTGCTAAGAGGGAACATGCTCAATGCCTGTTGTGTGGAAGGAATAGGGAAGTTCACAATATTCCTCTTACACTGTTCTAATTATTTTCTTAAATTTGGATTAAGGATTTAAAGGAGGAGTTGGTTCGTCTTCCCCGTGGTCTCCAGGTCTCTCTTTCTCTGACCCACCTGCTGCCCCTTGATCTTCCTGTCCCCTATGTTGTGAGACATATGGAGGGGGCAAGCATGATGGGGGTCCAGGGCTTTTGCTAGGCAAGGGCTTTTACTAGGTTCTTTTTCTTCTTCTTTGAGGGGGAACATGGGGACTAATTCCTTGATTCAGCTAAGAGCATAACCTGCCTTTTCTTGTGAGGATGGAGTCTTATCATTCACATAGAGAATTAAAGCTTGGCACACCCAATGCTCATCTGAGCCAAATTTAGGCCTCAACACTGAAGGCTTATGAATGGGGTCTTTGGGCCAGATAAAACAGGAATACTTTATCATCTTTTGCTTTTCCTTGTCTCTGGTTAGAGGGTTGTCTCTCCAAACCTGCAGCATTCTCCCCAAAGGACTATCCAGGAAAATGTCAAAGGGATTCTCTTTGGCTCCCTCTTTCCTTTGTCCTCTAGGCCTAGAATTTCTGTTTTCCATTTTTGGTCAGTCTCTGTGTCTGAACATTTCCTTGTGTACTCAACCCCCACTACTGGAGATTTTTTTGCACACCCTGAGAATCGCTTCCTCCATCTCTGGCTATTTCCCTTGTGGGAGAATGGAACTCTGCACTCACTTCGTATCTAGGACACTTCTCAGTTACACACACTTGACCACCAAAAATGCCCAACCACTAAGGCAGTACATATAGCCCAATTTTCCTACCTTGGCTCATGAATGAGGTTGCCTGGTTGCTGTGGTGCCTACTTTTATCCTTGTGTCTCCTCTGCTGCCTTCTGAATAACAGTCTCTGGTTTGCCTATGGCCTCTGTGGGGAGCTGGGACATCTGGACAAAGCGGGCCGCCTAAATCAGGTGGGAGGCATCTCGCCTCTCAACTGGAGTCCCGCTCCACACAGGCACAGAGATCCCAGGTGAGCCCCCAAGTTTGTGAAACACATTCATCCATCCAAACCAAAGAATGGACTCGGAGACACAAACAACAGCAGAAACGAGTCTTTTAATGGTGGCCTTGGAAGATTGGGTGTCTGGTAGGCAGGCACACCTGGGGCAGTTCCAACAGGTAATTTATCTCCTAGCACACAAGTCCCTCCCCCAGTTCCTCACTGGTTGAGTACTATGGGGTTACAATCTTACTGGACATTGCCTAAGTTTCATTATCCCCCTTATTAGGTTATACCTTGGTCTCCTTCCCCACATAAGTTTCAGTTTCCCAATAATGAAACTTCTCTTTTCTGGGCTGACCCATCCTCTATATTCTCTTTGCTTATTGTGACTTTTTAGGTGCATGAACTGTGTGGTTTGTCACATCTGCAGGCTGGCTGCCAGTACTTAGATTTATCATACCTTGAAAATGGACCATTTAAAATGTTTTTTTTCACAGATGTGTTTATTAGGACTTACGTACAGGACACTCTTGGACAGCAGCAGGAGAGCTCCAGAGATCCATGCCTCTTCCCATCTCTAAACTGCTTTTAAGCTAATTTTTCTGGCTTTTTGTGTACTGTGTGCATGCAATGAGACTGCTTTTCTAGGTAGGTTCTCAGATACTCTCTGGGATGTTTAGATTTTCAGGGATACCTGTTCCTTCACTGGGCACCATGGCCTTAGCTCACCACCCAGCCTTCAGGGTTCAGGAAGTAGGCATATATATACCCTTAAGTAACCTCATGGGGGACCTGTAACGCAATAGTCCTCAGAGATGTGTTACTCTCTTCATTAACTGTGACAATATGCATGGAGTACTGTTAACCCAAGAAGCTCACCTGAAACTTTGGTGTCCAGAGTTTTTATTGGGACTTGATTATTTACTGACCACATGACTGATATTTAAGATTCAAGGTACTCTGGGAGGTTCAGAATAATACCTCAGTCTCCAGTGCCTCTGGAGGTTTAAATCCAGACTATCCTAAAGACCGCATCACAAATCACATTGTTAGACTGTCCAGTGGCCAAAGCCTCCAAGCAAATAAAGACATTCTTATTAGGGAGTACATTCCAGTGATTTAGAGATTGTTTCCCCGTAGCTGAGGGCAAAGGTCAGATTTGTCTTTAGGTAATAAGCTTCATTCTTCACTACATTTTCTCCCACAGTACGTAACCTTTACTCACAGCCATATCTCAGGAATGCAAACTAAGACAAGTGCCACCATAGCTACAATGGAAGCTTAGACATAAAGTCTTTATTTATGCGGCTGCATTACCTTCCACACAAAATAATAGTCCTTTCAGGAAGAAATAAAGGAGAATGAGTAGTGGATAGACAATCAATTATATTTTGCTACAACAATGGAACACACATACAGAATAATAAATTCTTTGTCTTTCAGCTTGTGTAGTATTCTCTTCCCCATATTATATCTGTCCAAAAATGTTCTCTGTATGATGCCATATTTCTTCCATCATTGTCTAGACTAATATTTAAAAAAAAATAAAGTTAGCCGGGGCTGGGCACAGTGGCTCATGCCTGTAATCCCAGCATTTTGGGAGGCCAAGGTGGGTGGATCTCCTGAGGTCAGGAGTTCGAGACCAGCCTGGTCAACATGGTGAAACCCTGTCTCTACTGAAAATACAAAAATTAGTCAGATGCGGTGGTGTGCGCCTGTAATCCCAGCTACCTGGGAGGCTGAGGCTGAAGAATTGCTTGAACCTGTGAGGCAGAGGTTGCAGTGAGCCGAGATCACACCATTGCACTCTAGCCTGGGTGACAGGGCAAGACTCCGTCTCAAAAAATAAAATACAATGAATAAAATAATTTAAATAAATAAAGTTAGCCATCTTTGCTAATCACTGAGTTCAAGTTTTGGCTGGAGATTTGAGCTTCTGTTGTAATGTTTTGGATGCAGTTACTGGACCCAGGAAGTCCTTATAAAACATGGACTGCTAAACCGTTTGCTGTAATGAAATGTAGCTAGCAAGTTTTGTCATTAGTAGATACATTCGAATTTTCTACGTGTAGTCCTTGTTCACTAATTAAACAGCTATTTTAATTACCACCTAATACATTCCTGACACTTAACAGATGCTGGGAATACAATAATGAGCAGAAAAGCCATCCTTCTCTTAACAGAGATTTCATTTGAGTGTTTTTCATTTACACAGCTATGGTAGAATGGATTATATCCTGATCTGGGTGTCAGTTGAAAAACAATTTACTCTGAGTAGAAATCTACCATGGTGTGGTAGATTATAAAAATGACCACAGATTGTTTTCTTTATTGCATTCACACCATTAGGATGCGATGTACAACCTGCGTACTAAAGCTTTTCTGCAAACAATTTCTCTTCCTGACTCAAAGATTTCATGACCTCCCTTTGAATTCCCATTGAGCTTCTGTAGTTTAAAGTATTCATCTGAACAAAACGAATAGTATGTCTTTTGTAAATAAATGGTCACTGGCTAGGCTTTTAGGTCCACCCATTGCTAGATTATCTTTATCGAAGATAGAAATAGAAAATAATTGCAAAGTTTCCTTTTCCTAGGCAAAAGGAGTTAGATGCAGTATAGAGAAGGTAGCTAATGATAGAAATAAGTGTTTTTTTAAGTGCCATAAAATGTAACAAATGTGGGAATATAGGGTAGAAAAAATAGCCTGAGTTGTAAGAGGCTTTTAAGGCAATGCATTTATTTATTTTACGTTCATATTTTGCAATAATTTGGATATTCAGATTTTGCAATAATTTGGACAGAATTTATAAAGGGCCTCATATGTATTGTTTTGTCACTATGTTGTGACATATTGTGGCTTTGATTGTTTTCTTAATTGGGAAGTTTAAAATAGGCCATGTTGAGGTAGTCAAGCTCAACTCATTTGAAGCCTAGAGTTTGAATTTTGTTTTGGGCAGCATATTTATCTTCTGTGAATAAGCTTTTTTCTTACTTTGTAAATAAGCTATTTCTTTCTTTGTAAATAAGCCTTTCAACTACCACCCACCCCCATTTGGTCGCAGGCTGGGGTGAGGGTCAGGGCCTCTTGGCAAAAGGAGTAGGTTGGCAGGAATTGTAGGATTTAGGGTATTGGCTATTTACTGGCTAACATGATAGTGTCTTATATTTTAATATAAAGATAAATACTATCTTTATATTTTAGTAAATATGTTATCTTTATGTATTTAGTAAAATATTAGTAATATTTTAATAACTGATGCAGGTTAACTGGCTGAATATTATCTGTGCCTGTAGGATTAGTAGGAAAATCTGGACTTTCAGTGGTATAGACCAGAACTTTCCAACCCGCATGCTGGGACATCTTAATTTGCTGAAATATTGATCCCCTCCTCTCTCAGTTTAGTCAGGTGGGGCCTGGGCCAGCTATAGTTTCCAGGTGGTCATTAGGGAGAATGAGGATCCTATTCCACTTATCCTTAATGTTTCACATAAACTTTACAATTTTATGTTTGTGGTATTTCAGAAAACTTGTTTTTTGCAGTATGCAAATATAAGATCTCTCTCTTGTGTTTTTTAAAATGATGAGAAGCTTTCAAACATTAGCAAAATTATCCTTTTAGGATACAGTGGCAACATATCCACTATACATTCATCAGCCTGGATGTTTAGTTTCTTTTTGGTATGAACCCAACTCAATTTTTTCAAACTGAACGAAGTTGGTCAAACATGAAATTAAATGGGCTTGCATCTATAATGCCTTCTCTCAGGACATGTCTTTGTTTATTAGCCATACCTCTAAACCTTTTCCTCTCCCACCTTCTGCATCATACACTGTCTTATGCTTCCTGCTAGGTCTCGGCTAATCCTTTTTTATCACTACTGATCCCGCTTTCTTATCTCTCTTCTGCAGTGAAAACAGCTTTAAGATTCTCTGTCAAATCAAGTCTCCTTCTCTACTGTTTTCCTCAGTGAACTCTCTGGGGAGTATGCTCAAGTTGGTATCTTTTGTCCTTATTTTCCTTTTAAGATCCAGAAGGACATTTTCTCCAATTGTCTGCTATGCGTCTTCATTTAGGTTTTCTTTTCATACCATAGACTCAAGATGCTTAAAAGCAGCCCTTTGCTTTTGCTTCACCTTCTACTTTTCTTCATCCTCTACTTTGCTGCCACCTACAATCCAAACTTTGGGGTGTCTTTGGGTTCCCCTGAATGTTTAATTCCTTACTGTGTTCTATGGATTCAGTATCCACAATGCGTCTCTATGTATTCCCTTACGTTGCATATTTTTAGCATCAGCCAAGCTCATTATCTCTCACCCAGGTTTCACAATAGCAACTTCATTGATCTTCCCACCTCCACGCTATTCACTCTTCCAATCTTTCCTTTGTGTGGTTTTAAGTTAGGTTTTCCCAGAGCTCAATTCCAATTAAACTATGCCCTGGCTCACAGGCCTTTGCACTTGCCTCTCATGATCTTGCCCATCAGGATCTTATGGCAGGTTTCTTTGTATTCTTCTCTATGGACCCCTCTGGTCTACCAAGCGAAGCACAAACTTTTCAGCTAGAATTTTAGATTTTTTTTCCCCAATATGAGCTCAATTCAATTCTAGGCTTATCTATCATTGTTCTAATTAACTAACAAACTAATTATTAGAAAAATATTCATTGAACACCCACTCTATGTCTGTATGCCAAACAATGGACCCCAGTTCATTGTTAGGATAAAATGCTAAGGATTTTATTGCTAGGGGTACATTGCTAGGGATAAAATGGTGAATAACAGTATACAGAGTCACTGTTCTCGTGGAGTTTTCAGTCTTGTGAGTGGCACAGGCAGAGATCATTTGTATCAGTGAGGTGCACAGGGCATGAGAGCTTATAAAGGGAATATTAACTAGTAATTTAAATCCAGAGAAAACTATGCTTGCATAAGTAATAGAAAATTATTTCAAATGCTGTCAAAAAGCCAAGGCCAACCATACTTATGGAGGAATGAAATTTAAGTAACAGTGAGGAAACCACCTTGCAAACGGTTCTACAGTCACGCAGGCCTCCTACTCTGCTGTCTGAACAGAAATTTGTTCCTGCCTCAGGGCCTTTGCACTTGCCTTTGATGATTCTGCTTCTCAGGATGTCATGACAGTCTCTTTCAATATTCTCAGATTCCCCTCTCCCTGACCTCCAGAACTAATCTAGTCCCCTGCTTATCATACTCTCTCACATCATCCTATATATTTTCTTTAAATGTAATCATCTTGGTTTTTCTTCCATTTACTTGTTTGTTGATTGCCTTCTGCGCTAGACTATAAACTCCTAGAGGTGTGGCTTCTAACTCTTCATTCATATCACCTAGGTCAATGCCTGATATATGGTAAGTGCTCAATTAATGTTACAAATGAAAGAGAATAATAAAGATATAAGTGAAGGATCATGAAGATATCTATATATCTCTCTCATATATATCTCTGTTATACCTATATATATAGTTTTTATATATAGATATCTATCTATTTATATATCTCTCTAGATAGCTACATAGATATTTCTCTCTAGATATCTCTCTGATATGAGAGATAAGTAGATATATATGAGAATATAGGTATCTACATATATCTATATATGATATCTCTCTCTATATGAGAAGGTTTAATCTGTGGGGAGTTAATAATTGGTTTTTTAGAAATGATAACTACATTATGTTTTCTTAGAGATGTGACTGCTACACAATTTTTACCAATTTGTTTTTCAACTTTTTTTTTTTTTTTTGAGACGGAGTCTCACTCTGTCGCCCAGGCTGGAGTGCTGTGGCCAGATCTCAGCTCACTGCAAGCTCCGCCTCCCGGGTTTACGCCATTCTCCTGCCTCAGCCTCCTGAGTAGCTGGGACTACAGGCGCCCGCCACGTCGCCCGGCTAGTTTTTTGTATTTTTTTGGTAGAGACGGGGTTTCACCGTGTTAGCCAGGATGATCTTGATCTCCTGACCTCGTGATCCGCCCGTCTCGGCCTCCCAAAGTGCTGGGATTACAGGCTTGAGCCACCGCACCCGGCCTATTTTTCAACTTTTATTTTAGATTCTGGGGTACATGTACAGGTTTGTTATAAAGGTATATTGCATGATGCTGTCATTGTTGGGTGGAGTATTCTGTAGATGTCTATGAGGTCCGGTTGGTCAAGTGTCAAGTTTAAGTCAGAATTTCCTTGTTAGTTTTCTGAATTTGTACCAATTCTTTATTGAAGAGGAAAAAGATACTTTGTTGTCTGAATTATTTTACGTTTAGTTTTAAAAGTACTCTCAGGAAATTTACTTGAAGTACATACAAAATAAAATGGATTAATGGATATATTGAGAGATGAATAGATGAATAGACATGGGATGGAGGAAATTTACTGAAGTAGTAATGTTGAAATCAAGTGATGGCCATATAGATATTCACTATAAAATTATTTCAACATTGCTGTATTTTCAAACTTTCATAAACAGTTCTGGGAAAGAAAACATAACTGAGTATATCTCTGCCTTCAATAGAGCTCAAGTTTAATTTCCTATGCATTCTGCACTTTTAGGATTGTACCAGAAGTGTCTCTGACTAGCAAGAAAGCAGACAAGATCATCCTTTATTTACACTGACTAGGCAACAAATATTATATTATACACCATTGGTAAGATTTCCGACAATAAGAATTGTGCACTCACATGGTTAATCAGAAGTTTGGATAACCAGAATCTCAGCTTTCTACTACCTGCCCCACAGCCTCTGAGATCTGCAGGCTGGTACCAGGGGATTAATTACAGTCAAAGGTGCAAGATGACTCATGGATGTTACTTGTTGCAACAGGAGAAATCATTTTTTCATTTGTGACTCATACGCCTCTCATAAGCCTCTGGGGAAAGGTACTCTGTCATTGTTAAAATGATTCAGTGTCTTCATCCTGTAGGTCTCGGTGACTCTGTGGCCTTTCATGCTTTTTGTGGATCTAGGATGGGAAGAACCCTCATTGTAGAACATCAGTAACTATAATGTGAATGGGTGTTGCCAACTTATAAAACCATTCTATTTGTCTTACTTCACGTAATTGTCACAATCATCCTATGATGCACATAGGCCAGGAAATATTATGCATCACACGTATACAAATGTGGGGATTGAGGTATGGAGCGTGTAAGTGACATGGCCAAGTTCACTGTAGGATACTAAGTTAATAAACAGAAATTAGAGTCTAGACTTCTGACTTCGAATCCAGGCACTCTTACTTGATGTCCAACTAAAAATGCAGGCAAATTCTCACTACCTAGTTCTGTCAAGAAGAGTAAAGTTTTAGAGAAAACAGGATCAGAGAAAGCCATATGAAGATAGCTGTAAAGAAGATGAATTTTCCTGGCTTGAACTTAATGCCACTTCCTTGTGATAGCTGTAAAGAAGATGAATTTTCCCTGGCTTGAATATATGCCACTTTCTTGTCTTTTACTTTGGATTTCCTGGCATGGGAATTAACTGTGAGCATTGACTGTGGAGTCAGATATTCCTGGGTCTGAAACTCTACCAATTTCTACCTGCAACATCAGGCAAATTGCTTGGCCTCCTTAAGCCTCAGGTTTTATATCTAAAAAAAATGAGGTTAATTATAGTACCTATGCCCAATGGGCCTGTTTTGAGGATTAAATGGAATAATGCCCATGAAATGTATATATCAGTACTTATTGATGGTAGATCCTTATAAATATTGGTGAGAATTTTATCTAGCAATCCTACTTCTGGATATTTATCAAAAAAATTGAAATCAGAATCTCAGAGATATATTAGCATTCTGATGTTCATTGCAGCATCATTCACGATAGGCACAGTGAGGAAAGAATCTAAATGTCCATCGATGGGTAAATGAATTAAAGATGTGTATACATACAATGGAATATTATTCAGCTTTAAGAAAAAAGGAAATCCTATAATAGCAGCAACATAAATTAACCTCAAAGACTGTATGACTCTATTTACATGAGGTATCTAAAATAGTCAAACTCACAGAAAGAAAAAATAGAATGGTGGTTGCTAGGGACTGGAGGAAGGGGAAATGGGAAGTGTCAATCAACAGGTATAAAATTTCATTTATGCAAGAGGAATAATTTCTAGAGATCGACTTTGCAATATTGTGCCTATAGAAAACAATACTGTATTATACACTTAAAAATGTTAATAGGATAGATGTCATAATAAGTGTTTTTACCATGATAAAATTAAAAAAAATTCAAAATTAGAATATGGAATTATTCTCATATACTTAATTAAATTTATCTATCTAATTGGAAGAAATTACATAAACATATTTTTGGAATCAGAAAATTCTTGCAATAAGAAAACTTTAAATGGTTTTCTAGGTAAACAGTATAAGCTTAAGGTACAGACATAAAAATGAAGGAGCAGGAGAAGTTTCTTTTGGTGAGTTGTTAAACAAAAGGATAGATTTCCATGAGAGAGGCCAAGGAGGACTTTTTTTGCTGTAGCCCCTTAGAATTAGCATCCATCCATTCATTTCTTCCTCCATTTAGCATATCTTTACTGAGTGTCTCTAACATGTCAAGAAATCCTTGCTTCATGGATATTGCAGGCTAGAGAGGGAGACAAATTAACACACCACATAAATTAATATAAAATTATACCCATGGTAATTGCTACTGAATATGTCACAGGAAGCCTTGACTTAGTGAGGAAGCACTCTGGGATAGTGGGTAAAGCTATATTGAGACGTGATAATAGTGCTGAGATCTGAAAGTGAGTGGCAGATTGACCAAGTGAGATGGAGGAGGGCAAGAGAGTTGACAAAATGTTTCAGCCATTGGGATCAGGAGCAAAGAGCCTGTGGCAGAAAAGAGCGTGAAGACTTGAAGAGAGCCAGTGGGCTGAAACAGAGATAGCAAGAGCCAGAGTGGTACAAGGTGGGGTAGTGGCCGTGGGGCAGTCTTGGGGTTTGGGCTTTATTCCAAGAGTCATGGGAATCCATTGAAGAGTTTCAGATAGGGCTATAACATAACTGCCAGGAGTCATTTAGTAAAAAGAGACATGAACCTGGTTGATGAAGCCACTTTCATTCCTATGCCCATAAAGTGGAGCCCTATAGCCTGAAGGTTAGAAATAAAATGACCTGCAGGATCAGTCATCTGAATTTAACTCAGTGCTCAGTGGTATTCAAAGCTGTGAAAGCAGTAGGCTTTGGTTCTCCTCCTCTGGAAAGTGTATTGAACAAACAATAAAAATATGGCTAATGCTTCACCAAGTGTAAATGCCAGTCACCACAGGGTGAGAGAGAGACAACAGTTGAGATAGTGAATTCAGAAAAATGATGATTTTAATTAACTAACAACCTACTAAGCAAATTAAAATTTACCTTACTGATACATTTTCATTCTTACCTAGCACCTTTCCCTCACTATGATCCTCATTTTTGTGTGTACTATTCTCTTGCTTCTCTTTATCATGTTACTACATATTTATGAATCCTTAAATGACACATGGTTTAGTTTGCATATTTTTGTAAACCATAGAAATACAAAGGATCATAAGAGCCTACTGTGAACAACTATGCACAAACGAATTGAGTAACCTAGAATATATGGATAAATTCCTAGAAACATACAACCCACCAAGACTGAATCATGAAGAAAGAAAATCTGAACAGGTCAATAATGATTATGGAGAGTAAAGCAGTAATCAAAAACCTCCCAGCAAAGAAGAGCCCAGAATCGGATGGTCTAGCACCTTTTTGGAATTTTGAATTTTATTTATTTATTTATTTATTTATTTATTT